>NC_082685.1:151564116-152164116 GCF_949987515.2 Delphinus delphis
GGAAGTTTTTATATTTGTTTATTTAATCAGTATTTATATATTCCTATAAATTCTGAATTCATATTTATTGAATGATTTGATATCCATAACTTTATAAATTATTGAGCAAATATTAATAATTCACTATACTCACATGTATTATTTAAATTATATTAAAATAGTTCTGTTATATATAACATGAAAGATATTTTCCTTTCAATTACAAATAAGAGTTATCTGCTTAGATTTATCTACTGTTTAACAATTACTTATTGATTTTCTCAAAATTTTCATTTATATGCAAATACATGTATAATACATACATATATGTATATGACTATATGTATCTAACTTATAAATAAATATAAGTATAAATATAAATATAAATAAATATAAGTATGAATAATAATAATATATAAATAATAATAATAATATATAAATATTATATATTATATATATAATATATATATATTATATATTATATATATTATTATAATAATAATATATAAATAATAAATAATATAAATATAAATAAATATAAGTATCTAAACTTATAAATAAATGAAATATTCTATTATACCTTGTAATTTTTAATCTTGCCTCACCTAACAGTCAATTTTCAGCATCATAGATATCTAATATATTGTCTTATGTACAAAATAATGTTCCATTTAGAGTATATTAGATAAATAAATCTCCCATTCTGAGAAACAATTAATTTGTCTCTACCTTTTTACAAAAAAAAAACAATGCCATTTTGAAAATTCCCTGTAAATTTGAGTATTTCTATAGGATAAACTCATAAAAATAGAATTACTAGATCAAAGTCTATATACATTTAAATTTAATAAGGTGCTCAGTAATGTGGTTCACTTGATTTGCACTAGATTTAAGAATGCCTGATTCTCAGAAACTTTGTGTGTTTTCCAGATTGAATGATAAACCAAATATTTTATGCTATCAGTCTTTCAAACATGGCCTATGAAATGAAACAAAATCTATGACAGAATGTTAAGTAGGATTCTTCCTCTTTTGATGTTTCAGCTGAGGACACAGAGTTAAAAAAAGTGATGTCTTTTAATCCCCCCCACCTCCGCCCAGTTTTAATATAAGTAACTAAACTGTTCATGAAAAATCTTCAAAGTGATTTTACCACCCATAAGTCATTTTCAAACTCGATATAAAGGAGGTGAGAAATCAATAAACAAGATATTGGCTTTATTAGAGTTGTCAAGATCCTCCTGATACTATGGTCCTATGAGGAGGGTGGAGTTTGCATCCCACAACTATAAGCGCAGTAAAGATGGTGTCTCTTGACCACTGATACATGACCAGGTGATCACTGTGACCACCTGACCACATGAACACAGGACCACACTGACACATCCTCCAATGACTGTGGGGGACATTATCTCTGAAACCTTAGAAACTTTACCTTAGAAAACCTTAGAAGGTAAGGTTTACCTAAGAAAGCCTTAGAAACTTTTCTGAAACCTTACAACTGACAATTTCCAAAGGAGAGTGGCTGACTGGAGCTGACATAGAAGAGCAAGAGAGAGAGAGAGAGAACTGGATTAGGATTTGTCCTTTCATGCTTTTCAGCACAAGGATGCTTGCGTTTTCCCAATGACCAATCTTTGGAAATCCACTGGATTGAGTAAATTTTAAATGTACCAAGTCATAATGGCTTGCCTGAAAGTGCAAGATTAATGCTCAGAGAAAGTCTCTGTGATATAAGCTGCTAGAAACAGGGGTAAAGGCATATTGATAATAGGAATTGCCATCTACACAAGACATATCCTGACTTGAGCACTGCCAGTGATTAACCCCAAAGATTTGAATCAATCAATGAGCACCAAAACTCCACAGGTGACAAAACCAGCCTCAGACTCCCTGAAGCCAGGTCTGAAATAAATAAGCTGTGCACAATTTTTTTTCTCTTTTCTTTTGAAATACTTTTTTCCTGGCCCCAACACAAGTGGAGCCATAAAAGTAATTATTGAGATCAGGAGAGTGGGGAATTTCAAAGGGAAAAGAAGCCAGCTATAACATCTACCTTCTCCACTATAGACTTCTCATTCATAGCGAGAATTATCAGATTTTGGAACCAGTAATAAATGATAGCTTTAAAAAATACAACTACTTTACCTTTATAGCAATTTTGTCTAATTTTAATGTATACCCTCAAATGTAATTAATGTATTAACTAGGGAATATAGATTTTGCTGTTATATTATAAAAAATTGACAAGCATTTACAACAGTATGCTTAAGTCTGTTCCTATTGTGGTGAACAGTGAAAATCATGGGGTCCCACCTGCTATTTTCCCTTCCCTGGTAGGTCACATCCAATGATGGATTCTTGTGAACTGTAAAGTCCTGGACATTTCAGCTCAACTATGTAAAACTTTGAAAGACCATTCTCAATCCAGAGTTCCTTCAAGTGATCAGTTGAGATTGTTGCCATGCCTGTATTGCAGCTGAACTACTCCCTTGGCCCATTTTTACTTCCTCCCCCTTCCTTGCACAGATGTTGATGCTAAACGTACTGAAAACATCACACCAGATAACTTTTGTCCAAGAGTTTGCCATCAGAAGCACCCAACCAGTAATATGTGTAATAATTTGTTTAATACTAAACAAATCTCTAATATGGGAAAAATTAATATTCCCATTTTAAGATAGGGAAATATAGAAATGCATATATTTTCAAACATATAAGTAAACATATATAGTGAGTATATAGTAAATATCTAAAGTGAATTCTTCCAAAGGATTTAGAGACTCTTATTTTAAGAAATTTTTAAAAGAACTTTAGTGAGCAGACCTATGAAGAAAAACAGCACATTTTCATAATTTTTGATCAAATCTACAGGATGCTTGTGGAATAAGCAACATTGTTTTGTCAGATAATAATACTTTTTATTTTCTTATCTAATTTCTGAAAAACAAAACATCTGTTTGTCATGTCCAAACATCAAGAAGTGTTGACTTTTTTTTTTTTTTACTTTAGACTTATCTGCCTTTTGATTTTGTGTGTCTCCATAGGACCAAAGTCTTACTTCCCAACTTTCAAATATTTTCCCTAGTTCATAACTTACTCCCGCTTCTTAACTGCTGTCTACTAAATTTAAATCTTTATATTATTCAAGATAAGTTATTTTAAACTAGAAGTACCATAAAATCCAGAAACCCCAGTGATTTAACACAACAAAAGATTATTTGTTGATCTGCCAAAGTCTGCTGCAGTCTGATGACTCTTTAGAGACCCATGGATCCAGTCCATTTTCAGTGTATGGCATGATCATGTCAAGATATGGCTTCTAACACACATAAGCATGGAAAGAGAAAGAAAAATATAACTCAGCCCAGGAGTCATGCATATCATTCCTGTTTGAAGCTCTTTAGGAAGAACTAGATTCTACCTAAGTACAAGAGGTCTGGGAAGCATAGTCTCCTGTGCTTCCTGAAAGGAGAGGCACACAGGTATTGATGATGATTGTCATGTTTACAATCCTAATCCCAGACTAACCTTGTGACTAAATTGGCTATCTACCGTGACTCCCAACAGAGAGTCCAGCAGTCACGTTCCAGCCAATGTAAGAATAGAATATGAATACATCATTCCAAATTCTCCAACTCTTACTAAAGAAAATACCATTTTTGTAACTATGGATCCAGAACACTCACTATTATGGCCTATGTTTTTCTTATCCATTGGCATCCTAGGTATGTTTTGTGGGATCCTAGAATTGTTAGCTCAGGTTCAAATAGTCGTAAAGAATTAGCTTTTGTTAAAGTGTCATTGCCATTGAGTATATTTTATGAAACATCTCTCCATGTTGATTATCTTTTAATAATCTTTGGAAAATTCCACAATGTCATAGAACCAAATAATCTTGAATATAGTGAGTTCTCAGTAGCTATTTGCTTAAGAATTAAATATAACACTGTGTCTTGAAATTATAGTTAAAATTGTAGAACATATGTTCCCTTTTTTCCAGAGACTGGTTAGTTTTTCAATGCTTTTATAATTGCAATTGTGCATCACAACATTTAGAAGTATTTACCATTTGGAAAACTAAAACCTTTGATTATGCAACTTACAGGATTTACAGGATTGAATTCAACAGGAATGTTGAATTCAATTTAATGCTATAAACATATATCAAATATATCCAAAGTCAAGGCATCAAGATTATAGGAAAAAAGAAATCCAATTAAACCATGTACTGTCAATTTTACCTGTCTTCTTAAAAACGTATTTCTTACTAAAGCTGCAACATTACAGAGGAAACAATCTATGTTTACATGCTAATATTAAATTATACATTTTCTACACTAAAATATTGAAACATTGAAAGAACACTCCATTAAGAATCAAACTGGGCTTCCCTGGTGGCACAGTGGTTGAGAGTCCACCTGCCGATGCAGGGACATGGGTTTGTGCCCCGGTCCAGGAAGATCCCACATGCCGCGGAGCGGCTAGGCCTGTGAGCCACGGCTGCTAAGCCTGCGCGTCCGGAGCCTGTGCTCCGCAACGGAAGAATCAAACAGTTGCTTTTTTCTTTGATCTAAGCTCTATTTAGCCAATGTTCAACAGTTGAATATCTAGAATAAATATATTAAGGATTTATAAGGTCACTTCCTGTTCTAAACAGGTCAATTGTGTAATTTCAACAAACCTTATGGCTAGCTTTACTATAAGAGTCATAGACAAGGCTGAAACTTTTCTTATGGGTCAGAAGATGCCTTGGGCACATATGTTATATACCAGGAATTCTATTATTGACTCAGCCATAGATCATCTTGATTTGGCATGAAAACTAACCACTTCATCTTTTCTGCTCTGGTTCCTTCAGTTGAGGATCAAAAAAAAAAATGTTTCTATTTAATTGTCTTATAGAGAGGATATTTTTGTCATGCTGTTAGCTCTAATCATCTATAGAAAAAACTTGGCCAACAATACATGGCTTCCTGTTTCCCAGCTGTGTTTTCCAACTCTTCCTTCTGTTAAGGTATACTTGGGGTATAGTGTGCAAGTAGTAGAAAACTTATGATGAAAAGAACTGATGTTAATATGATGAAGGTTAAGCAATTCTCTGACAAAGATATACCTGGACAAAATGAAGAAAGAGGATAGACAGCGATGGATAATGATGTTATTGAAGCAAGTGGCCAGGAAAACAAAAAGAAGCCAGAGGCTGGATTGAGGTCCAAAGAAGGGTCTGATGATAAATAGCAAATAAAACTTCAAAGTTTAAGTGCTCTACAGCTGCCCTCTATTCCCCAGGAAGATTAAAGAAAAATTAAACTTATATGGATTGGTTTTGATTCAAAGTCACATATTATAGAATGCTATTGCTGTTACATTTGTGGGGCCAAAAAGTACATACTTTATACATATTTTATTTGAGTAAGAAATCAACATGACCACTCAAAAATGGTAATGAGCACTTCCTCAAAGACTCCAACATTTATATTTGACCTTATATGTTGATACTGGTGTTCTATTATTAAGGAAAGTCAGCTCAAGTCTTGGAGTTTATTAAGATTTTGAAGCGTGTTTTGCATCACTTTAGACTCTGTTATAACGCAGTGGTTACAACCTGGACAGATATATATACTGCAGCATCACTATGGAAATGCACTCCCACTGGGAAACAAAAATATTATAAAGAAGAAAATGAGCGAAAAATCCAGGGAAATATCAAATGAAGTGGTTTTTCTGGCAGCAAAGGAAGAAGTAGCACAGGGTATTCCAATGAGATGAGACAGGGCATTCGCTACAATTTGGTATATGGTAGAGTAAAGAAAGAAAAGATCTAAATTCCAATTCCAGGTGCCTGAATACCAAGTTCTTGTGTCTCATAGTATCTGGCTATAAATTACTAATGTAGCAGTAACTGAAAAACTCAATGACTCAGTTTTCCCTTCCTAGTCTTTATTGATACACATTGATATAAAGAAAATCCAAAGAGTAAGTCCTGCTCAAATGATAGCTCTTTAATTAGGCTCTAATATGTGTGAACAGTCTGCAAAAGGCATGAAGAAAACAAAATGATATGCAACGCATAAAAGATTGCGGGGAATGGGGGGGACACCAAATGTACAGTGGTAGACATTTTGTCTAGATTCATTATTGTAGTATATAATATAATAACTTTTATTTTGAAAAAAATACATAAAAATTCTAGAATTTTGGAGCAAAGAATATCTTGAGAACAGAGAGGAAGAATATTGCAAAGAACATATATAAGCTTTTACCCAGTTCATTATTATCTTACCCATCTATATATGCACTTTATCATGTGCTCCCTGAATATCTCTCCACACACACATACACACAGGCACACACAAATGATTTTTGAACAATTTGTAAAGCTGAATATATTGTGGCCCTCTAACCATAAAACATAAGTGTTTTGTAACAATAGGGAAATTTACACTATAGTTATCAACCTCAGTACATTTACAAGTAATATTTTACCTAATTTACTTTTCATCATACAATTTTGTCATTTGAATCAACAATATTCTTTATAGTACTTTTTCTTCGATTTTTGGCCTCAGTCTAAAATTTTGTATTGCAGAGTGTACTATAATATTGATAGAGACAAATGGAGGTTTGAAACTCAATGTGAAGTGCTCAAATGCTTGGATGTAGGAAGAGCTTTCTCTTGCTATGGCATAAAGTTTTCCAATAGCGTAGGTGTTTGTGTTAGTACATTCAGGTATGTATGGATCTTAGCAGCATGAGGGACAGAAATCAATGAAGTGGAATGTGATTAAATTCAACTCTGTTATATTTTTCCCCTAATATCTATCAAGGATAACAGGAAAGTAAACAAGAAAAATGAAGTAACGTGATACCTATCTCTTGGATTTCTCCCAATGCTATACTTGTTTTCTCAACAAACGTGTTGATCATTCCTTGTATAAAATACTTGCATATTAATTAATCCATTCATTTATTTAGCAAATATTCAACGACTGTTTACTATACGTTGGGCTTTTTATCGATAGTCTGGGAATATACAGATGAACTCACAGGAAAGCTCCCTGCTGAGTAGAGTAGAAGATGAGATCAGAGAAGGCAGAAACCATACAGGGTATTGTAAGTCGTGATTAGGAGTTTGGAATGTATTATAAATATAATGATAAGTTATTAAAGGTTTGGGGCAGTATATTGACTTATATTCTGGACGTGTAAATCTGGATACTATTTTGAAAATAGATTTTAGTGTTTTTGGTAAATTGACTGTAATGCAACTCCAATTGTCCACACTCTCCCAACCCCCAGATCACATCTGCAATCCTTGCAATGTGTCTTTGAAGCAACTCTCATCATTTCTGTTTCTCCCTCTTTTAAATCTGTCTTGGACTTGACGCTTTCGGCCAATAGAATGTGACAGGAGTGCAGTGTTTCAGATCTGAGCCTAAGTCTCACAAGGCATTGAACACTTCTGTTCTCTCACTGGGGTCATCATGAAAAGATGCCCAGGCTAGGCTGCTGCATGAAAAGATGCATGAAACAGAGCCAGTAGTCTAAGCTGAGGTTATCCTGCATCAGCCAACGACTAATGACTGACAAACATGTGAGTGTGCCTAAGCCAAGCCCAGAACTTCCCCGCCAAGCCCAGAACTGCTCTGCTAACCCCAGTCTAGATCATCAGAAGCATCTAGCTCTTCTGTAGACTTATGAGCAATCAAAAACCATTCTTTCTTTAAGCCACCAGGTTTTGGGGTAGACTGTTTCTCATTAATAGCTCAGTGTTTCAGGGAAAGAGGGTTACCAAGGAGTATAGTTAGAAAACTATTATGAGAGTGGAGGTCAGTGAGGATTTTGGCATGAATTAAGACTCCAATATTAGAAATGGAGAAAAGAACATATTTGGTATATATTTTAAAGATGAATTCAAGAGAACTTCTAGATGGTTTGAATGTGGACGGTGTCAAAGATTACTAAATGTCACCCAAGACTCCATTTCCATTTTTTTCTTCAGGGAATAAGCTAAGGCATGATATTTCTATAGTCATGAAACTAGCTTACATTGCTTTACTGATTATCACTTTTTAATATTTTGATTTGAAAAATATACTTTGAAATAAGTAGTTAATAAAAACCTCAGATTAATGTTTTATAAAGGGAAGACACATTTTCTACTCATTAATATAATTATTGCCCTAACATTTGTGATAATTTGAATTATCCAATGGAAATAATTCTGGAACAATACTGTTTATTCTAATAAAGCTCTACTTGGGAAAAAAATTATGCCATTCTTTATTTTACTTTAAATTTGGCATGAAAATTAGTTTTTTATCTCTCAATTTATATTAATTATCAAAATAAAGTATTGGGAAATGTTTAAATGTATATCTAAATAAAGTTTTTTTTATAGTTTTAGTGTGCAATGCTACAATATTAGAGGCATATTGCCAGCAATAAGCTACTCATTTTCAGCTGCTCTTAAATGTCAGGACTCTTAATTTTTAAGGTGTTTTTTGTATTAAGAAAGCACAATTACCATTTCATTTTTTTCTTAGTGATGAGCACAACAAGGGAAAATATTCTGTGTGTATTTGTTTTCCTTTTGTTGTTGAAACTCTACAAAATGTCATTCATTTAACACAAAAATTTTCACAAAGTAGAAAATAAAACATGAATAAAGTTTTGCAAAATGTCTTTCCAATGCTTTGAAGAATATCACAATTGCCTTTAAAGAGTTAGAGAAAAGATAAAGTATTTCAATGAGCTATTTAATTATAAATTAATCATAGTGCTGATATAACATTTTACTTTAATGTCTGTGATGGTAAATTTGATGCATTAACTGGGGTGTGGAGTGTGGGGTGCCCAGGTATAATGTTAAACATTATTCAAAAAAAATTTAAGGTATACTGTCCTGAAATCTAAGTTAAAATATATATACATATGGAAAAAAAGAAAAGTGGGCAAATACAAGAAGGACTGAGAAATGACTAATATGTTTTGCAACAAGTAGGGCATTAGCATGCTTGCTGAGGGAATATTGAGAGAGTAAAAGTCTATTTGGAATGGGTTCAAAGTGCATGGGATGAGGAAAAGTTGAGTATAGATGATACTTTTTTTTCAAGATATTTAATTCTAAATAGAAGATAAAAATTGTGCAATAGTTGGAGGAGAAAGTGGCATCAACATAGGGTTTAATGAAACTACAGCTTTTTGAGAAGAAATGGGACTGATTCAACAGATATGGACAGAATTGACAGTGCAGTTGTAGTATGGATAGTGGGTAGGTTTTATTTACCAAGAGGAAGAATTTACCTTTGCCTGGAACATAGTCAATTCTTCCTAAGTTAAAGGAGTATGGGAAACTTTAAAGTAACTTGAAAAATGAAAGAAAAAAATGCACTTGGGAAATATAGTAAGTTTACCAGGCATCCTTCATGATGCCTTTCAGGTATTAGGTGCTCCTGGAATCTACCATGATTTCTAGTCTCCTATTTAATTATCTCCCAGGAATGAGGAATGAAAGTAGGAATTGGTGACATAGATACAGCCATGATTTTTGTTTTTTGTTTTTAGAGTAGGATTTAGTAGGAAGACTAAACATAGTCTGTACTGGGTTCTTTTCATTCTATGGGTTCCACACAGCCCGAGGGGTATGGGAATTGAAGGTGTTTCCCATAGGAAGAAGACCCAGTCAAGTTCTTTTCCCCATTCGTTGCATGTGTTGTTTCAAAGTACAGAGGCTAACTGACACAGGGACTGGAGACTCTACCTGAAGAATACTTGAGTAAGAGTCCTAGACAAGATCAACATATAGGAATTTCATCAAAAAGTATTTCTTAGTTCATTTTTATTACTTATTATCAGTAGTCAAGTAATATATTAACATGTTAGTCTTTTAAAAGGATACAAAGGAAGTCTGACTGTTTGCTTTTGGGGCCTAGTCTGGCATTCAGTCCAGAAAAAGAAAAGGTGATGATTTCATTTAGCTTAAATTAATATTGGCATTTTGATGCAAACCATCATAATAATAAAGGTAATTAGCTTCCCAGTCATTCTATACTTCTCATACATGGTATTTGGAAACTTTTTGGATGTGGTGGCTGGGAGTAGAAAGAATTCCCATCATCATAGGCTTCCTGGAGAAACACTCTCTCAATATCACCACTTAACCATGTTTTGACAGAAAACAAAGAAAATTTCAGTATCACGTGTGGTCAAGTTTTATATAAATTTTATTTGTCCCAGGCTATTTTGTTAATTAATGATTTGATGATTTTCAATAGCCTCTTTTGCCCAGAAATCAAGTTAAATTACAGATTTAAGAATTTTTTGAAGTAGCATTAATCATTTTACTTCCCCCTAATGACACCATGTTCTTAGTTGACAAATTCAGTGATTCTAATCAAGAATAGGTTACTTAGGTAACATGAACTATATTGCTACTTAAGCCAATTTTTAATTCTTGCTTCTTATTTTTGATGAAATGTCTTTTCTTCTTTATCTTCATTTCTCAACTTTATTTCTTTTTGCTTATTTGGGTTAGATAAACTCTATTATCCTTATGAATATTCAATTATAAATTTTATAAATCTACAAAATTTTTTGCTAGTGATTTCTTAGGAAAATTAATTAACACCTGCAACATGCATATAGAGTGAATACAGAATTCACACTTTTGAAGGAAAATAGGAAAAAAAAAAGAGCAATAGTGGTTTGATACTATGCTACCATTTGTTTTATTTTCCTGTGGAGAATGCATATAGGAGTGCAAGGACAACAAATGGTCAGGTTTAGATAAAATTTTAAACCTTGAGATAAAATCAAGAGGCACAAGAAAACAACACAGATCTTCTCAACAGAAGGTCTCCTGTTGCTCTTGTTGTAGATGGTAATACTATGTGATCCAAAGGTCCTATGAATTAATTACTTCCCTGACACATTGTTGGGAACCAATTGCCAGCCTTCTCCCTTACAGAAAGCCTTTGAGGTTTGGAAAAATAGAAAGCATATTGCATTTTATCCTCATTTTTAAACTCTCAGGCATCTCTAAAACAAAATGTGTTTTTAACTTCCATTATTTTACCTGGTATGCTATGAAATAAAAGATTTTTTGGTGACATTATTTTTCTCCCAATTAAAGAACTTGAATATACTTCCTCTTAATCTCTGTCTTATTGTTAAATCCACAATCATGTTTCTATATCTCTAAAATGAAATCTTGGTTTCAGTCCTGATTCAAACATCACTACTTCTGCTCAAAGAATCACCGAAGTGTCATAGTTTCACTCCCAAATTACTATCTTAACTATCATATCATATTGACTTCTATGGTCAAAACTATTTCTATATTTTATTTATTCATTTTTGTACTATTTTATTATGGGTATTATAATTGATCTTTGATTCATATTACCAACTTGGATTGGTGCATTTTCAATTGTTCTGAATGATTTTGAGATCACATTAATCACCTATTTGAAAATCTCAAGAACTCACCCATACAGTGTCCAAATTCCAATATATTTTCATAAAAATAAATACAATGATCTAATGGAAATCTAACATAGGCACTGTTTCATTTCAAATGACTTTTGAATAAGTGAGAACTAAGGGTGCAAATGATCTCTAATATACTTTAGAGATAACTAGAGTAACAAAATCAGAAAGGATATAACTAGATCATATGGAATAGCTTCCTTAGAAATAAAACCACTACACATTCTAGCTACCCTGGGATAATGAGGGACATTCCTATCTCATCATCCTCCTGGTCGAGCACAAATTAACTGACCCATGACTTAGTGAGCTTCTCAGTTTCTGTAATGTTACGTGGTAAGAACAACACAATCCAAAGGGAGGAGTTTTCAAGTCAGTCATCTCCTGTTTTCCACAGCTGGATTTAAGACTTCAGTTCAAGAATTCTCATGTGACAGTAGGGAGGGAACCTAGAAATCTTGGAAGCATCTAAGAATATGATTAAATAGTATGAGTCTCTTACCCAGAATAGGCTATGGTGGTTCCTTTAATCTATGTGTCTTCAAGTTACTACTGTTGAGACTCCACTGCTCATTAGTGTAATATTAGAAACCATTAGTGTAACACATTTAAAGACCAGAGAGAAAGCTAGAGGCAAAGCTTGGAGTTGAGTTCTCTCCACACAAAACATTGCTTATGTTTTCTTCAACTATGCCTTGCATGTTCTCAACTATGTCTCTTCCCTTAATCTATTATCTCTCAATTGCCTTTCCTTTCCTTTCCAAACATGTCTATTAAATTTCTATTACCAGCAGTAAATCATATCACCTACTATTAGCAGATGCTTGAAGTACATAATTTAATCTATTGTTATATCAATATAACAGATCAGATATTAGTTCTTTTTTTTTTTTTTTTTGTGGTACACGGGCCTCTCTCCTGGACCGGGGCACAAACCCGTGTCCCTTGCATCGGCAGGCGGACTCTCAACTACTGCGCCACCAGGGAAGCCCTATTTCATTTTTAATTAACCAAAAATTGATATCTTCCACAAATTATTCAAGATAGTGTAGCAATTATCAAGTAAGTTGTAAGATGTATTCGTATGGAACTTGGAAAATAGATCCAACTTCAGTAGAGATGTGAAGTCCTTACCACATCCATTGTAATTAATGTCATGAAAGAGTATGGAATTATTCAAGGAGAAGAAAGTACTAGAGAAGAGCTGACAGCTTGGAAATTGATCCTTGTATAATTTAGACATTTTGATGTCAGCAGAAAGGTAAGACTGCAAAAGACTATTGTATTATTGATCAAAACATAGAGTGGAGATGGCATAGTTGGGTATCAAGGAAGCCATAAAAATATAAAAGCTTGATAATGTTAAGCAATTTCAAATGATCTGAAGATGTCAAGCATTATAAAGACTTAATTCTATTAATTAAATTTAGTGACGTGAAAATTGTAGGTACATCAAATTCAATTTATCCAAAAATGAACTAATATATTCTTCAATCTTACATAAAAAAATAAGTGTAGATGTTTTAAAGTAAAACAAGCAAATCCAAAAAGAGAAGATAAGTTGTTTTAAAAGTACAATACTTAATTCTAAAATTTTACTTCCCTGAACAAAAATCGAAAGCCATTATGTATGTTGGATTAAACATGGGAATAACTGTGTTTGGGTGGAGTTAAAGTAAAAGGAATTAAGTATAATATGCTATAGTTATTGCTTTAATCAGGGGTATAGATAGAAAATTCATACTTAATTTTGAGACATAAAAAACTGGAGAATATTAGTATCTTGGAAATTTATGCACTGTTAGTCTAAAAAAAAAAGAAAACTTGAATCTTCTAAAATTGAGAGTTCCTATTGCTCCAGGAAAATGGAGACCACTTGATTTAAATCCCTCCATGTGACCTCTAAAATTAAAAAAAAAAGTGTAAGATCAACAGAGCATACAAATATAATCAAACATTATCCAAACTTTCATCATTACTTGGGGACAGGGAATACCCTGACTTTCAAATTACTAATAAGCATAAAAGTACATACCAAATTCCAACACAAACACCATTGAAACTTAAGCCATTTCTGTAAGTCTGTGGATATTGAGAGTAGGGGAAGATAATCTTTAAAAGTCAGTGAAGGGCTTCCCTGGTGGCGCAGTGGTTGAGAGTCCGCCTGCCGATGCAGGGGACATGGGTTCGTACCCTGGTCCAAGAAGATCCCACATGGTGCGGAGTGGCTGGGCCCGTGAACCATGGCCGCTGAGCCTGCGCATCCGGAGCCTGTGCTCTGCAACGGGAGAGGCCACAACAGTGAGAGGCCCGCGTACCACAAAAAAAAAAAAAAAAGTCAGTGAAAAAGAAGATAGCAAAGCAGAAGACTTAGACAAAACTGGCAAAATGACTTTGAGAAAAAAGTTCAACTTTAAGTGCAACAATTTTGAGCACAAGTCAGGACTTTATAGTTCACTGCCCCAGCAAAGAAGGTGTTGGAAAAGGAGTAAGACCAGAGGTAGCAGCATTGGGAAACAATTACTTCTGGAAGAAAAGAAGATGGAGAACTGGAGTTACCATGACACTGAGTGGAAGGAAGTGACTAGTGAAAATGTAAGGTTCTGCAAATTGAAAGAGATCTTCGGGACGTATCAACTCTTCCCTTTTCCCCATGGATATCACCCATAAAGACTGTATCCATTAAAAACAAACAAACAAACAAAAACTGCACCTCACTATGCTGACTGTTAAATTAATTAAACAGAGGCCATTAGGCTGAAGTGGCTACAATGCTGAGGTGGCCTATGTAAGCAAAGCAAAATCGAAGCCTATAAATGCCTCAAGGTTATGATACTGAAACCCAAGGACAACCAATCACAAAGAGCAACTTGGCTTTAAGCTAAAAGCAATCAATTATTTCCTTCTTTGCTTCTGCCTTTCTTTATGCAAGTGTCTTCCTGAGCTACTGTCAGGTGGAATGGTCCTAATCGCTTCCAGTTTGGTGCTGCCCAATTCAAACTGATTTTTTCTCAAAAACTCTTAATTTTTTTTTAACATGCCTCAGTTTATATTTTAACATGACAGAAAAAAACAATAATCTTTAACTAGAAACACATCTAAGAAATTCCTTAGAATAGGAAAAATCAGATCCACTTTGAAGAATAGAAAATTTGAAATTAAAATATTTCAGTTTCTAGAAATTTTCCAATTTGAAATTTTGTGCAATAATCCAAGATAAAGTCAATATCAACAAATAAGTATTTGGAAATTTTATTAAAAAATACACCTAAAAAGTAAAATAAAACCTAAGAATAGAAATGAACTAAACCTGACAAATACCACATGATATCACTTACATGTGGAATCTAAAATACAACACAAATGAACATATCTATGAAACAGAAAGAGACTTACAGACATAGAGAACAGACTGTAGTTGCCAAGGGGGAGGGGGTGGGGGTGGGAAGTATTGGGAGTTTGGGATTAGCAGATGCAAACTATTATATATATAATGGATAGACAACAAGGTCCTACTGTATAGCACAAGGAATTATATTCGATATCCTGTGGTAAACCATAATGAAAAAGAATATATATGTATAATTGAGTCTCTTTGCTGTGCAGCAGAAATTAATACAACATTGTAAATCAACTATACTTCAATACAATTTGTTTTAATTTAAAATATGTAGACCAAACCCAAGAAAAAAATGCAGTGAAACTTACCTGAACTTAAGAAAGATATAGAAAAAAAGAAGCCATATCAGAAATGAAGACTAAGCTACAAGTTTAAATTAAAATACACTTAAATTTAATGTTTAATTTATAATAAATTTTAACAAACAAATATTAAATTAAAAATATTAATTAAATATTAAATTAATTTAATTAAAAATATTAAAATGATAATTTTAAAAGGGCCATTGAAAAATGGCATGATCAAAAACCAAGAGAATAAAAATGAGATAATAAAAAGGATCAAAGGAAAATGTTTCACATAAAAGACAGGCAAAGAAGAACCAATCTCTATATGTATGCATATAAATGGGGGTCTTAGAGAATAAAAACAAAATAATAGAACCAAATTAATATTAAAATTATAATACACAAAACCAAAATCATTATAGTGAAAGTATCCAATGTATGCTTGGGAAAAATAACTGAGACCAATTAATTTAGAAAAGTTATTAGGTTTTAAAGCCAATGGATGGGAAAAAAGCCTCAGGTCACCCAGGAAAAAGACCAACTTGGTAATAAGGATATGAAAAAAAGATAGTATCTACATCTGGCTTTTCTAGAGCAACATGTAACAGAAAACAAGTGTCGAGACTTTTTTTAATGCATGGAAAAAATTGATTTTATATTCAGTCAAAGTAGCCTTCAATTAACAAGACAGAGCTGTAAATATGCACAAATTCTGACTACGCAGGAAAAACTGTTCTCACAAACACTTTCCATGAATCTCTTAAGTAAAGAATGAACTTCATTCAACCAAGAAATGATTGAAGAAACCGGCAAAAAGACTGCCGGTGAGGGATCAGGGAGGAAGAGTAGTGTTCGGACAAGGTGGAAAGGATAATGGAGAAACAAAGGAGAGAATTAAATAATGTCGTTCATGGTTGTGTAGGTAATAGGAAGAAAGCAAATTATATCATCTAAACTTGACAAACTAGGTTTTTAAAGAATAGTTAAAGATTAAGAACATTATAAAAATACAAACAAAAGGTAAAATAAATATGCTAATCATTCTAAATACCATGAGCATTAAAAAATAAAGATGCATACAATGAGAAAGAAGTATAGTAATTATAACATATAAACACAATAATTCTAAAAATAAAATAATATGACAGTGTCGCTGTGTAATATACCAAGCATATCAGAAATCTGAGTGGGTTTTACTCACTAATAAAAAAGAAACCTTCATATTGAATCATAAAGTAATACTCAGCTCTATTCTCTGAAAAGAGACATTTTGATTAATAGAAGTTGAAAATAAAAGGATGGCCAAGTACACACACACACACACACACACACACACACACACACACACACACTTAGGGAAAAGGAAATATTAATAGAATAAAAATATCAATAAAGTAAGGGTTTTAATATGGATATAGAAAGTAGAATTCTTATCAAAAACATTAACAAGAAACATTTTTTAATGCTAAAAGGCAAAAAATATTAATATCTATTATTCTAATAACATAGTAAACACCTACGTAAAGGGTAACCTATAGAAATTATGTAGTAATATATTTTTAAAAAGCACTGAAAATAGAACACATTAACACACTACACTCAAGTTAAAAATAGGACATGTCAACAAAGAATAAGTATGATTTAAAATGATTTAACAACATAATCAGTAGGGTAGACCTATAAACATATTTATAATACATAATACACTCTTAAAAGACTTGAGAGTAAAGTTGAACAAATGGAAAGACATTCCTTGCTCTTGGATAGCATGTCTCAACCTCATCAACGTGTCAGTTGCCTTTAAATAAATTTATTAAAGTAATGTGATTGCAATAAAATTAACAACGTACTTATTCTGGTGATAAAGAATGTAATACTAAATTTCATGTTGGGAAATAAACCTGCAAGGAATTGGTAGGAAGACACAGAATTGAAAGCATAACCAGTCTTATGAGATATTTCAGCATACTACAATTTAACTACTTTTTTTTAAAACCTGCAGTATTGACACATAAATAGATAAACTGATGTTACAAGATAAAAGATCCAGAAATAAGTTAAGAACTTAAGAAATTAGTACTTGTGAAAGATGATATCTTAAATCACTAACAAAAACATCAACTTTTAACTAAATTGCCTTGGGACAACTGGATAATGATGTGAAGAAAAAAAACAGAGCCATTCCTCAAACAATACAAAATAATAAACTTTAAATTGATCATAAATATAGATGTAAAATGTAATCAAATAAGCACTAGAGGAAAACAAGGGTAGATTCCTCTATAACCTTGGTGTAGAAGAAGGTTTTCTAATTATGACTGAAAATCCAGATGCAGTAATAGAAAAGATTAATAAATCTGACTAAAATATATGTGGAAGAACATAGTTACCAAATATATCATCAGATATAAAAAATTAGATGCCTAAAAAATGACTCTTAGAAATGAAGAATATAAAGACCTAAAGCATGAGAGAAAAATAGGTGAAATATATGAGCACATATTTCACAAAAAATACAAAATGGCTCTTAAATATAGAAAAATGAACTCAAATTCAGTTTTAATAAAATAAATGCATATGTAAATATACACCGAGATATAATTTCTTAATCATCAGATTGCCAAAATCTTCAATATTCTACATTTTCTTTTCCTGTTAGTTTATTTTGCAACATAATTCCTACAGCTTAAAGAGCATGCCTCCTCCAGAGGTGTATTTTGCTGTTCTGTCATTCAGAGATTTTGTATGTTTAAAATGCATGTCTTTCCATGGTATACAACATTGTTATTTACAGAATTTTCCACAAACTTTTCTATAAAAAAATCTGATTAGAAAATTTCCATAAAATACATACTACAAGAAAGCTTTCCTAATGCATTAAATTGTCAACATGAAAGCTGTGTATACTCTTAATGAAACTATTGGGAAACAGACATTTGCATGCATTACCGGAAGGAGGGGAAAAATACCCAGTCTCTAGAGAGATTACTTTAGTATGTCTAAAAACCTTACATTTTACCCCTATCCTTTCACACAGCAATTTTAATTCAAGGAATTTACCTTAGAAATACCCGTCTAATATTATGAAAATACTTATACAGAAAGCTATGCTTTGAAAATAATTAGAAAATATTGGGAACCTGGAAAACATTCTAGATTTTGTGTAAGAAAGATTTTGTGTCAACCTATTTTTTTCTTCAAAAAGAATAAGCCAGATACAAATGAAATCAGTAATTGACATGGGTTGAGTGGCATGTGATAAAAAGGATAAGAAAAAATAATCCCAAATAGAAAGCAAACTGTGCAAAAGAATCAAAGTGTATTTCAGATGAAAAATATAATCAAATGTAACAATAATAACAAATATAATTTCTCCAAGTGAAATTTGAACATAATACTTTTTTATACATCCTCAGGTAAAACACATACACAAAAACACACACAGACACATACACAGGAGTGCACACATCTACTGAACGCTTGGTATTCTTTTTAGTGGTAATGATGGTTGTTTAGGACTTTTTTGAAACATAACTATATACTTTTTAGGGTTGAGCAATTGAAAGCAGCTCTTTTGCCCCTTCCTTGTTTACCCATTTCTGTCCCCCTCTAACCATAAAAACCTAATTATAGGAATGAGATCACTAAGCAATTGAAACTAACTCCTGACTTCTGCTCTCCTGAATGCACACTATGTCTTGTCTAACCTGTTGATTCTTTTCCTAGATAAAAAGAAGAATGACGAATTAAGTTGTTGAAGAATGATTATTAGCTCTCTACCTCCCAAAGCCCCTAAAGAATCCTGCAGGCAGATCATGAGGGCAAGAAGACATTTGAAGACAGAGTCAGCCAGTCTGCATGCGATGAAGAATGATGCAGAACCCAACCTTCTGACTCGATGATTCACTGAGATTCTTCCCCCATTTTTTTTTTTTTAAACTGTCATGGCTGAGCAGAATCTTAGGAGTTGGTCTTTGGACACGAATCTACCATCTCCCTGGATTGCTGGTTTTTCTGATTAAAGCACTATTCCTGTCTACTGACACTTGCCTCTCAAATTATTCGCTTGTGAGTGGCAAGTAGCTGAACCTGAGTTCGGTAACACAATAAATAATTTATTTTTCACTGTTGTGGCCTCTCCCGTTGCGGAGCACAGGCTCCGGACGCGCAGGCTCAGCGGCCATGGCTCACGGGCCTAGCCGCTCCGCGGCATGTGGGATCTTCCTGGACCGGGGCACGAACCCGTGTCCCCTGCATCGGCAGGCGGACTCTCAACCACTGCACCACCAGGGAAGCCCAGTAAATATATTTTTGTTTAGAGCTGGGTTTCTCACTGAAGGAGGGAAATATCAATATCGAATGGCCAAAGGCAAGGAAGAACAATACTGGATTAAATTAGACTAATAAAAGTATCAATATAACTCCTGATGTATGTTCGTAAATGTGAATATATTATACATACATATATATTCACATAAACACTATTTCTGATACACATATCTATTGGAATTATGTATTTTGTATATATACTATATATATACACACACATATATTTCAGAGTATATGTGTGTGTGTATACACTTCTAGTACAAATTTGAGAAACAATACCAAAGAGTTAAAAAAAGGCCCCAAATTCTTACAGCTGGTGAATATTGGTGGTGGTGTTAACATTCCAACACTCAGCTCAAGAGTATATGTTCTGAATCACTATATAAATTTTCTTTCAAAAAAATTAAAATTGAATGGAAATTTAATTATAAAAATACAACAGCCAGAGAATTTTTTAAAAATTCTCAATATTTGACAAAGTAGATGTGCCCCCCAAAATAAGTCAGAAACAGTTTGTATGCTTAATAAAGTTAATTTGACACATTATACATATTACACACCATGAAATACAAAGTGGAACATTTGAACATGATTAGCTTTTACATCACCAAGACAACCTAAATAGATTAAAATTTTATAGTACACTGATAATGAAGCCACCTCACAAAATGCAAACTTAATAATTAAATTTCGATCACATTTTAAAGATTATACTGCATTTAACTAAAATAATTAATTGATTAAAAGATTGATATATCTGTGGCACAATCTTTTTGTGTCTAAACAAGATAAATAATATTTGGCCTTTTAGAAAAGATGAAAACAGTAGTGCTGCTTATCAAAATTAAACAATCTCACTCATAAATATAGATGTTAAGTAAAGAAAACAAATATAACCTATAAATACATTAAAAGAATAATATACAAGGACTAAATATGCTTTTTTCCTGATGTTGAAAAACAAATACTTAATCTCTTTAAAATGTCTTCACATTAATAGTTTAAATTAGAAAACAAATACAATAATGAGACAATATATAGATATGAAAAAGTTATTTCCGAACTGAATAAAATTCTTTTCCTAAAAGTAAATCACAATACAAGAATATATGCTTTATCACATCTTCAACTGAAGCCAACAGCCAAATCACACTGTTGATAAGAATATTCCCATTAAATGAAGATCAAAGCAAAGATCAAAGTTACTGCCATCTTATTATTCAATGCCATGCAGATTACAAAATTGAATACAAAAGAAATATCAAAAAGGAGGTGATAATGCCATATCCAAGTACAATATGATTTTTCCCTAAAATCCAAGAGAATCATTTCTAGAGTAAGACGATATTACATCATTAATTCTCCTATAATCATTTCTAATTATTATTTGAGTAAATAAAAATTCAAAAATAACATTTTAAATATATCTGATTTTAATAGCCATTAGGAACATAAAATAGAGTTACAGAAGTTTATACTCTGATGAGATAGTGACAGTGGGCAAAAAATGAGTGATAATACAAGGTCCAAAGTTGATCCAGAGGGGAGATGATTCTGAATGCATTTAGAAAGATGACCTTACCCAATAGGAAGTATGTATTTTTCCATGAGAAAAGAAGAAAGAGTGTGAAATACAGGTTACATTGTAGGATTTATTACAAAATATAGTGGGAAAGTAGAAAAACATGTCAAAATGTGCATATATACCCACATTTCTAGATGGCATATCATGCACTCAGAATTAACTACACAGGTAAAATAACTGACATAAACTCAGTTGGCAAAGTAATTTTTAAAAAGCCAGAAACAAAATAATTTCTAGTTATATTGTAAATTTACATATCATGTCAACTTCCTATTGCTGCTATAAAAAAATACGACAAATAGTGACTTCAAACAACACACATTTATTATTTTAGAGTGTTAGCTTTCAGAATCTAAAATGGGTGGGCAGGGCTACGTCACTTCAGGGAGCAGCAGGGAAGAATCTTGTTTCTTAGCATTTTACCAGTTTCTAGAGGTTGTCAACGTTCTTTGTCTCCTGGATCTGCATCACTCTGACATCTACTTTGGTCATCATATCTCCTCTTCTGACTCTGAAATTCCTGCTTCCCTCTTTCAGATACCCTTTTGATTGCATCAGGCCTACCCAGATGATTCAGGATAATATTCCCATCTCAAAATAATTAACTTAGTCACATCTGCAATATCCCTTTCACCATGTAAGGTAACCATATTCACAGGTTTTGGGAAATAGAACGTGGACATCTTTGCAGGGGCGGGGGCAGGCATATAAAAACAAATAAGCAAAAAGACCAGACTAAGACACCGTGGAAGAAGACAGAATAGGTATGCATTTATATTCTTCAGATGGATACAAATATTGTGTTGGAAGACACAAACATAAACCATATTCAAGAAACATAGGTTTTTGATTACACAAAA
Source organism: Delphinus delphis (assembly GCF_949987515.2). NCBI lineage: Eukaryota > Metazoa > Chordata > Mammalia > Artiodactyla > Delphinidae > Delphinus > Delphinus delphis. The sequence goes on from NC_082685.1 coordinate 151,586,050, forward strand.
TCTGAAAAATGTGATTCTTATGATCAGAAATTCTTAACCCAATAGGAAAATGTCCTCAATCTATGAAAAAACGACTTCATCAAAAAGATATAGGGGGCTTCTCTGGTGGCGCAGTGGTTGAGAGTCTGCCTGCCGATGCAGGGGACACGGGTTCATGCCCTGGTCCGGGAGGATCCCACATGCCGTGGAGCGGCTGGGCCGCTGAGCCTGCGCGTCCAGAGCCTGTGCTCCACAATGGGAGAGGCCACAGCAGTGAGAAGCCACTGTACCACAAAAAAAAAAAAAAAAAAGATATAAAATAAATACTGGATATAATAGATTATTTTAAGGACCTAAATGTAAGTCCAGACACTATCAAACTCTTAGAGGAAAACATAGGCAGAACACCCTATGACATAAATCACAGCAAGATCCTTTTTGACCCACCTCCCAGAGAAATGGAAATAAAAACAAAAATAAACAAATGGGACCTACTGAAACTTAAAAGCTTTTGCACAGCAAAGGAAACCATAAACAAGACCAAAAGACAACCCTCAGAATGGGAGAAAATATTTGCAAATGAAGCAACTGACAAAGGATTAATCTCCAAAATTTACAAGCAGCTCATGAAGCTCAATAACAAAAAAACAAACAACCCAATCCAAAAATGGGCAGAAGACCTAAATAGACATTTCTCCAAAGAAGATATACAGATGGCCAACAAACACATGAAAGAATGCTCAACATCATTAATCATTAGAGAAATGCAAATCAAGACTACAATGAGATATCTCACACTGGTCAGAATGGCCATCATCAAAAAATCTAGAAACAATAAATGCTGGAGAGGGTATGGAGAAAAGGGAACACTTTTGCACTGTTGGTGGGAATGTAAATTGATACAGCCACTATGGAGAACAGTATGGAGGTTTCTTAAAAAACTACAAATAGAACTACCATACGACCCAGCAATTCCACTACTGGGCATATACCTTGAGAAAACCATAATTCAAAAAGAGTCATGTACCACAATGTTCATTGCAGCTCTATTTACAATAGCCAGGACATGGAAGCAACCTAAATGTCCATCAACAGATAAATGGGTAAAGAAGATGTGGCACATATATACAATGGAATATTACTCACCCATAAAAAGAAACGAAATTGAGTTATTTGTAGTGAGGTGGATGGACCTAGAGTCTGTCATACAGAGTGAAGTAAGTCAGAAAGAGAAAAACAAATACCATATGCTAACACATATATATGGAATCTAAGAAAAAAAAAGGTCATGAAGAACCTAGGGTTAAGATGGGAATAAAGACACAGACCTACTAGAGAATGGACTTGAGGATATGGGGAGGGGGAATGGTAAGATGTGACAAAGTGAGAGAGTGGCATGAACATATATACACTACCAAACGTAAAATAGATAGCTAGTGGGAAGCAGCCACATAGCACAGGGAGATCAGCTAGGTGGTTTGTGACCACCTAGAGGGGTGGGATAGGGAGACTGGGAGGGAGGGAAACGCAAGAGGGAAGAGATATGGGAAAATATGTATATGTATAACTGATTCACTTTGTTGTAAAGCAGAAACTAACACACCATTGCAAAGCAATTATACTCCAATAAAGATGTTAAAAAAAAAGATATAAAATAAATACTGGATATAATAGATTATCTGGATTATGAATAATCAAACCAATAATAAAATTACTATTATATTTCAAAAATAGGAAACAATAATACTCATAAAGTGCTGAAAGAAATATGAATTGGTACATGCTTTATTATGTATATCATAAGATAAAAGTACTTTCTAATGCTTTCTCCACCAATTCTAGTTCTAGAAATATCACCTAAGACAATAATTGGAAAGAATAAAATATTTTTTATGGAAGAAATCTTAACCAAAGATAAAAATATGAAAATTACCTTAAGAATTATGACATCTATAAACTATTATACTCTGTGAAAATGTACAGTGATGGTGATGTATTGGCATGGAAAGATGTTCCTGATTGTATCAAATATACATGACAGTAACACACACACACACATACACACACACACACACACACACACACACACACACACACACACTCTATACTTCTTCCCAGAACACATTGTAGCTATAAGGGGTCATAACAAGTCCAGACTTTGAGTGATTACTAATTTCTTAGCCACTGAGAAACTTTGTTCTATATATTTATGATGTTTGGAATTCTATCAGGATGACTGAAACATTCTACTCTTGCTTGAAGGATCTTGGTCATACCAATATTAAGATTCAGCCTCCATTTAATCCCAGATGTAAATCAGTGGTTCCTGGACACAACATTATACATCTATTTTAACTTCGTAGTTTCCAAGTATATAGAACCCTGAATTCACTTCACAATCTAGACCTGATGTTGGCTCCTTTAAATATAGCTTTGTGTTACTTTGGTCATCAAAACATTGCTTCAGCTAAACTTCACAAAAATGTTTTTTTTCCTCAATTACTGTAATTTCTATTGTTTTTCTTTGTTGAGTGAGACATACATCGTTTTTCTGATATATAGTCTCCCTTGTTGCAATTAGCCAAGAAACCTGAATTTGCCTATGTCAGGAACTCAGTTGAGCTAGGAGAGAGCTGAGCTTCCTCGTACTGGAACACCAATAGATGAAACTGAGTCAAAATGAAAGTAACAGCGGACAAAGAAGCTTTTAATCACTTATCATGATCGTATAAGCAAGAGGCTAAACACAGAGAAGGTTCCAACCTCCCCGCTGCTTCATTTTTCCCCATGAAACAGTGTCCCCTGGTCGCAAGTCAGGTGTATCTGCAGAGTTGTGGGGTTTCTCACTATTGAGGGAGCGCCAAACAAAAGTCTCTGGCAGTTTATTGGACCCAGGCCTGGGTGAAGGGGGAGGGGAGAGTGCTAAGAGTAGAAAAGCACTGGGTACTGAGTCACAGTGGATTAATATGTCTTCAAAGTTTCCCTCTTCTCCCCATTCCAGACCCTACAGGTTTGCGTGAAGACCTCTGCCTAAGGCCTCAGAAAAAGCTACCTAGGTATGGAGCCACCTGTATTAGGAATGCAAACATGCGAAGAACATGATCAGTCATAGGTGTCTGAGTCCTTGACTGCATCTCCTTTTGGAGGCTGTGGGCCAAGTCTGTTGTGGGAAGGGCAACTTTCCTGGTGAGGCCTGCCAAGTAAAGTCTTTGTGCTTATCTATGTTTGAGCCTGAAATATCAACCCGTAGGTTTTTAATGAGAAGCCATACTTCTCAGACAAGAATTTTGTCCCTTTCAGTCTTAGCTCTCTGGTCCTAGACAGTTCATAGATATAAATTCATACACACACTCCCAATGCACACACATTCATACAACACACACATACACACTTATACCTCTAAACAAAAGCAGGTCATGATGGGTATAGGTGATGGAAAATTCAATTTTTATGTTTGCTTACTTACACATTCTAACTTTGTCTATTAAACTGATATTACTAAGCAATATTGCACTAATAATCTTATTTTAAGATTGTTAACAGAAACACATTTAGGAACATGAAATGCATTTCAGAGTGGATGGATTCCATGTAAATTATTTTTCCAATAATATCCAACTTCCAGAATTGAAATAGGGGCACCTACTCCTCATTTTCTATGTACATAATATCTTCCACAAAAACAAAACAGAGAAATATGGATTTTCAAAAATGGTTTGATATCTTATAGAACGAAAAGCCTAGATACATATATGTTAGTTTTCTATTGATTTGTCATATGAGATAAAGGAAATTTCTGCTTAAACCTTATACATATGTGCAAAAGCTTGACTGCAAGAGGACCTTAAATCTGCTTAAGTCTAAAGGACTCATCTCTGGGAGAACTAGGCCTGGCTTTATTCTCCAAAAAAATAACATCATGCTACTATAATGACCAATCACAAAAGAGAGTTTTCAATCACCTTCTGTAACTAATCAAATTCTGCTTCTATGAAACAAACCTAATTTAGAATAAAATTCCTCCTTCCTGCATTATAACTACCCCTCAGAACGCACATTCAGAAAGATCTGCTCTATTTATTCTAGCATAACATGGGCTCTCTTGGCAAAACAGACTAATAAACTCATTCTTGATTTAGATGAATTGTTCATCTTTGACTATTTTTCAACATTTTCCTTAAAAAACAATGATTTCCAATGAATTTTACATGCTTTATACACCAAAACACTAAAAGAATCATAGCTTAAAAATCTTTTTAGCATACATTTAATATTCATGCTTTTGGGAATTCAATTATTCTTCCCATCCTATTTTTATTTATATACTCATTTTGTGTTTCTTCTCATAAGGCATATCTAAGTCTTTCTCTACATAAGCTCATAGTGGTTAGATCATTCTTTTCTTCACCCCATGGTGAACTAGGAGCAAGTGGGCTTGCCAATCCAACCTTTCTCTTTAGGAATTTTAATTTGGGGTATCTTTGGAGCCATCATATAGAGAATTTAGGAAGATGAGTTAAATTCAGCACATGATCAGCAAATTCATGAAATCCTATTTCATGTGGATACACTGATCCTATTTGGCTGACTGATTTTATTGTGGTGCTACTGTCTCTACCTCTGGAATCTTCTTGGTTCGTTTCCCATTCCCCTACTCTTATTTCCAAATAGGGCTTTCAACTTACTTTCAATTGCTTTAATCAATTCTCTCTATGCCTTTAAAAATATTAGAGATCACTTTTTATCACTTGTAATCCATAATCCTGTCTGATAGATGAATTGCTATTAAACAGTGGGCTGTAGGCAAGAGAACTGTAGGAAAATGTGGGGATTTCGAAATAATTAAATGGCTCAGACAAGGCGGAAGGCTATAAAAACATATTGTTATGCCTAGATGGTAAATTAGCTGACCTTGGCACACAAGAGTGAAAGAAATTTTAACTTATTGGCTGTGATCATTTGGAACCAAGTGCTCACTGAGGAAATATTTTGCAGAGTGCATTGTAGGAAGAATTCAAGAGTTCTGAATGGAAGTGTCTGCTTTTAACAGTGTTTGACAAGCTAGAGAAAACTCAAGACCAAACGCACACATGCATGAGCATACACGTGCACACACACACACACACACACACACACACACACACACACACACACACTTCAACTTTCTTAGCTTAAATCAGAACTAAACTCAGAAATATTCTATGGCAGTAGAGAAACAAACTCAATACTTCTAACTTCTTCAGGACTGAGATAACTGGAAGGCACACTCAGACTTTGGCATGGTAGGTTGTCAAATTAGAACTTCTATTGCTTAATCCAAGCCTGGTTTTAATATATACAGTCTAAATAAATAAAGATGATTATGCCTTGGCATAATCAAGAACAATGTTTCTCAATAACTTTCAATTCATGTCAAAAAATAATTATTAGTATTTATATGGCATCTCACACTAAGTAGAAAAGACTACTCATAGCTCTGAAAGACCAATCCAGGGCTCAGGCACTTCCTAGCTACACAAGGACGAAGGAGACCAAAATATAAGCACACCTGTATGACAAGTACAACACCCCATGTTGAGGAAAAGGAATATAAATATTTGGGAAGATGGGAATGGTGGATCATGTTTGTTGGGTTCAAATAACCCATAATTATGATTTTAAAGATAGAATAGAAAAAGTACTCATTACCAAAGGTTTGATACATACTTCCATTGAGGGAAGTTTCAACATCCATGGAAATCTCTTACTGGCATGTCACTTTGACGGAGAATCTAGTATGAACTGCAATAATTACAATGGATCTGTGGTGGTAATATAAACATTTTGGGTGGTTGTGTAGTCATGACTTTCCTTAGAACTAAATAGATTAGCATTTCACTAAATTTGTATCTCTCTTTAAAGATCTGACAATCAATCAGTCAATCAATTCAGGGCAGAAACCAAAGGTTATGACTGAGCAAAAGGATAGAGAATTGTGATTTCCTCCTCCAATCATCTCTGAGTCAAATCAGAGATGCAAAGCTTGAGGAATAACATATGTTAGGTTGCATTATTCTGTCAATATATTTGCTGTTTCTCTCTAATTCACCCTGTGTCTATATGGCCTCTCTCATCTACCTTCTCTGTGGGAAGACTATAGAGGCTTGGCCAGTGACATATTGACAGAAGTGATATTTTCCATTTCCAAGTAAAAGGTTTAAAAGGCATTATGATTATGGCTCTTTTTTCCTGGCCCTAAAAATGGCATATTCTCAAAATGGGTTGTTTCTTTAAGATGCATCCCAAAATGAAGAAAACAGATGAAGCAGAGACACAGCCAACATGTAATATGAGAAAAATAAAATAAATTTTAGTTGTGAATATTGCTTAGCTTTTGGATTTGTATGTTAACGAAGCATAACCTAGTAAAGTTTGATGGATTCAGAAATAAGTTCAAGTATATTTGAGAAAGGGATATGCAGTAACAACTCAGAAAATATTTAAGGCTATATTTATTATAGCCTTATCTAAAAGGATCTCTCACGATGCCATTTAAATATATACTGAAGAAAGAAAAACTCAAAATTTTCTGGAATTCTTATATACTAACTGTAAATCATCATTAATTTCCAGAATCCTACAATATCTTTGCAGCCCAATGATTTAAAGGAGACATTGCATTCTGATGACTAATAACATTTTGATCTCAGTCACATTAATGGTTACCCAAGAGAAGCCAAAGCCCATTCTGATTAGTTCCCCAATTTCTGAGTATGAAATTAGAATATTCTGGGTCAGAAACCATCAAGATCTGCTCTCTTTCTCTCTGCTTCAGTCCAAGAGTCAGGGAAGTTAGGAAAATAATCCATTGAAGAAGTGACTGAGTTCCCATATGAGGAGTGAGTAGGAGTTTTGAAGTGAAAATGACAGGGAACATCGCATTTCCCAATCAGAGTATGGGCAAGAAAAGTAATAGGAGGTATCCAACCTGGAGGAAATCACTCATTAAAGAATTTGGAACAGCAATTGGTAAAGCAGTAACTTCTAGAGAATGAAACAAGGACAGTGTTACTGGAACACAGAAAGAAAATGGTTTTGTGAAATGGGAGAAGGACCTGTGGCTTAGCATTAGGACTATGGCTTTACGCTAACAGCTGTAAGTATGACTGAATATATTTTAGCAGTGTGATCAGACTTCCACTTTGTGGTTGTCATTGTGGTTTGGGTATTCAGAATGAGTCAGCAGGAGGTAAAAAAAGGAAATGGTTAGAAATATTTCTATTCCCAGACAATTCCAAATCCGATTCTTATACAGTTGCAGTAGCATACTTGAGAAATGATACGGGGTAGGGGAAAGTGGGCAGAGATATATAAAGAGATATTAAGGATGAAAATAAGAGAAACTTGTATGTGGATTGGTTAAGAAAGGTAATGGAAAGGAGGTAAAAACTAAAATTTGGATTTCTGGGACTTTTGGGATCATTGTCCTATATGTGCACGCACATACATACACACACACACACACACACACACACACACACCCCTCTGCTTGTTTTTCCTAAAGATTTCCATTTTGTTCTACTGCAAACAACTCTATTTTTCCCATATTTTAGAATTCATTCTTATCTTTTTCTGAAATTAATTTTCTATCTTCATCATTTTTTTCTCAATTTAAAACATTGATTGAATGTTAAGTACATATAAAAAATCCTAAGGATACAAATTAGTGAATTTTCACAAAAAGAACACACGCATGTAACCAGCACCAAATCAAGACACAGAACATTAACTGAAATCCAGAAGCCCCCCGAGGTCACCTTTCATTCGTAACCCACTGCCTCAAGGGTAACTACTATTCTGACTTCTAACAGCCTAGATTAGTCTTGCTGTTTTTTCAAATTTATATATGTGGCAAAAACAAAGCAAAACAAAACAGTGTGCTGAGTTTTAATTTTGTTTTTATGTTGTTTGTTATACATTGTTTACAGCTTTTAAATTTAGCATAGGTAAGTCAAATAATTCCATCCTACAACATTTTGGCTCATGCTGTTTTAGGCATACAGCTGATTATTTCCTTGAAAACAGTAAGTAAAAAAAGCAGAATGAGAGTAGAATATAATGCAAATTAAAGGCATGTGATAAATGCAAAATTGTACAGGTAGGAAAGAGAAGTTTCAATGTAGGTTATATATGTTTTCATAATTTGAATACTCGATTACTGGTTTTTGCATTAAAATTCAAATTATTTTTAGTAAGACTGTCACTATATAATGACAGTTCATGGTGATATTCACTTTAGTTTTAACTATTACTACAAAGAATTTATTATAATATCAAAGGAGAACTTTAATATTTATTGCTTTGCCAATAGCTGTTCTAAATTCTTTAATGAGTGATTTCCTCAAGTTTGGATAACCAGGTGTTCAGATTAGAATTCTAGCATGAAAGTATGGTTTCAAACTCTTAATGCAAGAATCTGAAATCTTTTTAAACAAAATATTTGTTAAAGAACCAGTGAAGGTACTTGCCTTAAAAGTTCAGGAAGTAGATCTGGGTGGATTTTTATATTCTATTCTTGAAAGTTAGAGGGAAGAGTATCTTTAAACTATTTTAGCTAATCCAAACTCCTGAATACTTTTAATTGAACCTTAAGCCCAATTCTAATATTTGTTTTGCTAATCAATAAGACATTGTTTAACCAATATAAAATTTTTTATCCAGTATGCTAATTAGAAAAGTGCTGATGGTTGAATGAAATATGGCTAACAGAAGAATATATAATAGCCAAATATACAACATGGCTTTTTCTCTTATAAAGCTAGCTGGCTGCCCTCAACCTGTGCTTGCTTGGTAGAATTTGTTATCTCATCACACTTAGAATTAAACTTAATGTAATTGGCACATACATAATAAGCCTTTCACATTGATTATACCCAACTATATGAAATATGTTGTCATTAAAGAAAAAAGGACCATTATCGATGAGAATAAAATATATTTAAGATTGGGTCATTAAAACGTAAAGTGTTATTTTAATGCAATTTTATTTAAATAAAATATTCACTCCAGTTTTGCAAGCTTGGAGCTCCAATAAAACACAGAACATTATATTTAAACTATTTTAAGAAATTAAAATTATTCCTTAGCTGTCATACCCAGCAGTAAAATTTCATAGAGCCAATACACAGTAGAGACGGGAGATTTAATTAGAGCTGTTTTAAACTGCAAAAAGCTCATCATTTGTAAAGAGAAATTTGATGAAGAGAATATGTTATTATTAAGTTTTAGATTATGAGCGTATATTGATTTTGAAATGTAGCTTTCAGCAAATTTAACGGAGCCCATCCAACTTTAAAACAATATTTTTGAGAAAATATTACTTTGGAGGAATAATGGCAATATCTATAATGTTCATTCATCTTTGGTTTCAGTAGAAGTACCATTCAGTAATTTCAAGAAGTGAAAATGATATATATCTCCATCACATTTTTCAGCTGAAGCTCATTGCTTTTGAATTTTCCTGCCAAGAATCATTGTTACAACAATGCATTTAAATGTTACCTGCCGGAGGCCAGTGATGGGTAATGGTCACACCTTGGGAGATAATGTGACATGCAATTCCTAAAAATAAAGAAAAATAATCTTTTAAAAGTAAAAAGGATAATGCTTTCAAAGTAAAAAGTACAGATCATGTTGAAAATGTCTGCCTTTAGCACTTTCATGATATGGCTATACTTCTTAGGCCCTTTGTGTCTGTAGACATCCTTATTCTGTCTTTTACTATTTCCAAGTCTAAGATATTATTCCTGGGAGCCTTACTCTCCCTCATATCTTATGTCATAAACTTGACTATTACATAAGATATAGGTTTTACATCATCCCTACCCTGCCCATTTTTCTAACCTTGCCTGGTACTGTGCTCCAGGTTCAGTTGGCTGCTTGCTATCCCATAAGCAAACTAACCTCCTTCTTTCCTACTTTAGTGCCTTTGCACATGCTTTTATGGCTTCTTGAAGGTACTCTCTACTTTTCATGGGACTAAAACCTTCTTATTCTCCATTGTTCAGTTTATATGTCACATTCTTAGTTAGACAATTAGTTAACAATGTATCTCAGTGGGTTCCCTGGCCGCCAAAATCTGAAGGCCCCTTACATTTTGTTATTCTCTATCATAACAGCCTGTTCCCATCAGTGTGTGTATTACACATTTCTATCACAAACTGTGCTTTTATACCTACAGATATAGATAGATGTACATAAACAAAAATTTGCCTACTTGTTTACATCTAAGCCCTAATTTTCCTTGATTTATATACTCTCTATTGTTCAGTATTTTATTTCATCAATAGTAAATATGAAGCTTGCCACATAGAATGCAAATAATATTTTGGTTATCCTTACTGTGGTTATCCTTAAATTCTATCCATTCTAAGAAACTTTAGATTACTACTTTCATGTTATAGTTAGGCTTAAAAGTTAAACATTTCCAAAGACTAACCATTAGTTATTAGAAAATACACACTCTGGGGAAAAAAACAACTAAATATAAACATTTCCTACACAGCTATGTAAATCTTCATTACTCCTACTCAAATTATCTTTATAGCATTATTTCCACCACTTCCTCATTTCTCTTTTCCATTACTCTAACCTTGTTTACTTGCTCTTGCCTGAATAAAGATGGCATTTTCCAGTGTTTGTTCAAATATGGTATTCCCTTTGCCCACAAGAATATCTTCATTTCTTCCTGCAGTTTATTTATTCTTTTCCTTAAATGCCACAACTTTCATTACTTTTCCATATCAGAAGGAAATATTTTTTCCTTCTCATAACTCCATATTACATACCTCTCTTAATTTCAGTTGGAGGATTTAGCAATGACTCATGGGAAAAAAAAACCCTAGAAATTATCCTTAAGCACTAGTCTCTGAACATGAACGCATATGTTCAATTAAATTTTCCAATTTCCACCCACAAATTTATCTACATTTCATTCTTTTCACTATATTCTATTACCAGTTCGCACATTCATGCCGTATTGCAATTCAACAGTGCTACCACAACAACGTACAAAAGGTTTTCCTTTATTCTCTCATCTTGGCCTCCTCAAAATATCTCACAAAAGATGCCAGGTTGAACATCTAAAACACTAATGTGACAGTGTCACCCCTTGAGACAAAACACCTCAGGGCTCCCTATTTTCTTCAAGGTTGAATATGACCTCTTTGATCTGGCAGATGGACCCTCCAAGATCTGCTTCTGCAGAATTTTCCCCTTTCTTATCCCTTCATTCCACTGCTCTACTTTCATACTCCAGAATTCTGAACTGCTTGACATTCTCTACAACAGCGTTCCTCATGCCGTTTCTACAATTTGGGAGCCCTTCTCCCACCCTCTTCCCTTACTTAACTGTCTAACTTTATGACATTTCAGAGGATATGTCCTAACTTAACCTCATTCACCACGAGCTCCCCAGGTAGGTAGTTCTTCATACATTCCAATACCACCTTGTTATTATATATATAGGTATTGACTGTGTGTGCATTTTAAAAATTCTACATGAATTGCATTGCCATCACACATTTTTATTCTACAGTTGTATGACCTAGGGCAAGATAAATCTTTATTCCTCAATTTCATTTTATGATATATGACAATGAGAATTGAACCTAAATTAAAGGACTGTTGTAAAGATAAAGCAAACAATGATTGACTAAAGGAAATCATCCATGCTTATTTTGTTGTGATTATTATTTGTGCCATGAATATCTGTCTCTGTGCCCATCTCTCTCTCCAGATTGTCAACTCCTTGAAGGTAGAATTCATGGCTTGTTTATTTTGGTGTCAGCACAGCAGAGAGTAATGGCAAGCATGTATATTTATACAAAACTTTTTTAAAGAATGAACAAGTGATTATTTGAAAATTTGAAAATCTCCGACTAGTATATCAGGCTTTATTTATACATATGTGCTCTTTAGTGTTTTGCATATATTAAGTCAATTAATATGTGTTTAAAACATGTAATATTATCTAGGCAGTCTAGGTGTCATTTGTGCATTTTAGTAGCAACCTCTGGAGACAGTGCCTCAATTCAAAAAAGTTTTTTTTTTTTAAATGGAGAATGGCAGGTAGTGAAACCTGAAAACAATGCTTACAGACCAGCTTTGGCATTGACTGTGGCTCATTTATATTCTGCTCTAGACTTTAGCTATTTTTCTGTGATGCAAGCTATGTGATCCAAAATAAATTTATTTTTCAAACTTTGAAATACTGAAGGATAACACTGAGGTGATGAGGAGGGGATTGAGTAATGAAACTAAGAGATTACATTGCATTTGTTATTTACTCATGAAAATGGATGATTTCTTATTTGCATATGGTTTTGCTGAGATCTGCAAATGGGAAAGTAGTGGTGACTGTTTGACAAATTGGCCAATCTAGAGTATCTTTTAAACCTCATATGCATAGTCTAATAATCTTACACTCGTTATGGCTTGGAATTTTTCAATATATAATTATGTGTATGAATGAGAGAATTGGCTATAGAGGAAAGAAAATTGGGAGGGGGCATTAACCATAAAACAACATAGTTTCATGACATATATGAAGCAGTAAAACAAAACGTTTCCAGAAAACAAGCAAAAATCATCAAGATTGATCATGTTTACATAAGAAGCTCTTCATTTGAAATACTAATATTTCTTGACATCATATACTCAACAATTTTATCTAAAATGCAGATGATTTGTTTGCTTAATGCTTCTAAAGTCTATACTGGTAATAATTATTTACTAAGTAATTTAAAGATCTATCTTGTTCTGTTTACTGACATTACATATTGTAATAGCCAGTAAGTTTACAATTGATGCAAGTCCAGAATTTTCTTTCCTATTTAGGTATAATTTTTATATTAATTTAAATTAATATATATATTTATTTATTCACACACACATATATGTGTGTGTGTCTAAAATACAATATATTGAATCAAAATTCTGTAAAACCCAACTGAAATTTTTTAGTCCAAGTTCATTTATAAGTGTCATATTATTCTAAGAAAGAAAAAGGTCCTTGTTTCTCACACACAAAATATGGTGATACCATTGGAAAATTGCAAGTAAGGAGAGTCCTAATAACTGTTTTGTTTTGTTTTGTAAAATATAGCAGAAGGAAAAAAAAAGGAAGTCAGTTCAGGGTATTTGGAAATTTGTCATAATATTTGTGGACCAAAGGATCTCTGCCAGACCAGAAGGAATGTGAAAACAATAGGAAGAATTAATGATTAAGAGTGCCATGAGAATGGTTGGATGGTCCGAGAAGAACAGTTAAGGAGATGTTTTAATTACTAATTTTTAAGTGATATTTCTAACATCAGCAAGAGTAGGGCATACTCATAGGAATCTGTGTTTATAGTGAACAGAGAAAATATCGTTAGTGGTATGCAGTTCAAGAAGCAGGTTGGGTGGATATCTCAATGTCCATCCATATGAATATACCTATGTAATTGTCTGGGAATAATGGCATGATTTTAGACATAGAAGAAATCTGTAAGTCAATTGTTATTATTGTCCAAGACTGATAGAGATAAGAGTTTGGTATATTAAAAAATAAAAGGATGAAGGAGAAGATCAGGGCCTTCCATGGCATGCAATTTAAAGCTGTGGTGTTTTGTTTGTGCTGTGTTTCTCACTCTCCGTTTGTATAATTGTATAATTAGAAAGAGAAAGAATGTTATGGAAATAACATTAAGGAGAAAGAAGGAGCCCTACACTAACTTCAAACTCAAGGCTTATCAGAACTACAAAGCAACTATAAAACAAAAAAGAAAATTTTAACTGGGATTTACAGGGGCAATATTGTCCTCTGGGTAGAATCATTTTTCAATTAAGATAAGTGGGTAGAGAGAGAGATTGGGGAAAGTTTTTATTGATCTTTAGGCCAAATTTCCATATGTCAAACTGGGAATCTTGGGGGAAAGAGGAGTGAGAATTGAGTGAGCTAAAGAGAATGACTGAAAAGAGACAACATAATATATGCAGTTATTGTGATGTTTAATAAAAGAGCAGAATGTTAAGCCTATCAGTGGAATCATGAAGACTTCATCAAGATGCTTGGTAGTAGAGGGTGATTTTGGTATTCAGACAGCACTGCACCATTGATTTTTGAGGGATAGTGTGGCATAGAATAAAAAGAAGGTATTTTAGTGGTCTTCAGTCATTTTCATGGAAAGGTGTATAGTTTTCCATCTTCAGTTTCACTCCTTGGTTAATATTGATTGTTCTGTTTCTAACTTCTACAGTTTATTGACTGTGTGACTTTGGGGAATTAAATGCAAAACAAGCATTTGGGGACATGAAAAATATGACTTCAACAAATTTGTTATCTGACTAGAAATAAAAACTAGTTAATAATTTTGGTATTATGCACTGTAAATATAAAATATCAACTTATGCAAGTTTTTATATTCTCCTATTTTGACCACAACACTAAGATCTGTCATGTGCCCACATGACAGACTGTCACAAGAGAACCAGAAAAGGCATCTAAAATTCTGACTTTTGATTACAAAAGCAGTAGTAGAGTCATAAGACATTTTTGTGGGGGGTAGTGGGTGATTATAGGTTTCAGAAGGACCAAATTCATGGCCCAAAAGACATAAGATATTACGTGCTAGATTAGAAGAAAGGAAGGAAAAAGTAAGAGATTAATGAAATACTCTGAGAAAGAACTCTCACTTTTACCAGGGAGTTATGGTTCTGTGGGAAAAAGACAACTGCGTGCTAAAGAAATTAGAATGGTTCCATATTTTTCCCACCTCACCAACATGGTCAGGCATCAATACAGGAGCTGTATAATGAGACAGATGACCCAGATCTTTATATTCAACAGAATGTCAAGGGACAGATGAGTTACCATAGTACTCCTTTATCCAGAGGGGTATGTTTCAAGACCCTCAGTGGAAGCCTGAAACTGCAGACTATACCGAACCCTATATATTCTGGTTTTTACTATATATACATAAGTATGCTAAAGTTTAATTTATAAATTAGACACAGTAAGATATTAACAAAAATAACTAATAATAAAATAGAACAATTATAACAATATACTGTTACAAAAGTTATGTGAATGTGCTCTCTCTCTCTCAAAGTATCTTGCACAAATTTAATGCCTTTTCCATCTTAACTAAGCACTATCATGCACTGTGGCTATAACTTTTGCAATCTGAGGTTTGACAGCAAAACTAGCACACATTTCTTTTTCCTTCTTTATAATTTCACACATAGAGATTTGTTCTTACCTTAGGTCTTAGCAACTTCACCATACGATTTTTTTCTTTCTTTAATAAGTGGAGAAATTTCACCATTCACTAAAAGGAAAAACTTTACGGCTTCTCTTTGGCATATCTGAATTGCCAGCATAACTACTCTTGCACTTGGGGTCCATTAAGTAAAATAAGGGTTACTTGAACACAAGCACTACAATACTGAGACAGTTGATCCTATGACTGAGGCAGCTACTAAGTGACGAATGGGCAGAATATGCTGCAAAAAGGAATCACTCACTCCCCGGGTGGGAAGGAGCAGACTGTGGTAGATTTCATCCAGCTACTCAGAAAGGGGCATAATTTAAAACTTATGAATTGTTTATTTCTGGAATTTTCCACTTAATATTTTAGGATTATGTTTGACCGGGTAGCTAAAACTGCAGAAAGTGAAACCGCAGATAAGGGGAGATTACTGTATCTTAAAATTTTAGTGAAAAAACATGTACTTTTAATCTCACTGCATCATAAGGACATGTTACACAGCTGACCCTTGAACAAAATGAGTTTGCACAAGTCCACTTCTACGTGGGTTTTTTTCAGTAGCAGATATTAGAGTACTACACGATCCTCAGCTGATTGAATCCGTGGATGCAGAACCATGGATATGGAAGGCCCACTATAAGTTGAACTTGGATTTTGATTGTGTGGAGGGCCAGCACCCTAACCCCTGCATTGTTCAAGGGTCAACTGTGTAAAAGCAGTGATATGGAGATACACACAGATAATGACAAGGCATGAAAAGTAAACAAATTTGAGACTCACATAGGATATTACAGTAGAGAATAGCAGAATAGATAATCTCTTCTTAATGCCTTAAAATCGCACAACCAACTTCAAACTTATAGACTCTTCCAGTGTGTGCTTGCATGTGAGAGAAAGGCTATCCAATTTCTTTCAATACAACCCCCAACATATTCTTAACATCATATCTTCAGCCATTCAATACTATTTCCTAAACTGAAGCACTGGATACTTATTCCTTGGTTTTTACTATCACACCTTTTTAGTAGCTTCTCTAAGAACTGTCTGAAAATTCAAAGCTTATTTTGCCAGTCCCTTACTTTAAATTTATTAATAATTCACCAGAGTAGGACATTCTGCTCGTTGGCTTAGAACACAGGGCTTGTGGAATCAGACCAACTGCTGACCTCTCCAGCCTACTTTGCCCCAGATTTTATCCCATGGTCACCTTGCCCATTCCACTTAAAAGGTAACTTAAGCAGTATGTCCACTGGGGATTTGGTATTCAAACTCTCTACTCCAGCAGACAGTTTACTCATTTATCATACACTTAATCTCACTGTATTATGGTTACTTCTGTTTGTGGTTGTCTTCTCGTTATTATATAAACTCCTATAAAACAAACTTTATGTCTTTCATCTTTACATCATATATATCTAACATAGGGCCAGATTAATGTTTACTAAAACATTTTTTTTAACTGCCAGACATTTGAATGTCAGCATGGATCCACATATTCAGTGCTTATAAATTTCATGGAATTCTACTACATGAGGGAATAGAAAGGATCCTAATCCTGGTCTTTGCAACAAATCACACTAGTCAATTGTTTAAAAACTGGAATGTTTTAGATAAAGGACACCTTATATTTGCTTTATTTTCCTATGTGACAAAATTTTCATTAAAATAGAGAATTTTCAATTTTTGATTGTGAATACAATGTGACAATATTTATATCATATTTAAAAGAAAAATCGTTGAGCCTTAGAATCAACAGAACTTTATTAAAAACTAACTCTTTGCTATGTTACAGCTTTTCTTTATATGCCTTAATAAAATTAATGACTATTTCATGTTATACCCTGCACACTAAAAAAAAAAAACACTTGTACAAAAGTATGTCTTTCTTGAGGTTTATAAATGTCACTGGGGCAAGGGACATGTCCACCTTTTAGTGTGATGCAAGAGACATGTTATACTTTAACTCTTTGTTTTTGTATTACTAAATAGTAATTATAGTTGAGATGATAGGGATAATCCAAAGTTTACATACAATACCGAACAAACTACCGAATAGTTTATAATCTAAAGCAAGTGGTGAAAATGTACACAAACAATATAGATTCCACATTGGTATAAAGACCAATGTTCTACTAAAGATAGGAAAATAATAATTTCAGAGTACAGAAACAGAAAAAGTTAATTCTTCTTGAATGATGTTTAAATGGGGTGTTTTAGTGAATTCAAAGAGCAGAATTACAACAGGCAAAATATGCAAAGGTTTTCCAAGGTAGGAGTATTGTTAAAGGTAAAGACCAACCACATTCTCTAAACTTTACATTGGATTTAGCATTTAAACATGGGATAAGTAGGAGTTGATATGTTGGAGATGCACCTTGAAAGTTCATTCATATAAGATTTTAAGGTATAATGAATAGTAAGCTAAACAATACTACTTGTTTCCTTCATTTGTTGAAAACAAAACTTGTTTCGATTTTTTTCTTTTTTAATTGAGTGGGTGTTGGGATGGCCATAGAAACATTGATCAGAGCTATACACTTGGGTGACAAATAGCAGCTAAATATTAATTTATCTATTTTGTTTTCAAAATTATTTATTTTCATATTTTTTAAAATAGTAAGTCTTTTCTACACGTTGTCTTTTTTTAAACATCTTTATTGGAGTATAATTGCTTTACATCGTTGTATTAGTTGCTGCTATATAACAAAGTGAATCAGCTATACGTATACATATATCCCCATATCCCTGCCCTCTTGCGTCTCCCTCCCAACCTCTCTATCCCACCCCTCTAGGTGGTCACAAAGCACTGAGCTTATCCGCCTGTGCTATGTGGCTGCTTCCCACTTGCTATCTATTTTACATTTGGTAGTGTATATATGCCCATGTCACTCTCTCACTTCTTCCCAGTTTACCCTTCCCCCTCCCAGTGTCCTCAAGTCCATTCTCTACAGCTGCGTCTTTATTCCTGTCCTGCCACTAGTTTCTTCAGAACTTTTTTTTTTTTTTTAGATTCCATATATATGTGTTAGCATACGGTATTTGTTTTTCTCTTTCTGACTTACTTCACTCTGCAGGACAGACTCTAGGTCCATCAACCTCACTACGAATAACTCAATTTCGTTTCTTTTTATGGCTGACTAACATTCCATTGTATATATGTGCCATATCTTCTTTATTCATTCATCTGTCGATGGACACTTAGGTTGCTTCCATGTCCGGGCTATTGTAAATAGTGCTATATGACTCTTTTTGAATTATAGTTTTCTCAGGTTATATCCCCAGTAGGGGGATTGCTGGGTCATATGGTAGTTCTATTTATAGTTTTTTAAGGAATCTCCATACTGTTCTCCATAGTGGCTGTATCAATTTACGTTCCCACCAATAGTGCAAGGAGTTCCCTTTCCTCCACACCCTCTCCAGCATTATTGTTCGTAGAGTTTTTGATGATAGTCATTCTCATGGGTGTGAGGTGATACCTCATTGTAGTTCTGATTTGCATTTCTCTAATAATTAGTGACGTTGAGCATCCTTTCATGTGTTTTTTGGCAATCTGGATATATTCTTTGGAGAAATGTCTATTTAGGTCCTCTGCCCATTTTTGGATTGGGCTTTTTTTTTTTTGATATTGAGCTCCTTGAGATGTTTGTATATTTTGGAGATTAATCCTTTGTCAGTTGCTTCGTTTGCAAATATTTTCTCCCATTCTGAGGGTTGTCTCTTTGTCTTCTTTATGGTTTCCTTTGCTGTGCAAAAGCTTTGAAGTATCATTAGGTCCCATTTGTTTATTTTTGTTTTAATTTTCATTTCTCTAGGAGGTGGGTCAAAAAAGACCTTGCTGAGATTTATGTTATAGAGTGTCCTACCTATGTTTTCCTCTAAGAGTTTTATAGTGTCTGGCCTTAAATTTAGGTCTTTAATCAATTTTTAGTTTTTTTTTGTATATGGTGTTAGGGAGTGTTCTAATTTCGTTCTTTTAAGTGTAGCTGTCCAGTTTTCCAAGAACCACTTATTGAAGAGGCTGTCTTTTCTCCATTGTATATTCTTGCCTCCTTTATCAAAATAAGGTGACCATATGTGTGTGGGTTTATCTCTGGGCTTTCTATCCTGTTCCATTGATCTATATTTCTGTTTTTGTGCCAGTACCATACTGTCTTGATTACTGCAGCTTTGTAATATAGTTTGAAGTCAGGGAGCCTGATCCCTCCAGCTTTGTTTTTCTTTCTCAAGACTGCTTTGGCTATTTGGGGTCGTTTGTGTTTCCATACAAATTGTGAAATTTTTTGCTCTAGTTCTATGAAAAATGGTAGTGGTAGTTTGATAGGGATTGCATTGAATCTGTAGATTGCTTTGGGTAGTCATTTTTACAATTCTCATTCTTCCAATCCAAGAACATGGTATATCGCTCCACATGACTATGTCATCTTTAATTTCTTTCATCAGTGTTTTGTAGTTTTCTGCATACAGATCTCTTGTCTCCTTATCTAGGTTTATTCCTAGGTATTTTATTCATTTTGTTGCAATGGTAAATGGGAGTGTTTTTTTAATTGCTCTTTCAGATTTTTCATCATTAGTGTATAGGAATGCGGGAGATTTCTGTGTATTAATTTTGTATCCTGCTACTTTTCCAAATTCATTGATTAACTCTAGTAGTTTTCTGGTAGCATCTTTAGGATTCTCTATGTATAGTATCCTGTCATCTGCAAACAGTGACAGTTTTACTTCTTCTTTCCAATTTGGATTCCTTTTATTTCTTTTTCCTCTCTGATTGCTGTGGTTAAAACTTCCAAAACTATGTTGAATAAGAGTGGTGAAAGTGGGCAACTTGTTCTTGATCTTAGTGGAAATGGTGTCAGTTTTTCACCATTGAGAATGATGTTGGCTGTGGATTTTTCATATATGGATTTTATTATGTTGAGGTAAGTTCCCTCTATGCGTACTTTCTGGAGGGTTTTTATCATAAAAAGGTGTTGAATTTTGTCAAAAGCTTTTCCTACATCTATTGAGATGATCATATGGTTTTATCCTTCAATTTGTTATTATAGTGTATCACAGTGATTGATTTGCATATATTGAAGAATCCTTGCATTCCTTGGGTAATCCCCACTTGATCATGGTGTATGATCCTTTTAATGTGTTGCTGGATTCTGTTTGCTAGTATTTTAGTGAGGATTTTTGCATCTATGTTCATAAGTGATATTGGCTTATAGTTTTCTTTTTTGTAACATCTTTGTCTGGTTTTTTTATCAGGGTGATGGTGGCCTTGTAGTATGAGTTTGGAAGTGTCTTCCCTCTGCTATATTTTGGAAGAGTTTCAAAACGATAGGTGTTAGCTCTCTAAATGTTTGATAGAATTCATCCGTGAATTCCTCTGTTCCTGGGCTTTTGTTTGTTGAAAGATTTTTAGTCACAGTTTCAATTTCAGTGCTTGTGATTGGTCTGTTTATATTTTCTACTTCTTCCTGGTTCAGTCTCAGAAGGTTGCTCTTTTTTAAGAATTTGTCCATTTCTTCCAGGTTGTCCATTTTATTGGCATATAGTAATCTCTCACGATCGTTTGTATTTCTCACTGTCAATTTTTACTTCTCCTTTCGCATTTATAAATCTGTTGTTTTGAGTCTTCTTCCCTTTTTACTTGATGAGTCTAGCTAATAGTTTATCATTTTTGTTTATCTTCTAAGAGAACCAGCTTTTAGATGTATTGATCTTTGCTATCATTTACTTCATTTCTTTTTCATTTATTTCTGATCTAATCTTTATGATTTCTTTCCTTCTCTTAACTTTGGGGTTTTTTTGTTCTTCTTTCTCTAGTTGCTTTAGGTTCAAGGTTAGGTTGTTTATTTGAGTTGTTTCTTGTTTCTTGAGGTGGGATTGTATTGCTATAAACTTCCCTCTTAGACCTGCTTTTGCTGCATCCCATAGGTTTTGGGTCATCATGTTTTCATTGTCATTTGTTTCTAGGTATTTTTTGATTTCCTCTTTGATTTCTTCAATGATCTCTTGGTTATTTATTAGTGTATTGTTTAGCCTTCATGTGTTTGAATGTTTTACAGTGTTTTCCTGTAATTGATATCTAGTCTCATAGAGTTGTAGTCTGAAAAGATACTTGATATGACTTCAATTTTCTTAAATTTCCCAAGGCATGATTTGTGACCCAAGATATGATCTATCCTGGAGAATGTTCCATGAGCACTTGAGAAGAAAGTGTATTCTGTTGTTTTTGTATGGAATGTCCTATAAATATCAATTAACTCTATCTTGTTTAATGTATCATTTAAAGCTTGTGTTCCCTTATTTATTTTCCTTTTGGTTAATTTGTCCATTGGTGAAAATGTGGTGTTAAAGTCCCCTACTATTATTGTGTTACTCTTGTTTGATTTCCCCTTTTATAGCTGTTAGCATTTGTCTAATTTATTGAGTTGCTCCTATGTTGGGTGCATAAATATTTATAATTGTTCTACCTTCTTCTTGGATTGATCCCTTGATCATTATGTAGTGTCCTTCTTTGTCTCTTGTAATAGTCTATCTTTTAAGTCTTTTTTTTTCTGATATGAGAATTGCTACTCCAGCTTTTTTTGATTTACATTTGCATGGTATATCTTTTTCCATCCCCTCACTTTCAGTCTGTATGTGTCCCTAGGTCTGAAGTGGGTCCCTGGTAGACAGCATATATATGGGTCTTGTTTTTGTATCCATTCAGCCAGTCTATGTCTTTTGGT
This sequence comes from Delphinus delphis, assembly GCF_949987515.2. NCBI lineage: Eukaryota > Metazoa > Chordata > Mammalia > Artiodactyla > Delphinidae > Delphinus > Delphinus delphis. The sequence goes on from NC_082685.1 coordinate 151,608,035, forward strand.
TGGAGCATTTAATCCATTTACATTTAGGGTAATTATCGATATGTATGTTCCATTACCATTTTCTTAATTGTTTTGGCTTTGTTATTGTAGGTCTTCTCCTTCTCTTGTGTCCTGCCTAGAGAAGTTCCTTTAGCATTTTTTTGTAAAGCTGGTTTGGTTGTGCTGAATTCTCTTAGCTTTTGCTTGTCTTTAAAGGTTTTAATTTCTCTGTTGAATATGAATGAGATACTTGTTGGGTAGAATAATCTTTGTTGTAAGTTTCTCCCTTTCATCACTTTAAATATGTCCCGCCACTACCTTCTCATTTGCAGAATTTCTGCTGAAAGATCAGCTCTTAACCTTATAAGGATTTCCTTGTATGTTATTTGTTGCTTTTCACTTGCTCCTTTTAATACTTTTTTCTTTGTATTTATTTTTTAATACTTTGATTAATACATGTAGGTGTGTTTCTCCTTGAATTTATCCTATATGGGACTCTCTGCACTTCCTGGACTTGATTGACTATTTCCTTTCCCATATTAGGGAAGTTTTCAACTATAATCTCTTCAAATATTTTCTCAGTCCCTTTTTTATTCTCTTCTTCTTCTGGGACCCCTATAATTCAAATGTTGGTGTGTTTAATGTTGGCCCAGAATGTCTCTGAGACTGTCTTCAGTTCTTTTCATTCTTCTTTTTTTTCTTCTGCCCTGTGGTAGTTACTTTCACTATTTTATCTTCCAGGTCACTTATCCATTCTTCTGCCTCAGTTATTCTGCTATTGATTCCTTCTAGAGAATTTTTAATTTCATTTATTGTGTTATTCATCATTGTTTGTTTGCTCTTTAGTTCTTCTAGGTCCTTGTTAAACGTTTCTTGTATTTTCTCTGTTCTATTTCCAAGATTTTGGATCATCTTCACTATCATTACTCTGAATTCTTTTTCAGGTAGACTGCCTATTCCCTTTTCATTTATTTGGTTTGGTGGTTATTTACCTTGCTTCTTCATGTGCTGTGTGTTTCTGTGTTTTCTCATTTTGCTTAACTTGCTGTGTTTTGGGTCTCCTTTTTGTAGGCTGCAGGTTCGTAGTTCCTGTTATTTTTGGTGTCTGCCCCCAGTGGCTAAAGTTGGTTCAGTGGGTTGTGTAGCCTTCCTGGTGGAGGGGACTTGTGCATGTGTTCTTGTGGATGCACTTTCTGGTGGGCAGGACCATGTCTGGTGGTGTTTTTTGGGGGTTTCTGTGACCTTATTATTATTTTAGGCAGCCTCTCTGCTAATGGGTGGGGTTGTATTCCTGTCTTGCTAGTTGTATGTCATGGGGTGTGCAGCACTGCAGCTTGCTGGTCATTGAGTGGAGCTGGGTCTTAGCTTTGAGATGGAGATCTCCGGGATAGCTCTCGCTGATTGATATTACGTGGGGCTGGGAGGTCTCTGGTGGTCCAATGTCCTGAACTCAGCTCTCCCACATTCAGAGGCTCAGGCCTGACACCTGGCTGGACCACCAAGACCCTGTCAGCCACATGGCCAGGTACGTGGGGAGTTTCTTGCCTTTTGAGAAGTCTGAGGTCTTCTGCCAGTGTTCAGTAGGTGTTCTGTAGGAGTTGTTACACATGTACATGTATTTTTGATGTATTTGTGGGGAGGAAGGTAATCTCCACATCTTCCTTCTCCACCATCTTGAAGGTCTCCTTTTTCTCTTATTTTTATTTTCTATCATGTGGCATTCAAATATAAAGGATACAAAATTAACATGCACTAAGAAAATGGTGTATAGTCAATGATAAATGTTGGAATGCTTCAATATTAAAATTTTAGTTAAATTTCATCCTTTGCTTTTGGATAGCACAGCTTAAGAAATACTAATTCAGAATTTTGTTTATAAGACAGTAACATTACTGTAGCATATTTATGTAATAATTTTAAATGATTTAAAAAAAGTCACAAGTATAACTAATTATGTCATTTCAGTTTCTTCCCTTAGAATTTTCCAGACTCTTTTTTTTTATTATTATTACTTTTCTCTCAAGATTCTTTATCTTATTTTTTTTTTATTTTGGAGATGCCCGAGTCAGAGATGAAAAGGACTAAATAAACAATTTGTAATCTTTGATCAAAATTGGCATTTAAGATGTTCTGCAGTGCCTTGTGTGCCTGTTATTTATACTCTGCTAATTCCCAAAATTCATATGTGAGTTTGTGACTGGTAATAAACTTACTTAGTGTGTACTTTAAATATGACTTTTAATTACACAGTGCAACATAAAATTTTGTACTATGAAATAAACACTAGAAATTTATATTCATCCAAGGGCAAGTATTTCAGTTCCAAACCCAAGGTGCCCCAAGATACTGCATTGTGATATTGAATGTACATTTATAGGGCATGCTTGTTAACATGACTAGGCTAATTCTTATAAAGCAGAGTGTGTATGTATTTTCAGAATGGTCCCATGAATAAACAGCTGCTTATCATAATGCTAAAATTATAAGTATTATTAAAATATCATTTTTATTTAAAAATCATATTATTAGCTAAAGTACTTATAATATTTCTTATGAATATATCATGTATATAATCCCAAAAGAAGATGTACAAGTCTAAAATGTGTTTCATTGTTCAGGAAATAGATTGTAGATTACTTGCAATTCAAGTCTTGGGATAACATCCATTCTTTTTTCATGTATATTGGTCAAGGGAGGTTGGTCAATGATTTTACTCATATCTTATTAAAGGATAATAGAGAGATGATCTAGACAATTTTCTGACTCTTGAGCTCATCTCACGGTCATTAATTGTTTGTATCACTATTGTGTATCTATGAACAGAGCTTTCACTGTAGTAGTTTGTTTTCTAAATTTGAAAATAAATACAATGAATATTTTAATGGCAGTTAATAGGGAAGGCCTTCAGGGATCATAAGTATTTATGCTAACAAGCCTCTTAAAATTCCAAAGTAGTTGAAACAAACACGAGTATTTGAATTATAATATTTTAAACTCATGCTTAGTATAAAATCTTAAACTTCTCTGAGTAAAAGTATTTAATTGTTCAGTAACATATTCCTTGTTTATTGCTAAATGGTATTAAATATTTTAAATATATATGCTTGTGTGTATGTGTGTTTTTGTATCGCATGTAGCTGAATAATAGAGCAATTCTCCCAATGCTTTCAAAAAGAGGAAAATCTTAAATGCATTTATGAAATTGAATCATTTTTGTTAGATTCAGGCCTCATTTGTGTCAGAATAATTCAATAATTATCACCACATTTCAAGTTGCCATCATGTTTCACCTGGACCATTACAGTAGCCACCTAATTTGTCCCCCTACTTTTTTGTCTTTGCTCCTACAGCCTATTCTCTATGAGTAAGCAAAGAGTTCCTTATTAAATGAAAATGTGGAGAAAAAAATTCTCCAATTCCTTGCTGAAACCCTGTAATGGGTTTATCCCCTTCTTAGGACCAAAGACCTTAAGTCTGTTCTCAGCATCAAATGTGTTTTTGCCCCTGGCTCTTTCTCTGACCTCATCATTTGTTAACTCTGGCTGCTGGATGACCAGACATACTGGCTTCTGGCTTGTTCTGTGGTCATGCCAAGAATGCAGTTTTTTAAAGTGCTGGCTCAACTCTTTCCTTGTATATTTTCTACAGTCATTCTCTTACAACTTAAAAATGTTCAGCCCAAATATAACTTAAAAGACTTATCAACCTCCCTAAATCAAATTTTGTCTTCATTTTACTATGTATCTTCTCATCCTAGTTTATCTTCCTTCAAAGAAGGAAATGATGGATTATATCTTTCTTTTGTTTGCTCTTTACCTTCCATCTCTTTATCCTCAGTACAATGTGTCACAAAATGGTCATTTTCTTTGTTAGTTTTATTTGTTTTTTTGGTTTTTTTGTTATGTTGTGTGTTGTTTTACTTTGATTTTTGCTGCACTTTCTTCAAGAGTTATAACAATTCATGGCAATAAGTAGCATTTCAATAAAACAAATTGAGCTAATGCATGTTATGTGATTAAGATAGATAATAATTTCATGAGTATTAAGCATTTTCCCTCTAGTCTTGTCCATATATTTGGGAAAAATGCATTTTAAAAACATATAGGGACCACATTAACATAGAGTTGCAAGAAAATTAGAAAAAATACATTTAGGAAATATTTCAGAAGGCAATTTCAGGAAATTGCCACATCATAATGTCCAGCATTGATGAGTTACTAATATATACTTCTTAAGGTGCATATAGTCATGCATCTAACTAATAAGTATTTATTGCTTGTATAAATGAACTCAAGAGATGGATGGATGAATAAAGGAGAAAAGGAGAAAGATGAAGAAAAACTTGATTTTGAACAGATGTGTTTTTTCTCTTTTTCATCCCATTGGTAAGGAGAAGATTTTTGCCCTGGGTTATGGGGATGGCGGTCCATACAACACCCAACATCAGACAGATGAGATCAACAGCTGGTTATTAGTCACATATGCTCACAGCCAGGGGGAGGAGGACACTACACACACAGGGCCACATGGGGACTGCACTGAGAACAGGGTGAACAAGCAGGTCTTGCAGGAAGTAGGCTTTGTTGGAATGAGGAGGGGGATTGATGGACTTATTTGAACAATTCGACTAGCTGACAGGGAACTAATGTCTGATACCAAGAAATGAGTAGTCAGTGGGCCTGACTTAGGAGGGCTGTTTAGCTAGGGGACCTTAATCAGAAGAGAAGAGAAGGGGGGAATCTTGTGGTTAGACCCTTTAAGGACCTCCAAATTTTACCAAATTTTCAAGGCAGCACATAATATTGGATCTTAAAATTTCAAGCCTTGCACCATAAGATATTATTCATTAAGAGAGGCAGAACTGTAGACTGACTCAGGTTTCTGAAATGGAAGCTGATGAAAGCACTGAATTGGAAAGATTAAATAGAAGAAGGAGAAGTTGAGATGAAATAAGATAGATAGATATGCCAGTTGTTGAGCTGTTGACATTTTAAAGCTGGTGAGTTTGGGTTTTCTTCAGGCTCAAATAAAAGTTTAGGAGTTTTTCACTAGGATGCTTAATTCCAGTATGGGTACCCAATTTTAGTAGCATATATAAATGCTAGGGTTATTATGACATTTTTAGAACATTAAGAGTAAAATTCAAATAACATGTCAGTGCACTTATTAAGAGGCAGAAAACTGTACCTTAATTTGGAAAAAAAAATCTAGGGGGTTTATTTTCATTATTTTATGGATAAAGACATTGATATTCAAGCCATCTAAATAATCTAGCCAGAATTATGACACAATTCTATCATTCACCAAATCTAGTAACATTTCTACCAAACCGCAGTTCACATTGTAGGGGCATTTTAAAGATGTGTAATATTCAGCCAAGAGAAATTACCAACATATTTAAAGTACAAACTAAATATATCCAAATATTAAGACAGTAAGAAGATATAATAGTAGGAAGAAATACTCTACTATATGTTTATAATAAATTTGAAAAATTGAAATTTTTTGTTCCAGTGAAAGGAACAAAAAAATATGATTGGGATAGATATGAGAGTGGGCTGCAAGGGAGTTAAAGTAACATATGCAGACACTCTGCTAGGGATTATAATATTATATTTGTTAAAGTATACATTTTATGTATTTAAACATGACACTCGTGCAAATATAAAATAAAGAAGTATCAATTTTTTTACCTGATTAATTAATAAGGGAACTAGAAATAATTTAAAATCAGTTCAATGAGCATTTGAGGAACTAGACCTTTATCAGTAGTTTAATAAAGGAATGTTGAGCTAAGATTGTGGGGTTAGAAACAAAACTGATTAATATCTTAAGAGCAATAAGTGTGACTTTTAAAGTTTTCTTTTCTTGAAGTAAAAGGTGAAAAACCTAAAAGTCTCATCTATAGAAAGCCAATTAAAGATGAAAGCCCTATGCTACACTGAAAGAACACTCAGTAATCTCTTTTGCCAATTTTCAAGTTCAGTATATTTTTTCTGACACTTTCAATCTTTACAAAAAACATATGAGACATATATTTGAATACAGTTATCTTCATTTTACATATGAAAAAACCAAAGCTCAAAAATGTCTAAGTAATTATACAAAAAATCTTAAAGTAAATAAGTAGAAAATACTGGATATTAATGAAGGTCAGTCTACTCTATTTGCAAATTTATTTTCTTTCTATTATAACCATTTCCTTCTGAACCCATCCCTAGATGTTGGGCAACAGTTAAGCAGAAATATATTAGAAGGAAAGCAAACATTAAATTGGTAGTTGGTTCTGTAACCAAAATATATATAAAGTGAGGTTTTATACATAAATCTTCAAAAAAATTTTTGATACCTACTCCACCTCCCTCACTCTCACCTGATAAAATTGTAAGAATAATTTAAAAATCTACAAGCTTCCAACCAACTATCTACACCACTTCATGCATCTATCTATGCATTTACTCTTCTTTCACTACAGATACTATGAAAGAATCGCCCCCTGCTTCAAATGAAGCCCAATTCTTTCACCTGTGACCTAGATCACACCCTTTGTTATGTACTCAAAAATATCCATGCAAATATTCTATGTACATTATCTTCCATATTGTTTCTTCCCTCCTTTTTATTCTCATTGCATACAAGCATGAGGTTATATCTTTCTCTTCATTTCCTAAAAAAAACATTGATGCAACTTTAACCCCAAATATGAATCTGTTTGCCTTCTTCCCTTGAGAAAAAATACTCTATGAAAATAATGTCTTTGTAGCTTGTTCCAATTATTTTCTTATATTTTTTCCTTGAATTGCATCTAGTGAGGTTTCATCTCCTCCCCACTGAAATTGCTCTTTCCAGAGTCACAAATAATGTATAAATTGTGAAATACACAATCCATTTCTCAGTTTTCATCTTACCTGAAATACTTTACCTGCTTGACTTCTAGGACGCAACATTCTTCTAGCTTACCTTCAGTCTCGCTTCTCCTCTTAGTTTCTTTTGCTAATTCTTCCTATCTTCCTGACTTGTTAATTAGGAGAGCTGGAGGGCTCACTCTTACAAGAATATCAATAAGCTGACTCAAATTTTATATTTTCAGCCTGAATCTTTCCCCTGAACTTCAGTCTCATATATTTAAATGCTTACTCAAGGTCTTCAATCCCATGTCAAACCAGCAGCTGAAACATGGCAAGTCCAACATGGAGCTCTACATCTTCCATTTCTGTCCCCCTTGTCATTACCTCCATCTTAATTTATAACAAGCATATTTTTTTAGTGGCTCAGCCAAAATAATTTATCATTTTTGACTTTTCTTTTTCTTTCTTGTAACCTGTACTTAATGTACCAGAAAATCTTTGGTTCTATTTCCAGAATCCAACCACGTATTATCAACTTCAATAGTAGAATATTGCCCAAGCTACCATAACATTCCTATTAGATTATTCAATAGTATCTTAAAGTAACTCCTTGTTTCTCCCTTTAATTTATTCTCTAGAGGGAGCCAGAGAGGCTTGTCTACATATAAACTGTCATTTCCCTGTTCAAAGTCCTTTACTAAATTTCCATGTCACTCTGAGTCTTTACAACGGTTGATAAGACTTTACATGGACTGGCCTTTCATTATCTGGAGTCTGTCTCCTACCTCTCTGACTCTTACTTGCTCCATCATCCTACCATATCAGTCTTCTGGTATTTACTAGGAAATTGCAAAAATTAACCCAACTGAAGTTATTATTATTTGATTTTCCCTTTAATGAAATTCTATGTCCCCAGTTACTTGCATGGCTCACTCCCTCACTTAATTTATGTATTTATTCAAATATTACCTCTTTTGGAGAGGCCTTGCTTGACAACACTCTATCCAAAAGAAGCATTTCCACTTCCTATACCCTTTTCTTCTGGCTTATTTTTTTCTCCATTAATCACTATTCACACCCTATACATTTTAGTCAATATGTTTTAATACCTATCTCTGTTATGTGAAAACAAAATGTCTGAGTGAAGAAATTTCCTTTATTTTTGACTCTCCCATCTCAGTCTCACAGAAGAGTGCCTGAGTGCTTTGCATATCATAAGCATTAGGTACACGTGTTCACTAAGTTAATCAACAATGAATAGCATCTGAGTCAATAAGTAATAAATGATTATTGGATAATGTTCTCTTTTTTTTTTTGCCCCTTCATTCCAAACCAAATCTACCTTTCTATGATTCTTAGAGTCTTAATATTTTTCTAACTTTCCAAGACCAGGATGACAGTGGATCTGAGAAAGATGCATACAATAATCCCCCACTGCAAATTACTTTCATTATTCTCACTGACATTTATATGCCTAACAGTTCTTCAGTGACATGAATCTAAAGAAATTATTCTCCAATAATGTCATCTAAAATACTCTAATATTTTGCCTGAATGATTGATACTACTAGAAAAGTAGGAGAATCTACTATGGATTCTAAAGTCTTTTATTTTCTTTTAAGGAACATGCTCAGGAAGACAGAAGATATGGATTTTTTAAGGTGATCTGAAGTATCTAAAGCTTGGGTGATATAAATAATACCTCTGGTTCCAGAATTAGTTAGGAACTTTTACACCCCCTTTCATTAAAAACAGACAAAAAAATGAAAGCATCATTATTCTACAGAATGTCAGTACATATTAATATAGTGGATAAGAGTATTAGACTTTTCTACAATTGTGGGAAAAGAGCAAATGGAAGTTGAAAGAAGGAAGTTTGGTAACTCAGGGAAGAAAATAACAGCACACATTTCCTTAAAGGAGGAGTCTCCTAAGGATAACCAATGAGATAATAAAAGAAAAACTGATAAGATAGTGTACACAAAACCAATTTTTCCTACTTTTTCTGGAACCTATTTTATCTTTTGCTTATATCTATTATACACATTCACACATTAATGAAGATAAGCATGGAATACAAGTGGACAAATTATGAAAATATACTATAAAAAGTCAGGAGGATGATGATGCCTCTTTCCTAGAAGAAATTTATTATTTGGATATATGCTATAATGAAGTTTATTCTCAGGATTTACATACTCATAGAGTGACCAAAACTTCATGACTCTGATTATACTCACTAGCTATACACTCATCTGAAACAAGGCATGTTCAGAATGGAAAAAAAAAAAAGAAGAGATCATGTCAGTCACCTCTAGCCAGCACTCTCCAAGTGCCATCCTACACATTTCTGCTTTTCTTTTTTAATTTTTAAGTATATGATATCAAATTACAACTATAACACTGGGCATATCAGAGTTTAAGGTTTGTAGCTCTGATTGCTTAAATTCTGCACATAGCTGTAGGCACATATCTGTGAGATTTACCTCCATCAAATTCTTTGCACAATGTGTACATTTCACTGACAATGTCAGGGAGAATCGACAAGGTAACAAGATGCAATTGGTGGGAAATCTTGAACATATAACACATTTCCTTTTCCTAAAATGATGAAAAATCATTAAATACTGACAGAATGTCCAAAAATATAGACTTTTTATTATTTGTCATTAACTAGCATATTGTAAATTCCCTAGCTGTGAAAGGCACTGTGTGGATCTATGGCACTAATCCCAGGTCAAAAAAGTTCTTTTTAATTTAATCATCTTACATTTTAACATGGGATATAATGTGATAAAAACAGAGAGTTTGTTCAAATGATGTATAATAGATTGGAAACCTTCCAATATTAAAATGTCTTTTAATATTTCTCTAGGAGGAAGATATAAAAGGTGGTTTTGTTTTCTCTTTCGTTTTTGTTTTTAACTCATTTTCAACAGTTTTCTGTGGTTGAACAGATACACTTGGAATAGCATAATTGATCATTGTGGTTTATATGTTCAGTATCACTCTTTTAATTAGCAAATTATAATATTGAATATATTAAATAGTTTCCAGGAAAGACTACTGATAAATTAGTGTCACCAACATTCTTGAATTCTCTCCAATGCTCCAATTCATAAGTACATGCACAGAAAATTTGCAATGTTTAGAACCTTGCTGTTCAAAGCATGATCTATTAGTTTCCCCTTGCTGATATAAAAAATTATGATAAACTTCTGGAGGTCAGAAGTCAGATATGGGTCTTACTGGGCTAAAATCAAAGTGTCTGCAGAGATGCATTCCTTTCTGGAGGTTCTAGAGAAGAATTCATTTCCTTGCCTTTTCCAGCTTCTAGACACTGCCCACATTCCTTTGCTCATTAACCCTTCCATCTTTAAAGTCAGCAATGGCCGGTCTTGTTTTTCTCATGATGCCATCTCTTTCTTATTCTGACTCTTCTACCTCCCTCTTCTCCATTTAAGGAACTTTTAGTCACATTGTGTCAATATGGATAAATCCAGATAATCTCCTTGATTTATAGCCAGATGGTGAGCAAATTTAATTCCACTTGTAACCTAAATTTCCTTTTGCCATGTAACAAAACATTTTCACAGATCCCAGGGATTAGTACATGGGCATTTTTGAGGGATCATTTTGCCTACTGTACCTATTAATAGATAGTATAAACATCAATTATGAGTTGGCTAGAAATGAAAATTATTGCAACCTATTCAAGCCCCACTCATTCAGAATCTCTCAGGGTAAGATCTAGGATTCTATATTTTACCAAGATCTTCAAGTCCTTTACACTAAACTTGGTAAATGATGGTTTAGGAGATAATACTTACCAAGAAGTGACTTTCTTTGTCCAATAAGGATTAAAATCCTAAACTAAAGACATTTAAAGACATAAACTTATGCATTTTAGATCTTTTCCCAGCTCTCCCTTCCTTGCTTTTGCATTACTGAACAAAGTTTCCTACCAAATCTTTGAGTAAGCTTGTTGTTGTAGTCTTTTCTCTGCCCATCTTCCATTCCATGGTTTGCAAACATTTAATTTCTTTCCTCTTGTTCTTCTTACCCATTTCAGGGACATCACTGGTGCTATTACTACTCTGAAATCAAGAATGCACTATGCCAATGCTTTTGGAAAATAAATCATATGAGGGATTTTTAATCCAGAGTCTGGTTATTACTATTACCTGTCTGGATATTGGTTTTGTCATTTCAATCTCTACTGCCAGAAAGCAATAGTGCATTTTTATGAATTGTAGCTGGACATATCAACTTTTTTTTCCTGATGGAAATATCCAAGAAGCCAGATGAAATCATAATTCAAATTCTGTAAAAGTTTGTTCTAAAAAATCTATTATAAAAATTCTACCATTTGTTATATAGTGTGATTTATAAGTACATTAAATTGAAGATTACAGTTTTAAATAAAACTGAAGAAATAAAATTGCCTTCCCTACTTTGTCACTTCCTCTCCTGTTATCAGATATCTACTATCTAATTAATTCCATATTAGGAAGCTTTATTTTTCTTTGTCACTTAGGTAGAGACAGTGATTTGAATCATTTCTTAAAGTAAATTGTTATCTATGTGACATTAGGCAATGTGTTTAGTGTCTGCAGGAACCTAAGAGGCAGAGACCAGCCAATATTCATATAAAGCCCTACTTGTCTCTAAATGACTTACTAGATGACAGGCCAAGTAACATTTCACACCACTACCCTTGCTGACTGAAAAGGAGATCTCCACATTTTTATAAAAGTCCAGAGCATCAGATCTTGTTTTGCACTCAGGGAAGAGATGTATGTCACAGCCAGTGTTGGTTGGATTCCCTGCTCACATTGTGAGAAAAACCTATTTATGACTCAATCCATCTATTATTAATCCATTTGTTATCCCTGCAAGAAATTTGAGGCCTGATGTAATACCTAATAAAATCAATAATAATATAGTTCAGGGAATATTTCTAATTTATTTTCCAGGAAAAGAAAAATAAGCATGATATCTAATCAGAGGATCTTTAACACAAGAACACAGATCATGGAATACCTTACTTAAAAACAACAGAAAAAGGGTTCAGTCATTTTATCCCATCTAATAACCACTGGCAAAAAAACTATGCTATTGTCTTGAATTTTCCTGAATCTACATCAAGTTTTTTAAATGTCCTTACCTCTTATTCTCTGATACATGATATAACATTAAGGCTTACTTCATGCAGTTATTTTGAAAAATAAATGAAATAATAATGTAGATAAAAGTCACAGTAGATTGCTTGACATATAGTAACTCCTCAATAAATAGTAACCACAATGATGCACCATATCACTAGTGTTTTCGTTATTTTATTTAAATTATTTTTTAGTTTAATTTAATTTTAAAAATAAAATTTGATTTAAAGTGTAAAACATAATGAATTATTATACATATACATAGTGAAATTATTAGTCAAGTTAACTAACATACCCTTTCACATAGATACAGACAAATGGCCAACAGGTACAAGAAAGATGCTCAATGTCACTGCAGGGAAATACAAATCAAAACCACAGTGAGATATCACTCCATACCTGCCATAATGGATATTATCAAAAATAAATAAATAAAAGATGACAAGTGTTGGCCAGGATGTGGAGAAAATGGAACCCCTGTTGGTGGGAATATAAACTGGTACAGCCATTATGGAAAACAGTATGCAGAGTCCTCAAAAATCTAAAAATTGAACTATCACACAATCCAGCAATCTCTCTTATGCATATATACCCAGAGGGAGTGAAATCAATGCCTCATAAAGATATCTGTTTTTATTATTATTAACACAGAAATCTAATTTATTTCCATTACTTGCATCATTTGATTCTTCTTTCTATGGAGATTTTGGAAAATTAGATAAAGGAATAATGTAGGAAAATTTAGGCATGGAAATCATTGATTTTAACAAAGGTATTAATTCTTAATATCTCTATATTTCTTGTTCTCTAAATTAAGAACAGGAAAACAAAACAAAACAAAAAAAGCAAAGAAAAAATAATGCAATCAACATTTTCCTTTTTGTTAGACTATTTAAAGACTTTTCATTAAGTATTTTTTCTATCATATTTTTCCCTTTCCATTCCAATCTGATCCCAACCTCCAGTGCCATCCAACACTATTTTTGTCACTTTATTCCTATTAGCTGACACCACATTTTCTGTTGCCAGCCCTATTTTCCCCCCAGAAAATCAAACTTCTGAAATATATTTTGAGTGCTACAAAAGACAGCATGAAATTGTTTAAACATGAAGAACAATTACTTTCTCATGCAGACCTTTAGTGGTTCAAAACATGTGCTTATTTCAAGGAATTCAATGAAATATATATTTTTGGAAGGCATTTCCTTCTCAATGCTGAGTACCCATTTCCTTAAAAACACAAAAGCACTAAGAAAACATTATAGAAGAACCATCTTATTTGAATAAGTCTATGCTGTTATGTCTGTCAGATAGCCATAGTTCAATGTTGTATTTCTCTATCTTGTTTAAGGTATTCTGTGATGGTAGTTGGGAACTCCGTAGAAAACATTCAATCCTGAATTACCATGGCAGGATAAACATAAAATAACCTTAGAGAAATAAAAGTTTATTATTTAATATCATGTGATAAATGTTTAGAACAAAATATAAACTAGGAAATGAAAGCATGTCTTGATGCAAACCAATATATATTAAGTTAATACATGAATAAAATAATTTTTTCAAAGACTATCATCAACCTTAGTGTCAAACAGTCAATTTTCTTAAAAATTCTTTCCTTTTAAGTCCTTAAAAATTTAAACAAAATGTTCACAAATTCAAAAGAAAATGAGAAAATTGTTTTTGTCCATTCTACATATTCATTCAAAATAAACTGTTATCTGTTGGTATGTTTGTGTGTGTGTGTTTATGTGTGTCAGAGAGACAGAGAGAGAGAGAGAGAGAGAGAGAGAGAGACATAGCTCTACTGCTACTATAATGCATGATGTATGAGGGTAGAGATGATTCATTCTTGTTCACTACTCAGTCTCACAACCACAAAGATAACTGGAGCATCTTTAACTAAAAAAAAAAAAAGGTAATATTGTTATTAGTCTTATTTGTAGGACTGTAATAAATTATCAGGATTCTAAAGTTTAAAAATTATTTTCTGACCTAGGCAACTCTTAGACAACTCAGAACTTGATAATAGCATGTCTAAATTTCTACCTCTTTCTTCCTTCCTCCACCCTACAACCTATCTATTTCAATTTCCATTTAATATACCCAGTATTTCTATAAATTATAATATGACAATTAGTGACTCTATTGTAGCCGTGACACTAATATTTAGATTTAACTTGAATAACCATCAATACTCTCCCTTTGAATAGGAGCCTTGTTCCTCAAGTTTACACTGATAAAATAATATTTTATAATCATCGTGTGTGAAACATCGATCTATTTTCTTATAAATAACTCCTGTGATTGCTTGCTTCTAAATACTTAGAAAGTAAACCATTAAATTAAAGACCATGTCCTACTTTTTCCTGTGTCAGAACAAACTACTGCATTGCCCATAGCTAAACACTTAAGGAGGAAATTCAAGGGGTACATTTTGTTGTTAGATTTTTGTGAAAACTGATTGATATCTGTCCGGTTCAGTGTCATATCTCCATAACATAGCACGGTTGCTGGCACAAATTTGATCTTCCATAAACACTTGATAATTGAATGACTTTATTTTCTCATCAGTGTATCATCTGGCACAACCCTTCAGGGTACTGCCACTGTCATACAAAGGGATAAGGAGCAGCAGGATATGGCTGGGGAAAAGAAACCAAATCCAAGAATTGATTAGAGTAAAAGAGTTCTGGCAGATTCCACTGGTGGGCATACAAGAAATTAATTATGTAGAGCTGAATATGTCTAAAAGTATCAGGAGGGGTACGTTGAACTAGGCAAGCAAGAAATTCAGTTTAGAAAATTCAGGGAAGGTCAAACAACTACCAATCTGTCTATGCATTGCTCTGTTTTAGTTTGTGTATTTAGTTTGAGCAAAAGTCACTGAGAGGATTTTGGCAAGGGAAAAGTAGTCATCAGAAAAACAGAATAAAATGAGGAGTTCATTCACAAATTATACATTTGGATCTGTCAAATTACGCATTTAGGTCTGTACTTTTACGTAAGGAAAAAAAGTCACAAATACTGTTTATATCAATACCAGTCCAGTTATAGAAAGTAATCTAACTATTCATTATACTGAGATTTTTAAAGAGATTTTGTGATATTTTTATATGGATCATCATAAAAAGATTAAAAATTGTGATAACAATGACATTGACAACATTATTCTATTGAAAAACAATTCATCTTTAAGAGTTTTCTGTATTAACACAGGGCAATGAAATAGCAATCAAATGCATTTTCAGTAAAAGTATTTCCATTAGAGGTTAAAATATGTAGCCCATGGTAGTAGGCTTCCAGGATAATCTAGTTTAATTTTAAAAATAATAAAAATAAAATAAAACAGGATGAAAATATATAAAAACAACATTTTCACGACATTGGCAATCAGGCAATGGAGGGCAGTAATCTCTTAGAGATGGAAAACAAGGTGAGCCCTGAAATTACCCCAGCCTATTGCCCAGTGGGTGCTTCCAGATCACAACAGATTCCTTAAGTAAGGCAATGTCACAGAGTATACAGGGAGACAAAGATACTTGAGCTTGCAAGGCAGAGTGCCAGAGGAGAGAGATGCAGTGAGAGAAAAGTCTAAAGATCTATAGCGGGTCCCCTCAAGTATTTAACAGTATATAGATCAATGCAGGCATGTGAGGCAACTACCCTGGTCTGCGGAAAGGACCACCCATAAGAATTACAGAGGATTTAGAAAATGTCATGACTCATGGCCTGAAGGTAGAGTACTCAGAAAGATCCCGCCTCAGTAGAAGTGAATAATTAGCCCTAGACAACTGCCTGTTCTAGTCCCACTGGGCAAACTTTAAAAGCAAATCTCAAAAGAACCAATTTCCAAGTAACTTAACTACCTTTCAGAACAAGGTGCAACAGCAATTAGAGGAGTACAAAAATATCCTTCAACTAACAAGGTGCCAAATTCACAACTGCAGTGTAATCAGACATGCAAAAACAGCAGGAAAATAAAACCCATGTGAGGAAAAAGGAAATAAATTGAAACAGACCAAGACTAAAACAGATGTTAAAATTGTTATAACCTTATTCCATTCAAAAAGCTAAACAAAGGATTGAACATGTTCAGCATAGGTATGAAATATATAAAAACAAATCAAATTGCTGAAGATAAAAATTATAATAATTGAGATAAAAATATATTGTTTGAGATTAACAGAAGATTAGACACTGCAGAAGAAAAGATGGATTACTGTGAAGATGTAGCAATAGAAACCAATTCAAAATTAATAACAGAAAGGAGAATGGAAAATAATGAACAGAGAATCAGTTAACAGTGGGATTTCTTCAAATGTCCTAATATACATGTGTAATTGGAGTTCTAAAAGGAGAAGACAGAGGGGGAGACAGAAAAAATATTTGAGGAAATAATGGTAAAAATAGTCTAAATTTGATCAAAACAATAAACTCACAAATCCAAGACTTGGAATATGTCAGGGATATGGTTTTCCTTGTTGGGGTCTTGGGAAATAAGAGGGCTTCTGGAGTGCTGGTGAAGTTCTGTATCTTGATCTGGGTGCTTATACAGGTGTATTCAGTTTGTAAAAATTCATCAGCTAGATACTTGTATATACTTTTCTATATGTATATTTACACTTCAATAAAACATTAAAATTGAAAAAAATTATAACACACCTTGCCTCAGGGCATTTTTCAGTACTTGTGATGTTTGCATAAAATAGCCTAAGCTCCCTCAAGCTGTCATAACATGCTCACAATGAGAGTTTGTCAAGATGGAGACCAGAAGGGCTATTTCATAATATCTACAATTTTGAATGTTTCCTTTTAAGAATCTGTATGAAATCTTTCTTCTCTGCATTAAAATTATGTTCCTATGTAGGAACAGTAAGTTTTAGTCCATGATAGAACATCACTAATTGCCTCTATCACAAGGTTAACACATTGTTCTATGTTTCTATCTCTCAGCCCTGTTAAAATGGTAGTGTGGCAAAGCTTCAAATAACTGCCAGTTTGATTTCCCCATCAGCAGGACCTCTGTGATGAAGAAGTTTACTTTGAAGCAGAGTGTTTTGCAAATATTTTCATTTGCATAGGTTAGTTTTCACTTTGTTGATTATTTCCTTTATTGTGCAGTAGCCACTTGTCTATTTTTGCTTTTCTTGACTGTGTTTTTTTTTGTCATATCCATGAAATCTTTGGTAAGATTAATGTTATGAATCCTTTGAATGTTTTCTTCTAGGAGTTTTAGAGTTTCATGTGTTACATTTGAATCTTTAGTTTTTTTTAGTTTATTTTTGTGTATGGTATCAGGGTCCAATTTTATGCCTTCCCTGTGGATACCCAGTTTTTCCAACATCATTTGTTGAAGAGACTATACTTTCCCCATGGTGTAGTATTTGTACCCTTGTAGAAGATCATTCCACCATTTATATGTGGATTTATTTCTGGGCTTCCTATTCTGTTCTTTCAGTCTATATGTCTGTTTTTTTTGTTTGTTTCTTTGTTTTTTGTCACTACTATACTGTTTTCATTACTTTAGCTTTGTAATATGTTTTGAAATCAGGAAGTATGATGACTCCAGTTTTGTTCTTCCTTCTCAAGATTGTTTTGGCTATTTGGTGTCCTCTGTGGTTCATATGAATTTCAGGATTGCTTTTCCTATTTCTTGAAAAGAAAATATCATTGGTATTTTGATAGGGATTTGATAGGGATGGCCCCCAAGAAGATGCTATACAAGAATATGTGAGACAGTTAATACACGTGCTTACATGGTAAAGGAGTTTCACTGATGTAATGAATATTACTAATCAGTAACCTTAAAATAAGAAGATTATCCTGGTGGACTCCCTAAAATCACATGAGCCCTTAATAACAGAGACAGAAAAGGGAGCAAGAGAATTAAGGCAGAAGAGATTATCTAAGGGACAAAAATTATGAGGGAGCCATGCATCTAGGATGCGGACAGCCTCTAAGAGTTGATGACTGACAGCAAGAAAGGAAATAGGGACTCAACTGCAGTCAGAAAACAATAAAAGACCTATATTCTACAATTATGGGAATGAACTCTGACATAAAATGATTAAAAGTGCATGTGGATTGTGCTCCAGAACCTCCAGAAAAGAGCCCAGGCTGACCAACACCCTGATTTTGCCCTGGAAGAGCCTGAGTTGAGCAGAACCACCTAGACTTCTGACCTACAGAAATGTGAAAAAATAAATGGATGTTATTTTAAGTCAGTAAAATTGTGGTGATTTATTTTGCAGCAAAATAAACAAATACAGATTGTGTATCTATTTGTTTATTTTTGCGTATAGGATTAGGAATAGAAGTTCCTTCTCTTTAACTCTTTAAGTTACCTGGGGCATTATTACATTCTCTACTCATAAGATCACTTTGTCATAAATCTACTTGAAGGAGTTGTATATGTATTAAAGCTAAAATATATTTTAGCTTTATTAAAGCTGTTCTACTGTCCTCTAATTAATTATCTGTGCAGTCTACCAATCCTAACTTCCAATGCCTCCATATTTTAGGTCACCATGAGAAGGAGCTGATATTTTTGGTGATCCTCATTTTCAACTGTATGTGGTTTTGTTTTTCTCAGCTCTATTGTATTGTATTGTAAAAATCATTCTTCTTTTTATGTCATTCAAATGTCCTCACTATTTGTATATGCATTCCTAAACTGCTGCATTTTATTTATTTAATTATTTTAAATAATATTTATTTCATAATTTAAATCTTGATTCTCAGAGAGGTAACATTTGTTTTTAATCAGCCATTTAGAACTCAGTCATATATATATATATATATATATATATATATATATATATATATATATATATATATATATATATATATATATATATATGTATGTATGTATTTTTTTCAGTTTCCTAATTATTTTCAGATACCTGTAACTATTTAATAGAGAAATGTGTGTTTCTCAGAATTCAGAAAATTAAAATTAAATTAATATAGTTTCTAATATATATGATTATAACATAGACATACTATTGCATGACTGGATAGCAATAAGGGCATAAAATAATTATTCTCAACCTCACTTATTAAAAACAAAGACTGCCATTTTTAAAATTATGTTTATATATTTAAAACATGTGAGGCCAATAATGCTCTTGTATGACTATGTATAAATGTTTTTCATTTTGTTTTGACACTATATTATTTTTTGCTTAAGTCCTAGAAATAGTGCAATATAATATTTTTTAAATTTCTCATTGCTATGTTTTAGATATTTTCATATATCTGTTTATATTCAAAACAATCTTTGAGAAATTTATGTGGCAATTTTTTTTCCTAGAGGCTCAGATGTAAGACATTTTTATCTTTAGTGGTAAATAGATCTGACAACATGTTTAGCTACAAAGTCAACAAGATTAATAATATCTGTTAAAGGAAAATTAAAAACATTCTTTTCCATCTACAAAGAAAAAGTAAATTACTGCAACAAATACACTAATGCTGTTAATCCATTACATTTATAGATTCCATTATGTAAATTCATTAGATTTTTATCCAACATCATTTGTTCAGAGTAATACAATCTTACAAGCCATAAATTGAAGCTTGCTAATGGATTCAGATGTATATATTTTTTAAACACTGAGGAGAAGAAATGCAAATTCTCTTGGACCACAGGTGACTCAGATCATTCATCCATGAATGTAGACAAAAATTCATCAAAGCAATAAAATGATAATCAGCTGTAAATAAATATAAGAATAATTTTTTCCAAAGGAACAATACCATCTAGTATAACCTGCACTCAGTGTTACTGAATGGTAAAATGTTTGTTCACTATGTATTATTCACTCCATAATGATTCCTAATAATTCCCTAGCTTTGTGTGAATGTTGGTAGTCTTGGTTCAAATGAAATCTCTGATCATCTGCTGACAATTTGTTTTATCTCCTTACTTGTTTTTGTTTTCTAGGATTAATACTTAAGAGAATTACAAAATTTGTAAAAGTGATTAAAGGTAAGAAATGAAAGAAAGGAAAACCTTATTATTTATTTTCATGCTTCAATCAAATTTCACCAGCTCAATGATTGATGACTCCTATTATCCTTGTTAGAATCCTTACCTATCTGCTAAATATTTAGTGTAGTCTCCAGATCCTCAAACCTTTAATCTGGGAACAATTTTATTTATATCAAACCAATAGTATTGATTTAATGGTCAATATGATAGCTTAGTATTCAGAATTATTGACAACATTAATAATTAAAAGTTATATATTTCTTTTCAATTAACATGAATTCTTATTTGAAATGTGTGTGATCATCCAGAGCAGTATTTCTCAAGTTGTTTAGAAGAGTACTGGTCAGAAGTCATCTATAAAAATGTTTTTATCGTATAATACTTTTATTATAAATACTTTTGGTGAGGGGTTTAGAATGAGGTACGAACATAATTGTACTAAACAAGATTTCAATAAAGACATAATACTACATATATGGTTTCATACAATGAATGGTTACATAAAATGACAATTGTAGTTCTTATGGAATTCTAAACATGTTCGATTAAGCATAAACTTATAATAAAAGTTGCTTTTTCTTTTGAAGTTGATTATCTTGAATAAGGAAAGTATATATTATATTACAACCATGTAGACATCCTCAGCATGCATTGGGTATAGACCCAAAGGAGCTCATCTTCCTTTTAATTAGGTGAAAAAACAAAACAGATGCTATTATTTCATTAAAAAAGGAAATATCATTACTTTGTAGAAGTTTTAAATATTATATAAGTTAGCTACAGGTCAGAAGCTCATTATATGTATAAAATGACCTTTAGTTTTCTCATTTGTTAAAAAGATACTTTAGCTAAATAATTAGGGATAGAAACTCAAATACAGCTTAAAAGAATGTTTAAATAAATAAATATCTAGAGACACACCTATGTTAAATAAATCTAAACAAATATTTGTATACTTTATTCTGTACATTAAAATTACAAACCCACTTTTACAAAGATGTTGTCTTCCTGTCCACATGTGGACACTGTAAAATAAAATAACATGAAGAAAAAAATGGGAGTATAAGACTCACTGCATCAGTTCTAAAAATTGTGGAAGAATAACATTTTACAGAACACAAAGTTTCCACTAAGTATAACATAGTTGGGATATATTTCAATCTATATGGAGATCCTGAGTTCCAACTCACAAGTACTCTTTCCTACAACTCTTGCAATAAGTTGATTGTCTGGTGATTCCTCTTTGGGGAACTCAGTGTAGTCCCAGATTTGTACCTTCCCCAGTAGGCAATCTTGGATAAATTACTTACCTTAATTTCTATTACGGTATTAAAATTGCATGAAAGTAATATATACCTGTGCTGGTTGAATCATCTGAGAAACAGGCTCCAAGATTATTTAAACATGCAAGGATGTTAGAGAGAAATTGGAGAGAACTTCATAAGATTAGGTCAGCCATCTAAATACAATTGAAATCTGACCTGGTAAGAAGGAGAAAAAAAATATTAAAAAGAAGATAGATTTGGTGGAAGATCTGTAAACTGCTGTGCAATGTAGGAAATTTCAGCAAGGCACTGGAAAGCCTTTAAGCCAAAAACAACTGTCAGAGGTATGTAGACTCAAGAATGAGTCTACAAAAGTAGCCCTGATGAGCTTACTTACTGTCTGCGAGCTGCTTAAGTGAAAGTGTGGATTTATCACAAATGCTGAGATGGGTTTCAGAGTATTGCTGCTAGGTCCCTGGGTCAAATATTCTCCCTGTAGTTGGGGGTCTATGAGGTACATTCTTGTGGTGACTACTTTGCCTCCTAGAGTAATGAACTTTAGGGAAACAATTTCACAAAAGCACGTAGAGCAGTTTTAAGACAGTGTTCAATAAATGCTTGCTATTACTCGGAGAGGTTAAATACTTGCCTTTGAGTAGTGAAATAAGCTACTGTTCATTTGTAGACACTTAGGACTTTGAAGATTAACAGTATTTAAAATTGCTAAGCCGGATGCACAAGTACAAACTGAGAAATGTTAAGGACCCATACTGTAGGGAAAAAGACTCCTTTTTGATCTCACAGGCTTTTTTCCTAACCTAGCAGCAGTATCAACAGGAGTGAGATCAGTCTTTTTATGAGGGAAGATAAGGGAAAACTGGATATTTCAGCTTGATTCTGATACAAAATATTCACCAATTATAGAGAATAACTGCACTAGGGCAGAACAAACATACAGCAACCAGCCTCCAAAGGCAGAAAAGTCTTACAACACTTTTGTGAACAAGCAGGGTATATAATTTTCAAAATCTGACATAACTTAAAACTTTATATTAGTTAAATAAATACAATGCATTATTGCTATATGACATACAAAATTTTTACTTAGAATACAATTCAAGTGTATATTCCTCTATATGCACATATTTTTCTCAAGATGTTTCTGAAGAAGAGAGGAAGACATTTTCCTTATATAGTTACAGATTGCCACATATGTTAACTGCTTATAGTTTTTTGTTTGTTTGTTTGGCCTAAATGGGAATTACCAGGAACAAACTTCTGTTCAAGGAGCAGTGTGATATCAATTAAAGGCATTGTAGTCTTGAATCATTGCCAATATCTTAAATTCTCTGAGCCTCAGTTTTCATATCCATAAAGCAAGATAGGAATAACTATTTCATAATAATGCTTAAGCATTAAATTTATAATTCAGGCGACACTTTAACAACATGCGTTTGAACTGTGTGAGTCCATTTACACAAGGATTTTTTTCAGTAGTACATACTACAGTACTACAAGATCAATGGTTGGTTGAATCCAGGGATGTGGAACCATGGATATGGAAGGTAGACTACAAATTATATGCAGATTTTCAACTGAGTTGAGGGTCGAACCCCTCAACCCCTGTACCATACAAGGGTCAAACATATATGCAAAGTATTTAGGTTAAATTAAGAAATCACAAGAAAAAAATCCTAAACTATAGAAGAAAGCAACATTTCTCTCACAAAAAGTATTCACAGGAGCTTCCTAGTTGGTGAAAGCGGCCATTTGTCAGGAGGGTGGCACACCCAGAGCCGTGGGAACAGAAGCTCATGCACTCAAGACCCTTCTGGAGCTTGTCTATGTAACTCTTCATCTGACTATTCATCTATATCCTTTATCATATTCTGTATAATAAACTGATAAACATACGACAAGATTTATGGACACATGAACTAGAAATTTCAGACTCAAATTGAACAAATAAGTTATGCAGTTGGCAAGTGAAGAAACCATTTATTTCCTAACGCCAAACTCTGAGCTCATTGGAATCAGATTTGCAGCTATTTTTGGAGATGAAGCCATAACTATGAAAAAAATTAACAGATTTGTGTTCATGTAAATCTTGCTTTAAATTCATCTGGCTGCCTCAATATACATCCAAATATGTTTGTGACTCAAGGAAGACAAGATACAACTGAAAGTGTAGTGTATTTACCCAGAAGACAATAAAACTTTTGGTGTTGGAAACATATACCTGACCCTCAGAATAAATCTAAAAAATTAACTCTTGTCCAAATTCTGAATATTTGGGTTCATCTGACTCTGAAATTATAATCTCATTTATGAAACTAGTGAAATGAAAGACCTGTTATTTAAATTGTATATTAAATTCATCCTATCATAAACCTCATCACTATACAAAATCCCCTAATATTCTAGAGTTAGCATTTTACTATTTTTCAATCAGTAAGATTATATTTTTCAGTTATTAACAGGTGAGTACATATGCTGTTAAACAGTGAAAGTTATATAAATGCATACTGATTAAAATTTATGGTGTCAACTTCTGATAATATAGAGATTCAACTGATCCAAGTCAACTACTTTAAATTATCTCTACCAGACTAAGGAAAAAACCTATGTATATTAGAATGTTCTTCATACTTATATAAATCATATTAGCAAAAAAATGATAATAAACTCTATTCATTTAAGGAAAAAATGTATTCACAGAAGCAGGATAAATGTTAGGCTTGCCTATTTTATTGAAGATTAAATCACGGAAAAAGTGTTCAGAAACCCTATGCTTCCCTAGCAAGCTGTGCATTGTGCAACTGAAAATTTGACTATTCCTCCAAAGCTTCCAGACAGTTATTTCTTTTCCTCTCCTTTTTTTCTTTCTTCCCTTCATGTTTTTTTTTACTCACAAAGAAATAATTTACCCAAACATTAAAATAAGGCAAAATGATAACTGATTATTTAATATGTTGAAGTGTATTTTTATAAGAAATGATAATTCAAAGCTTGTAATTTTATGGCTCTGCAAAAAATCTGGCTTTTCGCTAACTTGACTTTTTCACTTGTGCGTTCTTTCTTTAATGAGTTCTTCAAACACCTACATAATCTATTGTAATCAGAGAAAAACTTTGACCTGAACTAAAAACCAAAACCAAAACCAAACCAAAAATCTTTGAATATTTTGCATTTATCCATTTTCCTTCCTACCTTCTCTCCATCCAAACTCAACTTTCTTCCTTCTTTTTTCCTTCCTTCCTTCCTACTTTCCCTTATTGCCTTTCTTTCATATTTCTTTCCTTTCCTTTGCCTTTAACACTTTCTTCCATCCTTCCTTTTCTTTATTTTTTTTCTATATTTACCCTTTATGGACCAAGCTATAAACTAGATTATTACCAGTTTTTAAACACTGACAATATTTGTATTATCTCATTACAGTGTTACTATCATGCACCATGAAGTTCTGCACTAATGTCTTAATTTTGATAAAGTCCAATTTACCTATATTTTCTTTTGCTGCCTATGCTATTGATTTCATATCCTAGATGTTACTGCCAAATCCAATGTCATGAAGCTTTTCATCTATGTTTTCTTCAAGAGTCTTAGAGTTTTAGCTTCATTCTGAATTAATTTTTCTATATTGGGTAAGGTAAGCATCCAGCTTCATTCTTTTGTATGTGTATATCCAATTTTACCAACATTATTTGTTGAAAAGGCTGACATTTCCTCACTGAATGACTTTGGTGCTCTGTATTATTTTGAATCATTGAAGTCTCAGATATGTTTTGATATTACTAAATAATATTTTATAGGTTATAGTGATTTATTCACCCTATATTATAAATATTTATGGTATAAGATAGCACCTCAAGATTTTGAAATATGTAATTTACTTTGAGGTCTGGGTTTGATCATTTGACCAATTTCATTTTCCTTTTATTTTTCTGAGATAGTTGAAATTATTGATCATAAAGTTCTGTCCTGTATGCCACACAAAACCAGATTTATGTGCATTGTGAAACAAGAGAAAAGACATACGAAAGTTGATAGTCATTTCAACTGACACAGACTTAAAAGTTTTTAGTAGTATAAATGGAAAAAGTGCACAACATAGCAGTGTCAATTTGTGAAAGGTTACACTTGTTTTGTGTCAAGTGTCTGAGACTCTCTTACATCTTTATTTTGCCTGACTGTTAAGATCCAGCATATTTTAGAGGTCCCCACTTCTAAGACCTTATTCTGATAGAAATAGTTACCGAGAGACTGGAAGAAAATGCGGGTAACTGACATTTACACAGTAAATTATTTCAACTATTGCAGTTTCTTTAATCACACACTATATGTCTGCTACTTCTAATAACAGCTTGGTGTCTGGCAGACATTCTGCCTAATCTCTGAATTTCACTGCTTGTGTGATCCTTTGTGAATAACTTAATCTAGTCATTACGTACATTCTTAGATTAATGTTCACTTAATTTCATTGCTTCCATGTACTGCTGTTGTTCACAACTAACTGGCACTGATGCTTGGTCTAATCTGACCCCTGCATTCCTTCTGCTTCTGTGAGAGTTTCCATAGAGGAGGTACCTGCCATGTTTATTTGTAGAAATTGTTCCTTGATTCAAAAATGAAAACCAGAATGTTCTCTCTTATTTTTTGTATGGTCATATTGAATGTACCATTGTGTTTCTATTTCTGAATTATTTTATTTACTGAATTGATGGTCTCTCATCTTTTAGCCTCAGAGTCACCATCTATGAATCTTAGTCTTTTTTTCTCCCTGATCTCCCTCTCTTTCTCCTAAGTTATACCAATAAAAAGTGGTGTATTTTTATTAATCTGTTTACTTTTAAATAATGTTTAATATTCCCTCTCCCTAATTTAGAGTTAGAATAAAAAAAGAGTATATTTCTCATATAGCATAACTTTAACCTCTGTGACTCTCTATGAATTGAAATATTCCTTCTATCCTTACTTTATAAAAACTTGCCACCAAATTTTCTAATCAAATTGAACAAATTTATTTTTTCTTAAAACTACTAACTGTATTCTCATGTGAAATTTTTAATATATGCATCTTGTCTTACTGAATAATTTAAATATTATTTTGTTTTTTTTAAGCACTCCATTAGACAGACATTCATTCCTCCTAGATAAAATCCACCTACACATTTTATATGTCAATTTGTGTTTTCTATATTTCTTCCAGTCTAGTCCACATCTTTAAATAAATGGTCTAGGAATACAAAGTTAGTAACAGGTCTTTTTAAAATTATTATTTAAGCTCCAATGTCATGACTTCTTAGTGAAAGTTAATGGATCTGTCAGTATTTTTCTCTGCTTGTTCATTTACATTCAGTTAAATTTCAAGGTATATGAAAGTTGTCTATGATTTACATGTTAATTGGTACTTGTAGTTATAAAGTATGTATTCAAAGTTAAAAATCCTATATGTAACTATTCTTTCTCTATCACACATTTTAGCTATTTTAAATTGGTATTTGTTGAATAGTTTCAGTTAAAAGGTAACATTTTGAATGGATCAATTATACTAGAAAGCTTTAACATTTTATCTAACTTTAGGTATCATGTAAAAATGTGAAGTTTAAAGAGGGAAATATTTATTGGAAAGTAATTTTATCATTCTATCAGTATTATGTGATTGTATATTATTTTACTTTCTGAAATATCATGTATTCAACTATATAGTGAACTATAGAAAAGCTCAATTCCATAAGAAGCACATCATTTTAAAGATATCTATTTTTAAGTTAATGATATTTAAGTCTAATATGGTTAATGGTTACAAGGAATAGAAGATATTATAATGCTACGTAAGTAGTGAATGTATACCCTTCAAAAGAACATAAACATTAGACCCAGAGGGCTTCCTTCTCACTGTGGTGTATTGCTTTTCCACAGAAAGATAGGAAGTTAAAAAAAGATAAGGTTGCTGGGAATCTTATACTCTGACAGTCAATCCAGACACTTTGAGCTTTGAATTTAACTGGAAGTCAGTTATTGACAGAAAAAGAAATCTTTTGCTTCAGAAACTCCATTTAATACGTAAGAAGAGAAATAGAGAAGTGATTTTTACAGTAACAATTCTATGGCTATTCTCTAAAATAAAGAGAAGACTTTTTAAATTATAAAATTGATATTTATTAGAAGGGAACTTAAAAATCTACTTTATTTGAATTTCTATAGATATTTTAACGGAAACATTTTACAACAATTATTTCATATATAATATGTGTGTATAGGATACATAATTCACTTTTTAAATATTTTTTGTAACGATATTACAGACTACAGGTCATTTGAAGATAGTCAGGACACTTTTGGAGAAGTCAAAGACAAATGGTTTGACAGGACATAAACCAGACCTATTGGATCAATAGTTATTGGGGGAAACTCATGGGGCCCAGAGCAATCACAGTTGTGTGAGCATCCAGTTTTCCTTTCATTGAGACTTTATATTATATCCATTAGGCTACATCTCACACATTGTAAAGAAAAATTGACTCTTGGGTCATGGGCTTTTCAGCTGCAGAACATTAGAACATTAGCTCACCCCCTGGTGTGTTAAAAAGCTGGGGTCCAAACCTTTTATCACGTACAGTATAATAAAATAGGATTTGTGACCAGAGCTACCATCTTAAAACTCTACCAGGTTGGTTAAATTCAGCAATTTGTTGAAGGATTTTTCATGGAGATTTTAAAGTATCAAGCTTCCAATCTGTGCTAGATACCACCTTCATACTGGCAGATATAAAATGATGGCTGGAATGGGCCTAATGGTCATTGTCAGGGAGTAAGTCATGTGGACTGAAGTAGGACTGAGAGATGTTTTTGTCAATGTGATGCACTCATATGAGGTACCTGGAGTATTAGAATTCATAGAGAGAGTAAAAAGATGGTTGCCAGAGGCTGAAGGAAATAGGTAATGGGGAAGGTTTTTTTGTTTTGTTTCTTAATGGGTACAGAGTTTCAGTTTGGGAAGACGAAAAATTCTGGAGGTGGAGTGTGATAATAGTTCCATAGCAGCGTGAATGTACATAAAGCCACTGAACTGTACACTCAAAAAAAGTGAAAATGGTCAATTTGTTTTATGTATACTCACCACAAAATTTTAAAAAATGACCAGAATACAAAGTCTAGTAGAATAAAGGTGCATAAACCTTTATAAAGCATAATATAGTGAAAAAAATCTTATTTTTTATGTGGAAATCATTTCTGAAACAATAAAAAATGCTCCAAGAAAAAAACAGGAATATTAAATATAAATCAATCAAAATTTTTAAAAATGAAGATTCATAATACCAAATATGTAAAACTCTATTAATCTATGTGAATAATGCTTAAGATCATGATTAAAAATAGATATATGATGATATCAATTTCTTAAGATTAAACAAAATTTTCTAAGTTTCACTGGTTAATAATGAAATGCACATTAAAACAATATGCCATTTTCAACTATAAAACTTGAAATTCTTTTTTTTTTTTTAAGTTTACAATGTTCAATATGGCAAAGGTTTGGAAAATGAATGTTTGCTTCCTTGAATGCGGTAGATTAAGTTGCTCTAATGTTTTGGGGAAGTATTTGCTAAATGTGTCAAAGTGAGGTTTTTAATGCATCAGTTATTTTTTATGTCTAGTGATTAGCATGGTGGTTTAATCTTAATAATGGAATGAATAATATATTATTTTTGTTCTTACTTTTTAGAATTTCTAAATTACATAGACTGGCAATGTATATTGCACTAATTATCAGAAAAAAGGGGGAAGTCAATGAATGCTATTTTTTAAGGAAAAAAAATAGATATCCAGTTAGAAGAAAATTACATAATCTGGTTAACTCTAGTGACATCTCTAAGGGCTTTTGAAGGTATTTTAGAGCTGATCAAGGAAAAAGATATGACCACCAGGTGGCAGTACCACACAAAAACTTTCTTGGGTGATATTGGAACTGGTTTGCATGGAGAAAGTTCCTCATAGCACTAGACTGTCCAGAAGGGACCAAAGGGCCACCATCTAGAAGGTGAGCAGGGCAAGGGAATTCTGGGGAGAGAGGGACCAAGAAGGGGTCTTACATATGTAAGCAATGTCACCTGGCAGCAGGACAGGCTGTCTCTGAGTCAGAAACTCTTGAAGGAAATAGTGATTTGGGGTCTTCATGGCACAGGTCTTACCTTACCTATAGCTAGCAGATTTGGGTTGCAATTTTGTTGGGTATGCAAAGCAATCAGGGTATTATTTGGCTAAAATTCTGCTTATTTGGGCTATGCTTGAAACAAATAGATGTGTAAAAATTTGGCAGCAGTGGGTTTTTGAGCTAACAGGGCTTAGCCTACTGGAAGAAATAAACAATTTAGAGGCCAATTTACAAAAGCCATCTTTGACTCATTTATAATAACACATTGGAAGTACAACACCTAAAGAAGATGCTCAGTGAACATTTTATGGGTATTGAAATAAGGACTGTGATTTTATACTTCAGAAAATGAAATTCAAGGGGCTTTCTTGAATTCACTCAGCCAGCTAGCCAGAGTACATTCTGTGACTGAGTTTCTCTAGATTAGAGTCAACTCTTCTTTCCATCACTATTCTTTCTTAAAACACTGTTAATGAAGTTAATGAATTTACACATGTATTTCCAAATTCTCCATTTATAAATTTATTTACCAAATACAACTTCTGGTTTTTGAATACTGAATACCAGTCTCTTTGCATCATGTAAGGTAAGTGATAGTAAATAAAACATAATTTTATTTTTCACAGACTTTTGAACATGGCAAAAATATTATGGGTTAGTTAAATTGCGATTTTCTCTATGAGATAGATATACAGATAGCTGCATTCTCAGAATATTCTTCTATGTTTTTATATAGGACATTAACTTTATGAATAAGGGGGGGAAGTTTTGTATCTAATATGTGTGACAGATCATTTGGTAGAAAGAGTTCTGAGCTAGAAG
Organism: Delphinus delphis; assembly: GCF_949987515.2. Lineage (NCBI taxonomy): Eukaryota > Metazoa > Chordata > Mammalia > Artiodactyla > Delphinidae > Delphinus > Delphinus delphis. The sequence continues at coordinate 151,638,268 of NC_082685.1, forward strand.
TACTTTGATGTGAGTTCTGTTAAATTAATTTAAAAAGGAGGTCATTAGACCAAGGTGGCTCTAATGTCATGGCCACCTACATAAGCAAACCAAAATCTAAGGCTGTAAGTCCCTCAAGGTTATGAAATTTAAATCTAAGAATAGCCAATTACAAACTAGGCTTGAAGCTATAGACAATCAATGATTTTCTTAATTTCTTCCACCTTTTCTCTATAAAAGTCTCTCCCTGAGTTGTTGGTGGAGTGCTCCTAACCACTCCTGGTTTGGCACTGCCTGATTCTTATTTTCTTAGCTTGAATGAACTATTAATATTTTAATATGCCTCAGCTTACCTTTTAACAGCTCCAATTCTGGCTCACCCACTAACACAAAAATTGATACTTTTAGGAAACACTGAGACTACATTCTAAGTGTAATAAATCACAGGGTATTGGTTAATGTGTAGAATCTCAAAAGTGATGAGAATATTTATAATTTGAGGTATTAAATTTATAAGTTGCAGAAATATGTAAGGGGTTGTATTGCCTTTTGTAGCCTTAAGTATCCATTAATGTGTATTGCATAACCTGTATAAAGTTGATTGCTTTAATTAATTGCTTTTTAAAATACTCTTACTTATGATATTTCTTGGAAATCAAATAATATCTAATGGCATTGTTAGAAAAACTTTACTACATACTATAACTTCTACTACTAAAGTAATTTTACTTTGATTATGGTAAAATAAGCATATCCAAAAAGGTTTTGCATGTATGTGTTTGTGTGCATCTTTCTACAGACCTGTTTTTCTACTCAGTATATTACTTAATTTTCATGGACAGAGAAGGAAAAATAGCTAGAATTCAACTGAGTAAGCTAGTACATAGAATTTTATTCACTTTCTCAACAAATTGATATTACTAAACATTATCTTCCTTGGAAAATATTTATTATAAAAGAAAAATAATCTATTTTATACGAAATGAACACTTGATGTACACTTAATGAAGGCGAAGGAGAAGGACTCTGGCAAAGAAATAATTTTTGAGGATAAAAAAAAAATCAGTGTTTATTTAGAGCTGTAGCTGTAGGGTATGAAAAATAATTTTTCTTCTTCCCTTCTAGGTTGAGACACCCTGTAATAAAAGATCGACAGGAGCAAAACCAACCAGTTTAATAACATGTGTACTTCCTGTGTACATAGGAGATAACCAGGAAAACTGAGTAACTCTCCAAAATGGCCCAAGCCACCATCTTAAGTACTATCTCCAGCTAAAAACAAAAGAAAATGTGGGGGGTGGGAGGGGCAGTTATGGGAGGCTATCAGGAAAAGCATTTAAAAAGGTAGGATTGTTATGCAGATTGAGATAATTGCCTTCTCCATTGATAAAGATTTTCTAGAGTATTAGTTTGCCTTCTCTACCTGGAAAAGAGAAGAAGATACCCTTACAAATGGACATTTCCAGTAGACATATAAATATCTCTTACAAAATGGTAACTTTACTCTGTTTTCAGAACTGTTCCTATGTCTGTTGTTTCTTAAAAATAGTCAGTCTGAAACAAAGCAGGACCCTTTGGTCCTTGCTCCCCATGTCCTCAGCCTGCCTTTTGTCTGTGAAAAAACTTTAGCCAAAGAATATGTTTAATCAGAGAAGTGAGAAAATGCAGAAACAAAAGAAAACAGTCCAACAAGACTAAATCATAATAGTTTAGTCCTTAAGCAAAATCAAGGACCTTTACTTCCTCTTCAAGGGCTATGGATAATAATTTGAGCCATATCCTATGAGCTGTCTTATAGATACTAAAACCTCCACCATGTGGAAGAAGTTAACTACATGATGACCAGACTATAGCCGTGACATAAGTTGCCACAATTCCGAGAGCTGGTCTCAAAGAAATGGGAACAAACTGATCCTGGAACTGAACATTAACTGTGCTTAAAACAATCAAGATGATGCTGATCAGATGACCACATAACCATTTCAAGATGACTGTCAGAGCTGACAGGGGGCAGGGTACAACCTTTAGAAGAATGACATAGCCCAAGGACATGACAAAAAATGATTAGAACCAAATAGGTCCAAGACTTCCACTAGCTGACTTCCACTAGACCTTGAGCCTCTGTATATGCTCATTGTAACACATCAGCAAGCTAAATGACACACCCAGAGGCACGATGACTCTTCCAAGGCTGACCATAAAGGTCAAAAAAGTGGGTGGGGCCCAATTCCTGGAAATCTCCACCCCTTCTCCAAAATAGGTGGAATACTCCTCCCACTTATTAGCCTATGAAATTACCACCCCTATAAAAACTGACAGCTCCATACCCCAGTGTCCTTCACACCATCTAAGATGGCCCACACTCCGTCTGTGGAGTGTGTTTCTCTCTAAATAAACCTACTTCTTATCTATCACTTTGTCTCTCACTGAATTCTTTCTGAGACGAGACATCAAGAACCTGAGCTTCATTAAGTCCTGAGATCAGGTGTGTGATCTCAGTTAAAAGATCATGGGTTCAAGTCCCAGTCTGGGTTTTGGCTGGGTTCTAGTCCTGGCCCATGGGTTCAAGTCCCAATCTGAGTTACATGGTTTCACTTTCACCTATAAAAGTTCTTGCCCACTGATTGTCAGTAGGGGGGCGTTGGCCTTTGGACAGAAGCCCACCCCTCCCCTCCCATTGCCAGCCTCCAAAATAAAATAAACTTTTCTTTCCACCAACCTTGTCTCTTTATTGGCTTTAGAGCAGCAAGCAACTGGACCCCCACTTTCAGTAACAAGCCTAAAATTATCCTTATGCCAAAGAGACACAATTTAGCATGGCAAATTTTTTCCCCTTCATAGGCAATATAATACTTGTCAAGAGCAACAATTTACACAGTAGGCTATATGAAGGTAATGTAAAAACATCATGTCATATGTGAAATACAAATGCTTGATATATAACTAGAAACAGTCGTGTATAGCAACAGATTTAAAAGAAGATAATATAAAGGTTGAAACAATGTACCTTTCATGCTTCTAAACTTGCTTTAACTATATTTTTCAGTTGCATAAATTATTATTAAGGTTTAATAAAATTATTAGGACATCATCCCTCCTACCTCCTCCCAATCCCCCAAACAACTAACGATAACGGATAGGTGTTTTCTTAGGATGGTGATAACATAAGTTAAATCTCTACACACATCCCTGAAAACTATAGAGTTCAACAGGGAGACCAAATAAATCCAGCCACAATGCACTTCTACAAAAGGATGAGAAGACAGAGAATCCACTGACCTTCAATTTACATATAAATGAAAGAAACTTCTGGAGCAGGCTCAGGTGACCATAACAGAGCAGAGAATCAGGTAGGAAAAAAGACACGTGCAGGGGCAATCTAGTGGTAGCAGGCACAGATGTTGCACCCAAAAAGAAGATTCCTAAGGTGAGTAGAAAGCCAGGAGAACAGGAGCAATATTTAGTAGAGCACAGCACTGGCTACTGGGAAGTTGAAATAGGCTCTCAACTATGGATGAAGTCAGAGGGGCAGCCTTGGGATGGCAGTGCTGGTGGAAGGTAAAGCAACTTGGACAGGAGAGGCATATCTTGTTGATTTTGTGTAGAAGAAAAAGAAAATAAAGTAGTAAAAATAAGACTCTTACAGAAACAGGAGCATCACAGTTCTGAAAACCATAGTTGTTTCTAATGAAATATTTTATTGAAATAAATGCACTTCAGTTTACTAATAGTAGAGTTGATCTTGCAATAAGAAATTTAATTAGCTAATGAAACACTTCACATCATTTATAGAAACAATTGTTAATGTGTTTTAATGAAAGTTTAAAACATTCAATATAATAAACAGAAAAAAGTCAGAAATCATACATAAAGAGCATTTAAGACAATAGAAAAAAAGTGAGAAGCAAAATTTTCACATTATGAAAACACTAGGCTAGCAGGAAAAAACTATAAAAAATGCTCCAACATAAATATTTTCAAATTAGCTTTTGTATCTAAGAAAGTACACAATAAATCAGCAATTTGTAAAATTCAGAGTAGAATTTTAAAAATAATAACAGTAAGATGTGAGAAGAGAATTCAGAAAATTCACTGAAGAAAATCACCAGATCAAAACAAAAAAGGAAGACAGAGTTATAAGATGATCAATAAGTGTCACTGTGAAAAGAAACAAAACAGTGAAGAGAATAAAAACAATATAATGTGCACAAAAAATGAGAAAGTGAAATATTTAGAACACTCAGACTCTAACCCTAAACCTAACCCTAATACAAAGTGCAAATGGGAATTCTCAGAGAAAAACAAACAACACAATGGGGTAGAAATAACACTTAAAACAATTGTTTTTTAGTTTTAATGTTTATATTGAAAGTTTCATCATTTAAGTAAGAAAGTTGTACCATGATTGACAATTTTAGGACGCATCCTTGTAAAACTGTTAGATTGTAAATTCACTGGGAAAAAATGCAAAACATCCAGGCAAAATGATCAAGTCACTTATAGAGAAAATCAGGTCAACACCAGCTTTTTTATAACATACAAAATAAGACAACAGTGAAATAATATTTTAAGAATGATGAAGAAAAAGAGAGTGAGCAAAATTTTAAACTTCAGACAAGCTGTCCTTCAACCATAAAGAATATTAGAATAATGGAATTTGTAAGAATATAGTCATGTTTCTTTTCTGAAGAATCAACTAGGCTGCTGAAACTTCAGTGAAGAACTATGGTCAGCAATAAATATATTTAACTGTAGTTACTATAATCAAACAAAGGTGGGAATAAAATGAACTTATAATATTTAAATTTTATAAATTCCATAAAAGTAGAAATAAATGTGAAAAAGAAAAATAATCTCATTGATGATTGTATAGGTAATAAGTGAGAGTCAAGGATATCATACAAAGATAATAAAATGTAGAAACCTAACTAATTAAAAAGAAGACTAAGGATATTATGAAATATATTACTATAAGATAATTATTTGAACTAAATCAAAACCTCTATAAATACCAGAATTAGTACAAAAGAACAGAGAAAATACACTATATATGGAAAGATATATTTAATACACACGAAGTAACTTAAGACCTCCTGAAAATAGGAAACTAAGCATATCCTTCAATATTTATGGATGAGTTTAAATCTTTTGCTTTTGGATTTGCTCACTAATCAAAATCTGTTTATTCTGTATAAGAGACTTACCTAGAATAGCTAGACTCATAAAGTTTAAATGGGTGGGTAAAATTATACCAAGAAAACACAAGCACTGAAAAAGTAGGGTTTCTGATATTGTCATCAGACAGGTTTTTAAAATTTATTTTTAATACACCAATGTGTGACTTTGGAGAAGATTTGGTCTGAGAGCATAAAAGGTCACGTCTTTCCAAAACAATCTGTGTATGTACGTAGGTATGGCTAAAGATAAATGAATACCCAGATCAGATCTGGTTAAAATAAATTGATGTTCTGAATTATTGAATAAGCCACCCTTGGAATTAAACTATAGACTTAACAGGAATCAGAACATATCTAATAATGTTTAATTATTTCACACCTATTAGTATTATTACAGAAATACATAATAGTTATTTTACAAGAGTCATGTTTTAAGGAATAAACATAACTTTAAAGATATATGAATCTGTTAGGATTCAAAAGAAGTGGGAAATTGAGCAGATTGCAAAAAATCTTAATTTTAGGGAAGGCACACATATGATAGTCACAGAATGGATGAATTCTACATGATTTTTCCAGTAAGACATTACAAATCAAGGATGTTGCTATTATCAAGAGGGAAATGGGAGGAAGTTTTACTGGTTCTTAGGGTAAAAGCAAACGAGTCTAATTAGGCTTTATACTTTCTGAAAACAATATTCTAAGGCTTTCAGCACTGTCCACCTGGGAGATGCGTGTTGACAGATAATGATTACATCATACCCAGAAGAACTCAGAACAATTAATACAATGATGAAACGGAGTGCAGATAATGAAGATGTTGATGGCAGTGAGGGGATGCATTACTGGCAGTGATGGATGGAGCCTACTATCCATGGAGACCATGAGCTTGTTCTGTGTGGCTACTTGTACTGAGCTCCTTCAGCCACAGAATTGACTGATCAAGGGACTAAAGTGAAAACAGATATTTTACTAACATATCTTCAGACAATAATGTATGACTAATCAAGGCAAAAAGAGTCACATCTATTTATTATGGGAAGCTTTGACGTAAATTATTTTAAATACCTTGGCTGTGTTGATACCATGTTTACACATTGGGAGTGCATAAAAGAGCTTCAAGGGAAGCAAAAGAAAGTGGAGATAAATCTAGTTTCTGTAGTTTACCCTCAGAACCGTACTGATTTGTATGCTCTGACTATACCCACTTTGGCTCTGTTTGAATGTTTATTTTTGTAAATGAAAGGTATATACAATGTTAATATTTAAAACAATTCAGTGTTCACAGTCTAACAAAAGGAGTGAGAATTCCTATGCCTACAAAATCATTGACATTATACAGATGATAATTTCTCTCCTGATTACTGCTGGCTCTCATATAAGAGCTATCAACAAATGTCTAGTGTATTATGTAAACAATTCAGAGTTTCCTACTAAGGAGTCAAACAATAGCTAGTAAACCACATTATTTGTCAACCATATTTTATGACTCAATCATTTAACTTACCACTACAGAAATAACTTGTTATTCTCTGTCTTTTATGGCCTGAAGTTCTTTGTGTAATACAAAGTAAATTTGACCCTAGTAAATCTTGAGGCTTCCATTGCTCTATAATAGATTGAAACCATGGTTAGAGATGAGGGAACATGAAATGTTTATCTTGCATTCACATAAAATCATGGTTAGTTTGCCTTTTTATAATTAATAATATTCATTTATCACAGTTTAAAATTGTATATACTGGTTTACTCTTTTTGTTGTCTGGTGAATCTTTATTCCTCTCCATATTTGAAGCAAATCAAAAGAGATATTTTCAGTTATTTTTTTCCTTTGGTTTTCAATTATTTTCTCCAATTATGAAAAGAAGAAAAAGGCTTTGGATCTTAGTGGATTAAGCTGAAAATTTTACTTCTATGCTTTTTAGAAATAGAATAGTTATACAAAATACCTGTACAGAGTCCACTATGAGAAATACAAATGTTATTCAGAAACAATCATCTTTTCTAAGATTTCAAAATCTAAAGTATTTAATAAGAGATGGAATATGAACATAGAAAAGTATGTCATAAGAGAGTTAAAAATCAGAGTCTTTTTTTTTTTTTTTTGGTTAGAAGAGGAAGACATTGCTTTAGCACAGTTCTTGAAGGATCAAGGAACATTTTGTGTCAATTGAGATGGACTCTAAAGTGTAAGTGGAATGTGGAGCCATGGAGATGAGTCAGGACCAAGGAGCATCTTTGTAGAAAAAATGGAAATCTGAAAGTATAAGTATATATAAGAAGCAGCTTAGTTTGGACAGCTCTTACAATTCATTACGGGGATTAAAAAAAGATAAGTCTGAGAAAGCTGACTGGGTCTAATTCAAGCAGAAAATTAAATATAAAGAAAATAAAATTGGGGTTTAAAAAAAAGACACTGATGATTTTATTTTCATTGTTTCTCTTTGCTTGGGAGCCAAAACATTATTAGACTCTATGGGAGAGACAGGGAAAAGAAATATCAGAGGAAAACTTTATGGACAAGACACACTGAGAGCATGAACTGGAGAACTGGCAGTGTAGAGTTGGCAAAGAATAATCTTGGTTATATTTTAGAATTCTTTATATTTTCTTAGGGCAATGAAAAGAAAAATATATGTACTAGTCTTTGCCTGAAAAGAAAAACAAAAGTTTCAATTTAGATAGTTATTACTATAATATGAATTAAAATATATAATAAATCACTGATGCTATATTTGCCATTGAGTCAAGCAAGAAAAGTATTATGCTTCCAAAATAATTTTCAGATATTGTGTATTATAAAGAACCTCAGTATTCTGATTTAGATTCTGATAAGGAAAAACTTATACAACTCCTCCTTCTAGGTCCCACCCTGACCTGAAGAGGAACAATAAATTCTTACAAGAGCTGAGGCTTATCTACAGGGCAAGGATGTTAATGTGCCCTCTTGCTTTTCACCACATGTTGAGACATAACTCAAACTCGGTCATTTCTACCTATGATCAGATCAAACACCAGCTCCTGCTGCTCTTGTTCCAAAAAAAGATGATTCCCATTATATTCCTCACTAGCTTTACACACTTTCAGGAAACATACACTGAGAATCGCAATATCTTGCCTTGGAATCACATCAGGGAGAACAAAAAAGAACTGATGTAAGTGGCACTGTTTTTGTTGTTGTTTATGCCACACACTATATTCTTCCTTCATGAACATGCCTGAAGAAAAGTAATCATACAACTGGGTTTGAGAGAGTTTGCATAAACACATTCAGAAGAAACTTTGTAATTCTTCAATAGGAATTGTTGAAAAATATTAGTTTGGTAATTGTGAGGAGCCAGATAACAGACATAATCAAAATTGATTTCAAGTATTGTATAACTAAAAAGATATAAGTGCTGTTTCAAAACAGGGCCCCAGAGAGAAGCAGTGGATTATTTTAGGATAAGGGATGTTTAGGAATAAGGTGAATATTGGTTTGAAGCTTTTTAAAATCAAAATGCCATTGTGTAGTCAGAATTTACAAAAGAGGAACAATTCAGTTTTAAGTAAGAGTTTGATTAAGAATCATGAAAGAGTGATGGACCCCCAACAGGCAGCAGGTGCCCCATGCTTCCCTCCACAGAGATTATCTGGCACAGTGACATGGAATAAATATAAGAACGTGGTTAACAGGAAGCCAAAATTGTCACCAGGACATTAAAAGGTGTTTTTCAGAAGAAGGAATATTATAAAAGTGTAGAGATGAAAGAATGAATAAGAGGAAATAATGTAAATGAAATTAAGTATACATATTGACTTTATATATCAATGATGCTGTACTGTAGAGTTATATGTTAATAATGAATTAAAGAACATGGTAACACAATAACAAAAGATAGGAGAGTGATAAGTGGAGAAATTGCACTAAGGCCCTTGAGGGATGGGTGAGATAGTTCCTCTAATTACATGAACTAATGATGATTCAAGAAAAACAGAGCTCATATCTAGACAGAGTCTGCCTATGGTGGAGAATGACATCAAGGATATTTACGTGACCTTGTTGAATCAGTCTCTTAGGTTTGTAGTTGTAGGGCTGCGACCAACAAAATTTTAGTTCTTAGAATGTTTGCACATGTTACATACTGACTTACATAGTTGAATCCACTTTCCCATTGGTACTCTTTAGAGAAAGTTAGTAAAACAATTGAAAAACAACAGGGTTCAACAAGTAAAATAAAAATATTTGGTGCCCATTAAAAACCTAGGGACTTCTCTTACACAAAACGTATTAAAATAGTTTTATTTGTATGAGGAAGAACTGCTCTAATGAAAGGAAAAAGCTAACAGTTCTCCTCATGGCCAAATGCCCATGGACCTCTGGAATCAACCTGGTCTTGAAATAAATAAAATGAGAATTTGATGTAGGAATCAGTTATAACCTGAGTAATGTTGTTACTAGTGGCTATAAGGATGCTTGAAAAGGAAGGTGGAGGACAAATTTGAACTGAGCTGAAATTCAAATTGCTAGAGAATTTGTAGTAACTCCACTGACTTAAGGAGCTAAATATGTTCTCATGAGATTGACAGTTGACATATGTTAACCTGGATCCAACACTGGCCAAGCCCAAATGGTATCCAAGGGTTGGAAATAGTTTGCCACAATGTAGTGGAAGAATACTAAAAACTATATACTGGTTTTTATTAACTGTGTGTTGCCCAAGACACATCTGAGAATGTACTTGAAGATTCTTTCTTCTCCCACTTAATGCAAAGAATAGATACTAATATGGAATGCCAAATTATTTAGAAAAAAAAAATAAACATTTTTTTTCTGCTCTCTCATACTCAGAAATGTCTGGGACAGCGTTACAATTACAATGGTCTCCTTGATCTCAGCAATACTTGTGAGTACCAAACACTTGTGAGATAAATGATGGCCCAGCATACTGCTTTCCAGTTTTTCTCATTTTATGACACATATAGTAAATATTATTTGTACAATTGGTATAGCATGCCAGGGTAAGAAGATAAATCTGCTATAACTAAAGGATACTGGCCAGAGGGTACCAATTACCTTAGTCGCTGTCTGACTGACAAAGAAACAAAGGTGTCAATATTACCACATACATGCACCTATTTGAGACACACTAAACATTGTGTTTTATAACCAAGATTTTGAACCCCATGTCTGCCTCACCTGCAGATGCTTAAAAGCCAGAGTAAACATAAAGTCATTACCATGGTGACAAATAGGGAGAATATGGTCATCAGATCTCAAGAAAAGTCAAATATGCATAGTTTATTCTGTCACTAATTAATGATGGATATCTCAGAAAGAAAAAAAGCTACATTTTTACTTTAATTCGTATAAAAATGATTCATACCAAACAAATTTAGAATTGGAAAACTGAGGCCATAATCAAGCCATTAATCTACAATAGAACGTTAGTTTACATTCAATTCTGAGACTAAGTCAACAAACACCAGAATGAAGAAGAAGCAAGGTAATTTACAGGATCCTGATGTAATGTCATAATTTTGTTCTGCAAAGCTTCCTTCTTTAAGGAACCTGTGGCATGTAAGTTTTTAAAAATAGCCAAAGTAAAGGGATATGCCTAAACTTTCAGAAACTTTGCATCCTAGCTCTATGGCATTATCAATTACTCCCATTTGTGATTGGTCTGTTTCCTACTTATAGTGTTTTCAGATAAACCTAAAATTTTAATTTTAAGATTTCCCTATTCATAAACCTTTTTTTCATGTTTGTTGCTTTTAATGTCTCATTTAAAAGCACATCTTTCCCCAAGTTTATAAAAATAATCTAATGTGGTTTAAAATGTTTATAATTCTTCTTTTCATATTTAAGTTTAATATACTGTCTCATGCTATGAGGAAAATATCCAATTTTACTATTATTTTTAACTTGAAACCAATTAATCTTTCTCTATTTCTTAAGTAACTGATCTTTTCTCCACTAACCAATAGTGCTAGCTCTGACCAATATGTTATTTCCTCAAGTGGTCTTATCTATTTCTAAGCATTGTATTCTTTCCCTTGTTTTCTGTTTCTTTCTGTGTATTAGTACCACATTATCTTAATTAATATAATTTTATTATAACCACTGACATCTGGAAGGAAAAGTCTCCCTCTTTGATCCTCTTTAGTTGTATGTTGACAATTCTTATTCACTCATTTATATATATGCCAGAATTATTTTGTCAAATGCCACACAACACCACATATTGAGATCTGTATTAGAATAGTATGAGTCTAAGTTTGATTTGCTAAGGACTGACATGTTTCCCTATGCATGAACATGATTACCTTTCAATGATTTAACTTATTTATAATATTATGCCATATGTCAATATAATTTTTAAAGTTTTTGAATATATTTTGATAGAAATACTCTTAGGTACTTTAAACTTTTGTTGATATCATAATCATACATTCATTTAAATTATGTTGTTTTTTACATTTATATAGACAGGAAATTGGTTTGTTTTAAGCAAAACTTGTAAAAATCTCTCATATTACTTCTAAGAATTTATCCCTTTTAGTAAATAAGCTTATAGGAATATGAAACTTCTATTCCTAGCTTTGATATTTTTGATCATAAATATGTATTGGATTTTATCAAATGCCTTTTCTTGAACTACTGAGATGATCATATGAATTCTCTTCTCCAATATGCTGACTTAGTGAATTATACATGATTTTAATGATACACTAAACTAATATTCTTTGAGTAAATATTATCTGATTATTATAACCATATGTCTATACCTCTATTTATATCTATCTACATATCATTTTCTTCCCCCTAATTTGTTTGGAAATTATATTCTTTAGTGGTTACACCTGAAATTAAACATAGTTGGTATTTAAAAAGTTAAATAATTCAAAATTCGTACTCCCATTCCTCCAAATTAAAAGGCCTTAAAACACCTTAAGTTTAATCATCTCCAACTAGCTTGTGTATTTTTGTTATACAATATTTCAGTTCTATTTATTATTACTTTTTTTTTTTTTGCGGTACGCGGGCCTCTCACTGTTGTGGCCTCTCCCGTTGCGGATCACAGGCTCCAGACGCACAGGCTCAGTGGCCATGGCCCACAGGCCCAACTGCTCCATGGCACGTGGGATCCTCCTGGACCGGGGCACGAACCCGTGTCCCCTGCATCGGCAGGTGGACTCTCAACCACTGTGCCACCAGGGAAGCCCCTGAGTTAATTTTTATATCCTGAGGCTTATTCATTTTTTCTTCTTCCTGGTCATCGTAATTGGTCCTATTTGTTCATTTTGTCATTAAAAATTTTTATTTCTTTACATGTTTCATACATGGTTATTTTACATTCTGTTTTTAAAAGTGAATGACTCTAAGAGCTTTAGGCTCCAACTCCTGTGTGGTGATTATGTTGATTACCATATATAGAAGCCTGTATTCCTTTGTGTTTTGTGAGTTTTTATTATTGGTCATATTTGAAAAAGTTAACAAGTGGGAACACACAAATATCTGTATTGAGCATTCCCTTTAACATAGAGAGGATTTATACTTGTTTCTCATAAGCACCAAGGATACTAACAGCCAAGAAGAATTTAATTCCTTAACCTAGGAATGCTCTATCCAATGACTAATATAAATTTATAAGTGGACAAGGTCTGTAGAACAACTTGGGAAGTGCACTTGTGACAGACAAGGCAGGTTGTTCTAAGTGTCTTAAAAGGATAAAACGAATCTGTGTGCTTAAGCAATTCTGGGTACTTCTGGCCTGCTGCTCCTCCCACTAACACTGGTAAAGTCAATGTGGTAACTACCCATATAACTTCACACAAATATTGTGTTGCATTTTTTACACAGCAGCATTACTGGTTGGAATGAACCAAGAGTGAAAATACAGCAAGCTAATACTTGGGTTCTGTGTTAGCAGATCTGGGATTAGTGCACTTTAGGAATCCCGGCTGCTTTTATCACTATCTCTACCCTTGTAACTGTCCTGGCCAGTGATGACTACAATCTGCAATAGGCATTTGGAAGAGAAAGCAATGAAATATTTTCCTGGTTTCTCTGGAGCCATGAAAGTAGAGCTCTACAGACCCGTGGTGAGGGGCATGTAGCTTCATCAAGTACAGACACTAAATACTAGAATTCTTCACCAAAGTGGATAATTTGTGAAGGGGTAATATACCAGGCCAGTATATTTGGTTTCTAAACTGGCTAGTTTCCAGAAAGGCTTCCAATTTATCTAAGAGAACCTAGGAAGTACTCTGAAGTCCTACAAGAAAGAATACTTTTCTCCAGAAGAAAATAGAAAGAATTGGGGAGCAAGTAAAAGGCTGTATTTGGTGGAGGGCAAGTAAAAAGGGCACTCCTGAGGGTTTTGGCAGGACTTCAGTCAATGTATTAAAGCCAATGAGCCATGACTAAAGACAAAATTGTCTCTCTGTAAAAAAAAAAAAAATTATATATATATATATATAGAGAGAGAGAGAGAGAGAGAGAGAGAGAGAGAGAGATGACTTGACTAGAGGTTGAAAAAGAACCACTGAGAAAGACTATAATGGTTACAGGAATCCAACATATTCTCACTGTGAACTCTGTTGAGGCAGTCTCAGCAGTGAGCGGGGGGGGGGGGGACAAAACAAACAAACAAGTCCCCCCCAAAAAACAAAACAAAACAAAAACAGCCACTTCAAAAACACTTGGAAGTTCTCTTGGTGGAAGTAGAAATTATCTAAGCAAATAAGGAGTCCTGTGAGGCCATAAAGAAGAAAGATTCTCACTTTACCCTGCACTGAGAGATAGTCACTGCTAAGGTCTCAGAAATTTTCAGTAAATTTTCAAAGTTCACATATTTAGAGTGTGAAAGGCAAACTTAGAAAATGACCAAGAGTTTTAGAGTATGCTCTCATAATCATATTTTACTGTATTCCACGAAAACTCACTGACATGACCTAAGTTATAGATCCAGTGTGATAAATATAAATATTCTATTTAATGAAAACCTAACTTGGGGTGAGATATAAAATTAGTTTTAAAAGTACACCAAAGGTTGTTTCTATTCTTCTTTACAAATACTATTTTAAGTAGCCACTTATCAAGAAGGTATATGAAATAATACTTCTCAGAGTGAATAGGTTTATCAAAGTTCAGAATACCTCTTACTATGGCAAAACAAAGTTTCAAAGAGGAGAACACTTAAGAATACAATATTTTATTTTTTTCCCCTCTAGGATATCAGATAACTATGTAGTTGACTGAAGTGACTGGCTGTTTTTCTCACCAGGCAAACATAAACAATATTATTGGAAAAGCCATCAAGAGCTTCTAGAAATCAGATTTTAGAGCTGAATGTGCTGTGCAAGTATATTCTTTTCCCTTTGTTTTAAGACTGTCATTCTGGAACATTCAAAGTGTTACATTTATAACCAGAGACAGAGAACAAGCATGCAAATCCGTGGTTTTCAAATTGTTATGCACCTCACAATGAGTAATGTTATGAATGCTGAAGAAAAATACAAACTCTCTGCAAACTGACACTGAATACAGGGCTATTATGATCATTTCCTAGCATTCTTATATATTTATGACGTTTTCTCTGAATTCTCATTTGGAATACAACTGGATTTCATCCCAATAAACTGTCCTTTTTCTAATGTACAATGCCATCTATCCATTTTTGCATAAAACTTCATGTGATGTATACAATTATCCCCATTTTAGAGATGGATAAACTAAGGCTGAGTGGTTAAATACTTTATATATAGAGTCACATATTTATAACAGACCACAGCAAAGATCCAAACACAGTTTTTTTGTCCCAACCACTATTCTATAAGCTTGCCCTAAAAATAGCTTGCTTTAATAGGACAAATAAATTAATGAACAGAAAATATTTCTAAATTTTAAAACCCCATGGCAATATTATGTTTCATTATTGTCAAATAACTACCCTTAAGTATATTATGTGATATCTATACATAAAATAAATCTAAAGGTACACTTTATCCATACATGCATTTCTCAATTTTGCTTGATTTCTTTTCCTCTGATTTTGGGGATAAGAGGAAAAAAAATTGGACAAAGAATGACTTAAAGAGAATCTGTTCAAAATATGCAGAAAATGGTTGGTTCTCCACTCATGAAAAAGAGCAATATAAGGTGTCTTGGTCAGTTTGGGCTGCTATAACAGAATACCATAGACTCTGTGCCTTATAAACAACAGAAATTTATTTCACATAGTTCTGGAGTCTGGAAATCCAAGATCAGGGTGCTGGCATTTTTGGGTTCTGGTGAGGATCCTCTTCAGGATTGCCAACTTCAGATTTCTCATTCAATTGCCAGATGGAAGAGAACAGAGAGACGAAGTATGCTCTCTTGTAACTCTTATGAGGTCACTAATTTCATTCATGAGGGCTCCACCCTCATGACCTCATCTAATTCTGATAGCTTCCTAAAGATCAACCACCTAATACCATCTCATCGTGGATAAGGTTTAATATTTTATTTAGATAAATAGCATGTTATCCATTTGTGCCATTTAAAGTATTAACATTTATAAGCAAATGAGAAAATCTAGCTATTGTAGATAATAGTTTGAAGATATTTTATTTTGTTTACAGAATGTACTTGTCTTTTTGACAGCTTGAAGAATTCATGGCAACAGTAAAAGATACAGTGTTGATAATTCATGAGTCAGTGTGTGAAATTAATGATTTCTATAAGATTCAATTTTTAATTAAGGATAATGGAGAGCACCTATCTGAGCTCCCTGTGCTATACAGCAGGTTACCACTAGCTATCTATTTTACACATGCTAGTGTATTTATGTCAAACCTACTCAATTCATCCTACACTTCCCTTCCCACCCTATGTACACATGTCCATTCTCTAAGTCTGCATTTCTATTCCTGCCCTGCAAATAGGTTTATCTGTACCATTTTTTTCTAGATTTCACATATATGCATTAAACAGGGAGCTCAGCTCGGTGCTCTGAGATGACCTAGATGGGGGGGATGGGGGGGAGGGAGGTCCAAGAGGGAGGGGATATATGTATACATATAGCTGATTCACTTCACTGTACAACAGAAACTAACACAACATTGTAAAGCAATTATACTGTAATTAAAAAAAAGGATAATGGAGAAATTTGGTAATATAAGGAATAACTACCAGCTGTGTGCCTCCTAAATTCTTCAATGTACCACTGGCATTGGCTACTTTTGGATAGCCAGGTCAATGGATATACATTCTTAACTTTGACCAAACTTTGTTACACCTGGTAGGTGCCTTGCTTTGTACTAGTATACTAGTACTTTGTACTAGCTTTTAAAACGTTGCTGTTATTGATCACACACACACACACACACACACACACACACACACACACATTTTGTATAATTATTTAAAGAGTATCTCAGACAGGTAATACATCCACTCTCAAATTGACATTTTACCCAGAAGCCTTCAATAAACTTCATTTCAATATAATTGTATCCTGATTTTAATTTCCTTATCTTCATATTCCTATGTAATATCAATGACTATTGCATAATAAAAATGACATCAAGCTAACACTTATGTTTGGATTGTGCTTTTTCAGAACAGCATAATGGTATTATAATCATAGATACAGGAAACTGCCAAATTTTATTCTTAAGGATTTTTAATAGGAAAATTAATGCAAGTTACAAATAAGAAGTGGCTATCAATCTATTCATCTCTATGGCAGAAAATGATATCAAATCTGTTGACATTTCAATATTTCAGATTCCAAGTGATTCTGGAAGCTCTAAACCAAAATAGTATGTTATTTACATTCATAATTTGCCTGCTTTTGAGGAAAATGACATCTGTGCAATTCTTTCCTTCCAAAACATATTAATTTCTACATAGGCTGAATTTAGAGCTTATAAAACTAATGCACTCCTAACATGTCACATATAAAATAACACCATTACAAAATATACATTTATATCAATATTTTAGTAGATAACTTTTCAGAAATAAGCATAGATTAATGTTTTACACCATAAATGTCAATTTCATAAAAAATTTGTTAAATTTTTAGTTAAAAATGATGTAATTCTCTTTTCTTTTGTTTGGTGTTCAGTTCTACGAGTTTTAACACATGCAGTCCGTCACCATAATCAGGACACAGGAAAATTCTGTCACCCAAAAATTCCCTTATGTTGCCCCTTTGTAGTCAGACCCTCTCCTCATCCCAAATCCCTTACAATACAGATCTTTCCTCCATATTTATAGAATTGTATTTTCCAAAAATGTGTAAAACTGGAGTCATACTGCATTTAACCTTTTAAGATTAGCTACTTTAACTTAGTGCAATGTAATTTGTAGTTTTTCCATTTCATTGGCTATATCAATAATTTATTCCTTTTTATTACTTACTAGTATTTTATAGACATGAACAATTATGGAATTTTGGAAGACCAAGTAAATAGAGTGCATTACAATTTGGGGAAAACATTAATTAGAGGAGGTGGTATATAAGCCATTTCCTTAATGGTGCATTGTGAAGGTATTTAAGAACAAATTTTGAGGATATTGACTGCATGCATTTTACTGATACAGAAAATTCTTCAACCAAATTTTGTCATCAATCATTCACCTATTGAAAATAAAAGCTATACTTTTTCCATAAATTAATTTAGTATCAGTGAACTGGAAATTTGTAATAAAATGATGGTTATGTATATAACTGGAGACACGCCTCAATCATCATCACTATTAAGATTCTTCTATATATTGTAAGGTAGATGAAAGATTATTAATTAATTAAAGTATCTTTCATTAGAAGAAAAATAATAACAAAACAGTTAAACAGAAAACATGAATATTTCTTAGATTTTTTTTTACTATGAAATACATAAACCCACAAAAGATATAATGATGATGATAATGAAAGAAGACTGGCTATTACAATGCAACCAGTAAATATCTCCAGTTTCTTCTCTCCAATTTATTTAACAGTCTCTGCATCTCTACCAGGTTTTTATTCTATATTCCTGATTCATTTAATCACCTGTAGAGTCAACAAGCCTCTATGAGTTTCTTTACCAAATTATAAAATGAAGTTCTAGCATCTCTCTTTGAGAATCAAATTGATCTGAGGTCTATGTAATGTCTCTGTATAATGAATAAATTACTTGTTTCACCTAGTTGGTGTTTCACTGTCCCCTAACACTCATGTCTATCCCTACCTATGAGCCACTGGTATTTGCATCTTCTTTTAAAGTACAGATTAAAATTCTATTATCCTTTTGCTTTTCTCTTACATTAATTCCAGATGAACAGTGTTTTAAGAGGAAGCATACAAAATGAGGCAGGTTTGTTTCACCAGAATCTGATGGTCTCAAACATAAACTCAGATATCCTACTATTTCTCAAATCATATTGTTATCTTATTATCAAGGTATTTTCAAAGGTTATTTACTTACTCTATGCCATATTTATCATAATGTTCTTTTTTCCCTTTTATTTTACAGTACAATGAAAATTATAATACAATTGACTTTTATTGTTATAAATTTAATATTTGTGATTTGATTCTAATGCAGCTTGTTTTCCCAAGAATTTGAGAAAATAAACCCTCTACTTCTATGACCTTCAATCTCTCCATCTTTACAAAATTTAAATACTCTCAGTTATAGCTCTACATATATATATATATATAATTTTTACAAAATTTAAATATATATATATATATAATTTATGTTTCTTTCCTCCACCGGTAACTTTTCTAAAAGAACTGTTAGGTTCTGTGCCCACCTCCTCCCTCCCTGTTTACATGCTATTCAATTGTAACCTTGATTTACTCCCCTTCATTCCATGGACACTACCTAAAAAATATATATATATATATATATAGTGTCTTTGTATTATTTTAATTCATGAAAACATTTTAGATAACTTATTCATAACTTATATTTAAATTATTTTTGTTTAGATTCTACTATGTATCAGGTACTCTTTTAGTACTGAAAGGTACTTTGGCATTTTGTTTATGATTTATAAACTAGTATGGGTAGAAACAGATAATAAATGAATAAATAAAATAGCAGGCATTATTTTAAATATATGTTTATACTTATATGTTTATACTTATATATGAGTACTTATATGTATAATATAATTTATAATGTTAAAAAAAATGAGACAACAAGCCTACAATGGAGTCACTTGTACAATACTAAACCCATATTACCAAATCTGGACTTAATACTTAACTTAATTACAGTTTCAAACTCTCCCAAGAGTGGAATCTTAAACCAGTCAATCTGGAATTACCTGGTCGGTGTTAATGAGGAAGTCTGCCAGACAGGCACCTGAGGTCTCCTAAAGGAAGGTGACCTTGCCACAAGCAATCCATTCTTTACTAGTAATTTCCTTGTCTCTCCCTCTTCTGCGTATAAAAGGCTTTCATTTCCTACAGTTCTTTGGAGCTCCTTTCTGTCTGCCAGATGGAATGTTTCTTGATTCATGAATTGTTGAATAAAGCCAATAAGATCTTTAATCCTGTTTTCTAACAATAATCTTATATAAATAAGCATATATACTTGTTTAATACATGAACTCTTTAAGGCAGGATATTATTATTTTCCTCATTTTACAACTGAGGAAACTGAGGTTGTAGTGAAACGCTGACAATTGTTTTTTCTGTTTGTTTTGTTGCATCTTTTGTTTGTTTTCTTTTCATAATGCAAGTGCCTGACATGAGCTTTAATTGTAGAGGAATCCATTTCAAAGAGGCATCCACTTCAATGATGGCTATCTCAAATAAACACATTGCCAGCCACACAACTATATAAAGAGCCAGACCATCTTCCATTGTCCATTTTGTTTTAGATATCTTGGTTGATTTAGATAACTAACCATTTGGGCCACTTGTTTTTTTCTCTTCCTGCACTCTAAATTCCCACTGTTATGTTTTAAATTCACCAATAAATTCACCAAAAAGAGTGAGCTCACAGCTCACGCCCTCAACCCCAGTAAAAGTAGAACCACAGACCTTGATCTCCTCCCTCCTCCCCCACTGTGTGACCTCGGGAATGTCAAATAATTTCCAAGATTTGTAAGTAATAAACCCATTTTTCAAAGTTTACTGATGGTTATTGCTGAAGGATGTCTTGTAATCATAATAAGAATTACAAGGGTGGGTCAAGCCACAACACAACATTGGTTACCCATAGGCTGAGACCAGGACACAACTAAGGTATAGAGGTATCATGTACCTTGAACAAAGCCAAATATATACATAAATGTATATATATATATATGTGTATATATATATATAGAGAAAGAGATATAGATATATAGAGAGACAGAGAGAGAGAGACAGAGACAGAGTCAGAGACACAGAGACAGACAGAGATGTATATCTATAATTATTATGAACAACTTTATGTTAATCATAACTTATACAACTTTATATATATGATTTTATGTAATGACCAAGTGATAGTTATTCAGCAAGGCAAAATTGTTTTAGCTTCTGAAAGTCAATTAGTGTAATACACGATATTAATAGAATGAAGGGAAAACCCCATATAAACATTGTTATTTATGAAGCAAAAACATCTGACAAAATCTAACTCCCATCCATGAAAACTCTCATCTAGGACTAGAAGATTTTCTCAAACTGAAAAAGGGAACTATGGAAACCCACAGTAAACATCATATATAATAGATTTTTTTCTCCCTCAAAATTGGAAAATTCAAGCATGTCTACTCTTGTCACTTCTATCCACCATTATATTGGACGTTCTAGCCAGTGTAAAAGGGCAAAAATAAGCAGATAGTTAGATAGACAGCTAGATAGAGATAGATAGATAGAGAGAGAGAGAGAGAGAGAGAGAGAGAGAGAGAGAGAGAGATGACAGATAGATGATGGATAATTAACCACGTTGTAAAGAAAAAAATAAAACTTTTTTCTTTACAGATGACATCATTCTAATGTACAAAATCCCAGAATATCCACAATAAAGCTAGAGCTAAAACGATTTTATCACATCGCAGGATACAAGATCAATATAATAAAATCAATCTTATTTTTACATACTAGAAATGAACTGAAAAATAAAATTAGAAAAAAACCCCGATAACATCAAAAAGAATTACTTAACAAAATGTGTTCAAAACCTGTACCCTGAAAACTACAAACCACTGTTGAAAGAAATTAAAGAAAACCTAAATAAATGGAGAATTTTTATTCCATATTTATACACTGGAAGAGTCAATATTATCTGTGCAGATTTGTATTAAATTAAACGTATTCTCTTTCAAAATCTCAACAGACATTTGGGATTTGTAGATATTGACAAATCAAACCTAATATTTAAATGGATTTGAATAGGAATTATATAAAGATACAGTAATCCAGATACTGTAGCTTTGTGCAAGAACAGGTATTAGAGCAATCAAACATAATTGAGAGTCCAGAAATAACCTTTACACTTACAGTTACGTCAATTTTTCATAGGTGTGAAGACAAACAAGGAAACGATATTTTCAAAACTGTGTTGAGATGGGCATTCACAGGCAAAATAAATTAATTCAGAAGGTTAACACTGTATGTAAAAATTAACACAAAAAGATTCATAAACCTAAATATAAAAAATAAAATTATAAAATGTCTAAAAGAATACATAGGGATTTCCCTGGTGGCGCAGTGGGTAAGAATCCGCCTGCCAATGCAGGGGACAGGGGTTCGAGCCCTGGTCTGGGAAGATCCCAAATGCCATGGAGCAACTAAGCCTGTGTGACACAACTACTGAGCCTGCACTCTAGAGTCCGTGAGCCACAACTACTGAGCCTGTGTGCCACAACTACTAAAGCCTGCACGCCTAGAGCCCGTGCTCCACAACAGAAGCCACAGCAATAAGAAGCCTGTGCATCACAATGAAGAGTAGCCCTGGCTCACCGCAACTAGAGAAAGCCCACACGCAGCAATGAAGACCCAACACCAGCAAAAAATAAATAAATAAATACATTTATTAAAAAAGAAAAGAAAAAAATACATAGGAGAAAATCTTCACAACTATGGGTTAGGCAAAGAATTCTTGGATAAATCACCAAAGCATGATCCCTAAAAGGGAAAAAAAATAATAAACTTGACCTTATCAAAAATAAAAACTCTGGAACCGAGAAGAACCCTGAACCCCTCCTCCCCACCCCAGTACAAAACTGAGCAGTTAGTGATTGGGACAATAGGGTCACAGAGTCAGTGTCTGATGCACATTCCTGAGTTGTTTTACAATACTAAAACTGCCACCAGAGGCTAACTACAGGATGACCAGACTGTAGTCATGACATAAGCTGCTCCATCTTGAGCAGTACTGAATCTATGGCTAGCAACTTTCCAAGAACTGGCACCAAGAGAATGGAATTAACACTAGTGCTTATAATAATCTATAGCTTTTTGGACATCAAAATAATTATTGTCAGCAAAGGGATGCTACAGACCCATGTTGACATCTTCCACTCTGAGAATACAGAAGATAGATATCTGCCCCTAATTCCATAGAAATGGAATGATGTTTGACAGTGAGGAACTGAAAGCAGCTCTTTTGCCCCTTTCCTGTTTGCTCATTTCTGTTCCCCTTTAACTTTAAAATAACCTAATTATAGGAATGAGATCACTAAGCAATTGAAACTAACTCCTGACTTACGCTCTCCTGAATGCACACCATACTTTGTCTAACTTGTTGATTCTTCTCCTAGATAAAAGAAAGAAGACTATCTCTCTAACCCTAATAGCCCCTCTAAGCAATCCTGTAAGCAGATCACTTGGACAAGATAACATTTGAAGAGTCAGCCAGTCTACACTCAATGGAGTATGAGGCAGAACACAACCTCCTGCTTCGATGATTCACTGAGATTCCTCCCCCACCATTTTCCCTTTAAAAACTGTCATGACTGAGCAGAAGCTTTGGAGTTGGTCTCTGGACACGAGTCCACCATATCCCCAGATTGCTGTCTTTTCTGATTAAAGCACCATTCCTTTCTACTGACACTTGCCTCTAAAATTACAGGCTTATGAGTGGCGAGCAGCCAAACCTGGGTTCAGTTACATTTCTATTTCAAAAGAAACTTGTTGACTGAAAAACAGAACAAAACTGCACATCCTGAGGGTTGTGAGTTCAGTTTTATTTGGGGACTTACTGAGGACTATAGCCAGGGAGACAGCCTCTCACATAGCTCTAAGGAACTGCTCTGAAGAGGTGAGGGGGAGGTCAGTATATATATGTAACTTTTGAGAAGGGGGTAAGTGCAAGTACACATCTCAGTAGAAGGCTGCTGCTAGTCATGAGGCACAGATGTCTTCATTAATGACCTTAGTGCTTTTCTAGGTATGAGAAGATGCAAGAAATAGGGTTCATAAAATTTTCTTCTTAAAATAGCTAACTATCTGAAGGCCTGGTCTGCCAGTTCTTCCCAGAGCATGGAGTGCCTCATTCCTGACCTCCACGCTGAATTCCTTTCAGGGTATGTTGGAAGTCAACGATTGCAGTGGCTAATGACTTAATGCTTGTAGAGGCAGATGGCTAGCAACATTCTTCAGGTGGCAACACCTTTATGAATATGAAAAGATAAGCCACAGATGGGGGAAAATATTTATAAAATATATATCTGACAAAGAAAATATATTCAGAATATATAAAGAACTGTTCCAGTTCAATAATAAGATGCTAAACAAACCAATTAAGCATTGGTAAAAGATTGAATAGACATTTCACATTAGGATAGTTTTTACCTAAACCTAGTTTTATACATAACAAATCAATTTGATTTCTCTTAACATTTATTTTGTTTTCTTTAACACCTAAATATATATAAATACATAATAAAACACACTTCTTGAGGTGTTTTTAAATAAAACATCATGCTATTTTAATTTGCATATATATTACTGGCTACAGTGCATTACTACATGGCTGTCTTATGTAGATCTGCCGACTTCAAAGTGTTAATTTATATACCTTGGTTATTTACAAAAATTACACCATAAATTTTAAATGCAAGGATGAAAAGAAAACATGAAATTTGCTTATAGTGCATTATAACAGTTATTGAAAATATTTAATCTCATGTAGGTGGCTTCTCAGAGCATATTTTACTTAAAAATATCTCTTGAATTTTTATTCTGATTTTACTATAATTGTAAGAGATTCTCATTGTTTATATACATCTAAATAATTGTTTTGTAAGTGAAGAAGTCTATACTTTTCCAGTATATTTGGGAGTGCACATAATGAATATGTATACAGATGACAGACATTTAAAAAATATTTTTAAGGCTCAGCTCACAGTTCATGATTCTTCAGTGCAGGTAAAATGAATGAATTGGGAAAGGTATCATTTTGAATGCATATTTGTTACCATGAACATACTCTGCAAACTTTTGTGGTGCACAGGAAGATCACTCAAGTGTAAATTAGTGATGGCTTTAATAGCTACATCTGTTCCTCAGTGACATGGGCTGCTGGTTGCAGCAACATTCCAACACGAGGTAGTAAAAAAAATTCTGTATAATCACCTTTGAAAATGGTGTAGAACAGAGTCCAAAAACTCAGATATATACAGAGGTTATCATGGTGGTATACCTGAATGAATCAAGCCAGATGCAAAATTAATATTTTCAAGAATTGAAGCTGATTGATCTTCTTGGAATGTATGGTTTTCAGTGAGTCAAGGATACAGAAAATGTGCTTCCTCCTTCTTTGAATCTCTTTTCATGAGAAAAGCCACAAAGGCAGCCTTGGTTATTAATGGTTGCTGACACTGGGCCTGAATGTCAGAAAATCGCTGGGGAGGAGTGGACAGTGGTAAACTATCAAGTGCTGTGATCCAGCTAATAAATGACTGTGATTCAGCTCCATCAGAGTGTTGCAAAGGCATAGATGTGTAATCTTTTCATTTTTTTTGGAGAAGAGTACATATCTCAAATACTATGTGATATTGCATATTTGAACACAAATTTAATTAAAGCACACATATGCACACACACACACAAACACACACACTTGTGGATCTATATTTCCTGAGCCAAACAAAACCTCAATTTGGGCAATATAGAGCATGTGAGTTGCCAATATGTAACCTCTAATAGTAGTGATATATGAATTGGATAGGCGTTTGAATTAAATGTTCCTATAAAATTCTCACCATCTTGTAAATTAGGTGATTCTGAGTTTAAAGCATCAATGATTATTGTAAAACTCTCAGCATCTAGAGTCCAAAAACAATTGCTGTCTCATTTGCAATTTCAGTTTAAAACATTAATATCTATGCTTCTTGAAGGAAGCAGTTTGTCAACTTTTTCTTCTCATATGCCTATGAGTCAGCAACACAGTAGGTTTCCTCTAGATATTTTGTAATAAATGACTGAAAACTACAAATTGATATAGCATTCTTTACGTCCTTAATTATTTTATTGGAATACGTTAAGTTTCTGTAAGATAAAGCACCTAAATTTATTCCTTTTCCCCTTCGCTTTTTATTCTCAACTGTCTCAAGTATATATAGGGGAAATTAACTTTGAAACCATACAAAGCATCTGCTACAGACGTGAGAGTAAAGGAGAATGAGTCTCCATAGACTACTGCTCTTCCTGCTAAGTGAATGTCATAAAGTCATACCCATTATTAAAATATAAAATAGTGCTGCCATTCCTAAAACTTACTTCCATAGAACTAAGAAACATTTGAGTTGAGTCTTTTATATAACTAACTCACATCTGAGGGTTTTATATAGTAGAATATGATTGCTGATTCACAATTTCAATTAAATACAGATGATAGGTGATCATAAATGTAATGACCCCATTTAAATATGCCAGAAAAACTGCATTTTCTTAGTTATAATATTTAATTTGATTAGACCTCAAAGAAGACAAGTGTACTTCAATGTTTCTGAGCTCCACTTTTGCCAATCTGTGTTGTCAAAATGAGCTATTAATACAACCAAGCTGTGTGTCATAGTATCAGCTTATACTGCACCACACAAGTACGTAATTGCTCATTTCCTAAATCTTAAACAAAGTACAAAAACATTTTGACTATATTTCCTCTAAAATATTTTGCCACATAAAAGGACAAGCAAGTTAATCAATCAAGATTTCCATGTTAGTTAATCTCAAGTTTATTTGACAATGCCCAGATAATTAGGTAGCTGGTGAAAAATATTTTTAAAAAAGCCTCATCCTTGAACCTGGAAGGATGAGCATTCAGGTAAAAGAATATTATTATACTGGAACTTGGACAAGATAGGATTGATTTACTTGTCTCTACA
Organism: Delphinus delphis; assembly: GCF_949987515.2. Taxonomy (NCBI): domain Eukaryota; kingdom Metazoa; phylum Chordata; class Mammalia; order Artiodactyla; family Delphinidae; genus Delphinus; species Delphinus delphis. The sequence continues at coordinate 151,664,716 of NC_082685.1, forward strand.
GATAGTGCTGGTCACTCAAAGTAGAGAAAGTGGAAAGTAATGCATTGTTTTTTATTTTATCTTATTTTATTTTATTGTATGTACTCTCAAAGATCAACACATTTGGCTTTAAAAATAAGTTGGTCACTTTGCAATCTTATCTGTTCATCATTGTTTATTGATTAATGTGCCACATACTTATTACAAATAAAGGAAAAACACAAATTCTTTGAGTGAGTTTCATATGAGGCATATATACATATATATTTTAATGCATTTATATTTTCAGATACTTTTACATTTAAAAAGTAATACTTTAAAATTATATTCATTAAAAACTGAAATATATCAGAGATTAAAGGATTTTTAATGTCTGATATTATAAGCAATAAAATACTGAGGAAAAAATCATACTAACTAGAAATCACTAAAAGTTGAAAAACTATGCTCCTGCTTCTGAGTAGGCTATCATAACACCAATTTATTTATTAGTCAAAGTAAAAAAAAAAAAGGTGGGATTATTTTAGATACCTATTAAAACATGGATTTTATTACTTTGAAGTTTCAAGAGAGTCTGCATTTTGTTGTCTCTTGTGAGAGAAAACCTTGAGCAATAACTAAATAAAAATATCACTCAGGGCAATATTTTGAAGCTAGTAATGCAAATTATGAATGAATACGACAAAACTGTTTTTGCAAATCAAAAGAGAAAATTCTTGGCTAGGAACAATGCAATGAAAAATATAATCAAAAACCAAATTAATTAATTGCTTGGAGCTCCATTTTAGGAAAGTTTGAAAATTGCCTTGATAAGTGAATTTTATGGAATAGATAAAAATTTGGCAAAGCCCTGCAAGTAGTTATCCACCATGTGTCAAAGAGGGCAGTCAGACTCCAGAAAACATCAACTTAGGACACTACTTTGACACTGCACTACAAATGAGTATATTTAAAAGTGTTCAAAACATATTTGATAAAAAATTAGAAGCCTAAGATTAGGCTAATCTTTACAGTTAGATAAAATGATGGGTATCATCCACTAAGCCTATTTATCCACTTCTATTTATTTTATTTGTATTAGTAACTTCTAAAAGTTGATAATTAACAAAGTGCTTGATTAGTAAAAACAAACTTTTGAACAAAAGAAAAAAATGTGACTGTTTTGGAGAACACTGAATTAATTGGACAATATGAATGCTTGTATAGATAGTTGTCAATACAGTGTGCAAAAAAGAATTGTGCAAAAATTATTAGTTATATTCCAACCCTAGTTCCATTTTATTTTTTCTTTTCTCTATAATTAATGGTATTAAGGAAGAAAAATTTAAAAGAACCATGTCTTACATATTTGATTTTACAGTATTTAAAAAAAAAGAGTAAAATGCTTCTAAGATACTTTAAATAGATTAAAATTCAAATCACTTAAATATGTAAGATAAACTAGTAATATTTAACCATTTGAAAAGAATGGTAACATGCCATTATACTGAGTGTGGAATGATCTGAGAACAACTTTAAATACTTCATTTCTTAATATTCAGCAAGTACATGTAAATTATGATTTATGTCCATTTTAGAGGTGGCAGAAGTAAGGCTTAGGGAGGATAAGAAAGTTGACCTAGCCATCCCCTAGTAATATCAAGATCTAATCTCCTCTGCCTGGTAACAAAACAGATCCTTTCTCTATTACATCAGACTGACTTCTCTGGTGGTGTGGATGTTACAATTCCAGGTTTACTGAGAAATGTTTTGTTGTTTGTGACTGGTTTTCCATTATTTGGGACAGAGCTGTGATGGTTATAAATCTGTTTAGGGGAAGTTTCTATGAGTTTGCAGAGGTACAGATTGCACTAGACAAGTGTGCAACATCACTGTTAACATCTGAGGGTGATATGAGGATAGTATGTCCAGAAATGTTTGTGTTATATATCAAGAGCAAGAAAATGTCTTCAATTCCATGTACATGTGAGTCTTGAGTGATTTCAATTACTTTCTAGTAACTATGTCAGCAACTATTTTAGCTGAGGCTCTTAGCTAGCAAATTAATTTAGAAAGGTCCTCCTGAGGGTAGATTCTCTGACTCACACTATGAGCTAAAGAACTATAATAGCTAGGATTGTACTACCTGCCTCTACACATCTAGGGACAGCATCATGTGGACCTTATTTTAAAGGTGATGAAAAAGCCTTAAAGTATTTGACTGTTTATTTCTAGAGGAATTTCTAAACCAACTTCCCTACTGACGTAGTATTGGAAATCTGAATTTATATATCTATTACATATTTGTGTGTGTGATATATGTGTATATATAATATATGTGATATGTATATATATATACAAGATTTATGATATATGTCATATGTATTTTCACTGTCTAGTCTAGAATGCAAGTCGCAAGAAGCTTTATTTGGTGGGTTTCAAGCAATGCAAACAAATCAAGTGTTTGGTAGATAGAAGAAAAATGAACATACTCTACAGATATTAAGACAACCCCATTTGTTCTCAACAGCCTGCATTTTCAAGCAACTGGTAAGGAATGTATATTGTCAAATTTTATCACCTTGTCTCTTGAAAGCTAAGTTCATGACAAAGACTTTTCCATTAAAGACTATAAAAAGCCAATTTTTTTAATTTTGAAACTTTCAGTATTCAATGAGGGTTCATTTTACGCATGTAAACCAGATATAGTATTTTGTTGCTCTTTTTTTCTAGTAGGCATCTGGAGTTAGATTTAAATTGTTAAAATATTCATTTTTAGTGATAATATTTGAAAATAAATAATAATTTCCCAAAGCTTTCTATTGATTGCTGTTGTGTCAAGGAGTACCTGCTAGTAGATTTTTAAATATATATTCATGCAGCACTTGAATGATGGAAAGTCACAAGTATTTCTAATGCCTGTAATAGAAATACGTATGCAGATTCTGTCATTCAGGTGTTCCTTTTACTTTATCATATTTCACAGAATTTTATATCCAAAGGGGAAAGAGAAATTTGCAAACATTTCTTATTCGATGAGTAACCATAAGGACAGTCCTCAGAGCACTTTGCAAATTGTGCTAAAAGGCATCAGACTGGCAAGAATGTAAAGGCTCCAAATGCTTTTGTTGGTCTATTTGTTTTGCACCTGCCAGCCTGTGTGCATTCTAGTTGCAGACATCTGCTTCTCTCCATTTCATTTTGCAAAAATCCACCTCATTTCTAAATGAGATGAAAGCAAACTTTGAAATTTGAAGAAAATTTATTACATAGAAAAAAACCCTGTGACATTGTGTCAGCAGCCAAAACTTTTCATTCAAGAGAATCATATAAAAAGCCATATTAACTTAATTCTACACCTCAGAAATGATTCCTAACTACTGAAAAAGTGAGAATTCATGTTCTATGAATGGCTAGGAATTCCATTTGCTACCTAGTTAACTGACCAAGCATATTTGATTACTTTTAGGGTCACAGAATATTTTAGTGGGGAAAGATGATTTTTTTTGTAGCTAAGGAAAGATTGTCAGCTATTTCTTCACTGAACAAATTTTTATTTTGGTAGACCCTATTCTAGCCACGTGAATCACTTCAGTAAACAAAGTAGACAGATGTTTGCCTTCAAGGAACTCATATTATTGAAAAAATATAATAAGCCAGAGGGTGAATAACCATATGCCCCTTTTGCTTGTGATAGTTTCAATTTGTACCTCCTGTCATGATATGTTGTTAATAGTAACCCCTTCCATTCCATTGTACTACTCAGATGATACATTAAATGGTCACCCTGTCAAAATAAATAAGAACTAGGTAAGCTATATAAAGAGTTACGTGATAAGTGCTCTATAAAAGAAACAGTAAAGTGGGGTGGAATTATTGGAGTGGGGGAGACGGTGGAGAGGGGGTTGTTATTACTAAGGCTGTCAGAGGACACCTCATTTCAGATTGAAATTCAGCGAAGACTGGGTAGGTGGCTCTCTGGAGGAACCTAGTCCAAAGGAAATGTCACTGCAAATATATTAAAGTGGGCGGGTGCCCTAAGTCGCCAGTATAGCTGGAACAGAGTAGAGATGTCCAAGAGGAAAAGATAGCCGGATCCTGTAACTACTTGTGAGGCCATTGTAAAAATTCTGGATCTTATTCTAAGAAAACTGAGGAAAAATCTGGATTGGTTTCACCAGAGAAGTGACAAAAGAATCCTCCTGACTGTTAGTAGAAAAGAGATTGGCAGGAGGAAAGAACAAAAAAGGGAGTCTTGTTTTGGGGATCTTTTTATTTCCCACTGGCCAAAGTTTTAATACAATGAAGTGATTTAGTAATAGTGCTATCCTTGGCATTTTTACCATTTTTAAGAAATGCTTCTACATTTTCAACATACAGTACCATGCTTGTCCTATCATTTCTATTTTGCTTTTTTGATTGCTTTTATTTTTATTTCATATGGAGAATATTATCAAATGCTTTCTTCTGTATCTTTTTATGTGATTCGTTTTTTCCTTTAATATACCAAGGGGGTGAATTAAATATGTATGTGTGTGTGTGTGTGTGTGTGTATATATATATATATATATATATATATATAGTATTCTTTAAATACATTTTTGTATTTATTCCTATTCTCTTTGGGATTTTTGCATGTACTTGGTGATACATTTTGACTATAATATTCGTTTCTATTATCATCTTTGCTTTATTTTGATATCATGAGACCAGACTCACAATTAGGTAATGAGTATTTCCACTTTTTGTGTTCTCTGAAATAATTAGTATAATATTGGAATTATCTTACCTGGAGTATGTGATACAACTCATCTGTAAAACTGGATTTTCTATTTTGCTGTTAGGATGTAGTTTTCCAATCTTGATTTATTTTATTTTATTTTGAAGTTTCTACATTTATTCATGAGTATGTTTTCTAAGTTATATTTTCATATCTTTTTCTTTAATCCAAATTATTAAATATATTGGCAAAATGTTGATCACAATATTTTCTTACCTTTTTAAAAGTACATGTAACCTTAAAAGTTATCTGCTCTTTCTTCCCTGATATTGTTACTTGTGCATTTTTTCTCCTTTGAGAGGAGATGGAAATATTACAAAAATTCTTGTTCTTTTCTTTTTGTCTCTAACATTTGACTAAAATAAATGATTTTACAAACCCCCTCATTTTAATTTTGTAGTCTCTTTAATTAATTTCTTCTCTAGTTTTAACTATTTACTTTCTTCCTTGTTTGGATAATCCATTAGTTTTCATCTTTTCAGGAACACCTATTTATGTCTTTGAATTTCAGCCTTTATCTTAGTAAGTTCTTATTTAATTCATAACTGGTTCTTGGAACTACATTTATTACATTTTTATAAAGTACTATTTTCATTATTGTTTACATCTAAATATTTTCCAACTCCTGTTATGATTTCTTCTTTGATTTATTTTAAAGTGGCCATTAAAACTGTTACAATTTTATAATATTTTTCACTAAGTATCATATTAATTTTGAACTTAAATATATTGGCATCTGGTAATGTGGCAAACAATGTCCCACAGATGGAGTCCGACTCCAGCCCTGATTGGTAAAAATGTTTTATTAGAACCCAGTCTTGCCTATTGATACACATGTTTTCTATGGCTGCTTCTACACCACAGCAGCAGAGTTGAGTAGTTTTAATTGAGACTACATGGCAGGCAAAGAAGAAAATATTTACTCTCTGGAACTTTACAGAAAGGAAATTCCTGACTCCTGTTATATAATGTTTTGAAACTTGATAAGCCTTGCTTAATGTAATATATAGAATATGTAGTGGTATTTACCTATTTTTGCTGTAAGCTTCTTTACTGTAAACATCTTTGCTGCAAGCATTTCCACTGCAAACATTTTGCCATGAAAGATAAAATAACTGGCGTTTTTGGTTTGACAGTTTGCTTTCAACTGGTAGGAATGCATTAGCATTTCTTCCAGTTACTGACCTTACTGATAGCTTTATCAAGCTGACAGATGAGGATGATTTGCCCCAAAAGTTGGTTTCTTATCTTGAAACATACTACATTAGAGGAGAAAGAAACCAAGGAGCAGAGTTGAACTCACATTTCCCATAGAACTTTGAAATGTTTGCTAATGGACATGTGACAATATGAAAAGAAAAATCAGCAGTACAGAGGTCTTTACAATGCAACACAAAGCTCGGTTACAAATATGATCTGAGTATTTGGAAACTGATACCTCCCTTAATGAAGGAAGAAGTTTTAGCAAAAAAAAAGTGCGATGTTGAACAAGGAGATGAGTCAACAAGCAAAAGAACAAAACAAACAAACAAAGAAAATCACTAAAAACCCACATGTATAAAGTGCTATGAATGAAAGACTTGGAAGACAAGTGCTAAGGTTCAAACCACAAAAAAATAATCAGTAATTTGCATAGTGTTGCCATGAATTTATACAAATTTTAAATTTATTTGAATATTTTGTATTTTGCAATGGAGTCTTTTTAGTTTTGCTATTCATTTCTCATGTTTCATTATAACCTTTTTAATGACCCTTTTTTATTTTTCGTTATTTTATCATTTATGACAAAACTGGCTTATGACCAATTAGTTGGGAGGCAAAAGTGTTTGCTGCAAAAATACCTGCCTCAAAGATGGCAAAGATGGTCACTGTGAAAGTACTAGAGCCTTATTTATATCGTTAGGTATGCTTGAAAATGTGTATTTTGTAATCAGTCCTGTTTTGTATATTTGTCCACTGAATACAATTTATATATGTTTTATTTAAATCAATATATTTGCTGATTTTTTTGTATGTTTTCAGTTTTATTATGAATTATGTAAAAACTGAACACATGATAGGTGTGAACTTCTTTATCTCAATTATTTTAGTTATACTTTCGAGATATTATGTTAGGGGTATGTGAGTTGAAAATTAAAATTTCTGTCACACTTTCAACACTGCCTTAAAAACTTTTCTTTTTAATTTCAGTAGAGCTACAGCAGGTTTTTTTTTTATTACCAGATTTCATGACATATATATATTATATATATATATATATATATATATATATATATATATATATATATATATATATATACTTTAGCCATCATTCTTGTAAACAGCACATAGCTGCTATTGTGCTTAAACCAATCTAAAAACCTTATCTTTTAAATGAAGAGTTTAATTCATATCTAATTTGATTATTGATTTATTTGTATCTATCTTCAAACCACTTAGTTTACTCTTTCTATTTACTTCACTAGATGTGCCTAAATGTATGTGTATGTGTGTGTGTGTATGTGTCTCCTCTTTTGGTTTTCATTTATTTTGTTTTCTAAGTCCATTAATTTTTCTTGACTGACTAGTTTTGAAGTTATTATATACTCTTTCAAATTTTTCTAGTCATTTCCCTAGATATATTAACTTTATAAAATATAAAGTTAATAATAATTTTACTATATTTCCAAAAGATACTTCAAAGAGCTCTAACTCTGATATTTTTTCAAATGATATGTAAATATTGTAAAATAGTTTAGCTTTCCTTTACATGCTACTTATTAGAAATTATTTCCATTTTAATATATCAAATTATTCAAGTTCATCTACTATAATTTCAAATCCATTTTTAAACAAATAAAATACATTTATCTTTCTATTGTTTCATCTGATTCCTGTCCAGATGGTTTGTTTCTTTATGTGATTATTGCCTTTTTCATTGTGAGTCAATGATTTTTGAAGACTTGACTTTAAAGATTTTCCTTTGGCAATGTCAGTCTGTCATCTTCCTGGTGTCATTATTAACTCAGGACCACTTTAAGTCATCTGACTGGTTTATAGATTTTTGGGCCAGAATAATATAGTGAATTCAGATCCCAACCTCTGTTTTTGCATTTTCTGAAAACTTTTACTATCCCTCCAAAGAGAATGAAGGTCTATAAATGACTGAGGGTACAGGCTGGGTCTGTGTAGTAGAGATTTAGATTTGTTCAGTTTTTATGTATGCCATCTCTTTCAAAGATTCAGCTTTTCCTTAGGAGTCTTTAATTTGACATTTTACCATGTGTAAACTCTAAGGTTTGTTTTGTATCCTCTAAATATACAGATAAATTGAAACCCAAGACATAACATCCAGTGATTATCAAATGTCCTAAGGCAGCCTACTTTCTTCTTTGAATTCATGCTTTATCAGGCTCATAGATTTCCCTCACTTTCTTGCCTACTATAAAATGTGTTGGAAAAAAAGTTGTCATGTTATTTTTCCAGCATTTTTGGTTTTCTATACTGTGAGAGTTGTTCACATTGCTCAGATTGTTAAATTGCCATAAACATAAGTACTCCAGTTTCTATACATTTTCTGCAAATTAAAATTGCTGAGACAATTTATCTGTTACACTCTCTTATCCTATTCATCTTCTCAAGTAACTTTCTGTGATTTTTGTTCTTCTCTTTTCATTTTAGTTAATGGAAGAAATTAACATTTTGGTAATCTTGCTATCTTAAACAGAAGTTCTCATAACATAACTGACAAATTTCTAACACTATGATGTTTGTGTAGCTCTCAGTATAAGATCAGGAATTAGATTATCTGGATGTTCCTGTATAAATCTTCCTTTTGGTGTTTTGGGGGGAGAATTGTAAGCAAATAATTGATGCATAATAAATTATTCTAATTATTGTTCCAAAATACCAGAATCCTTCTACATCATTTAAGATAATTCATTTATTATTTAATTTTTCAGATTCCCAAAGATTTAATCAAATTAAGGGTGATGAGTTCTGTTCCAAGCATTTTCACAAATGTTATAAAGGCACAATTTACCTTCTTGCTCTTGTTGAAGTTTGATAATAAACTGGTTACTGTGGAGCAATTTTATTTCAAAATACTACAACAGACAGACATAGAAAATGGAGTTAAGGGAAACTAACTTTGACCAGCAAAGGTCATAAATGAAAATCTCTACCTTGAAAGATATAAGAACTAGGTGAAAATAAAAGGTTAGAAATATATGTGTCATCCTATAATTTCAAAATTATACTGAAAATATCAACTAGTAGTTATACTTCTTTCTAACACTAAAGCACAATGGACGATATTATGTCAATTTTCTAGACTGGTGAAATGAAAGGCATGAAGTTTTACATAAGGCAATAGATGTTTAGCAAATCTAAAAATGGAAAATGAAGAATTATTTTCAGAAAATAAAGACATAAGTTACCTCCTTTTTCCTGCATCTACTTGGACAATAATATCACTTAAAAATTAATTAACCAACAGATTTTTGGCACCCAGTTTGTGAAAAAATTTTCTTTTTCTAATTTCAAAAAGAAATGGGCATTATAATGAACCTCTAGAATGAGAAAAGAAAATATATAAACATTAGATTACAGCTAGGACTGTCAAAAGTTTGGTAAAGCTGTATGAAAACAAAACTTGCAATTTAATACTGGGGAAGAATCAATGATACTACTATTTTAGATTCCTGTTGTATACTAAACACTGGCTTCAAAAGTGTAAGGCTCTAACCTAAGGACCCAACTTCCTCTAACAGTTTTACTATTTCCATTCCGTTAAAATAATTATCTTTTCTTTTTAAAACTAATGAAGTTAGTAAGGGATAAATTTTTCTTTTAATTTCTGTTTCAAAAACATAAAATCAAAAGGAAAAAGAACTTTATGAAATTGACTAATATTTTCATATCGTGCTTGAAATAATGAGTGCAAAACTAAGGAGAAAAAAAGCCTGTGTGCCTCTGAAACACACGTAACAGTGGAATACATAATATAATCTCTATTCCAAAAGATAGGCCAATATTCCTGTTACTCTAGATATATGGCAAGGTTATGGACCACACTTTAAGGTCTATGTGTGTGTGGACAATGGAGATTAGGAATCTTCCTATCTGTTAGGTTTATATTCAGCAATGACTTACTTGTTAGAGTAGTTGTGAGGACCAGATAAAATAATGCATATGAAAATTATTTTGTAAACCAGCAAATACACATTTTTCAGGTAGACATTTGCTATAGCAGAGACAATAAAAAGGAATATATAAATATCAAATTGATCAAAGCAAGTCCAAAATCCTGCTTCAAAGTTCATTTCTCCAATGTTCTCCTGAGATTATAATGAACTGATTTACAGCTTCTCCAAGTATTATTCAGATTTCTATCAGCTATGGGGTACTAGCCAGTGGGAAATATGCTGGATGAATAAGACTGAGTAAAAACAGACAGAATTCTGCCCCCTGGAGCTTATATACCAGTGCTTAAGGAAGGCATCAATCAAAACAACACATAAAATAATCTAAAATTATAATTATTTACTGCCACAATCTCTTTCCTTGAAGGGAACATTTGAGGGAAGAATTAAAAATAAGTAGGTGTTAAGTGAATATGGTGGGAAAAAAGACATAAGAAAAAGCTTAATATTGTGAGGATGTTTGACAATGATGAGGTAATTAAACATGGCATTGGCATGTGTGAACAAGCAGCAAAGTATATAGGGACAGAGTCTTTATCCAAAGCACAATGAGAATCTGATGAATGGTTAAACAGAGTGAAAACAATACAGATTTTTTTTTAATATTGCTCTTCACATTTGAGCAGAGAGGGTGGTAGAGAAAAAAATTCATGAATGCACTGGGTAAGAAATTATCTCACCCTAAAAATGCAGATGATTTTTCAGTCATTTGGTCTAGGAATAAAGAAGGGATAGAAGGATCATCTTTTCTGCACTTTCTCATTCTAATCCAAGCAGGTATACAGATAATCCTCCATTACCTGGAAAGTGAGAGAATGGCTTCTTTATCTTAGCTCAGTCCTATTCCATAGCATTATGTGTATCCCACTACCTAATCAAACATATGGAATGTTGATATTGATCCAACATGCAGCAAATCACTGCATTTCAAATTCTTCTGTAAGAAATTGAATGTTCAGCTGAAAGAAAAAAACTTACATTGACTAACCATGTACTACAGAATGACTCAAATTTTGGTCTGTGTTTCAGTAAACCTAGAACCCCTTGAAGGCAGGCATCACCCTCATATTAGACTTCCAATAAATGATAATGGAAATAATTACTCATCTATTGAATGATGCGATATATACCTACTTTTTTCCACAATAAAACAAAAAACCCCATAGGTTCACACATTTTTTTTGCATACCTCTCAGAGAATTTCAGCCCTGTTTTATGTTATAGCCTTAGGTTAAAAACATCAGTTTTTAACTCCGAATCCAGTAACAGTATTAGGTTGCTTACATAAGAGCATTAGAGTAGGGTTCTCTATATTTCTTGGCTCAGGAGTTATTAGCTATATCATATTTGTAGTAGATTTGATAATAAACAATTATAGAACTATTTAGATCAAAGGAAAGTAGCTGAGAAATCTGGAAATAGATTGAAATTTTACTCAATAAGATTATCCTACTGAAATTATTTTCCTTGACTGACACATGTTGTCTCAAAATATTCTTTAAAATAAATCTGGCATAATCTTCTCCAATCTTCACAGCAATCAGAAATTGCTATATATTGTGTGTTTTTACTTCTTTGAGTGATTTTTTGATTTTCTAAGTATATATATTTATATATCTTTAATTTAAGTAAGGTCAAAATATAAAAATACAATATCATCCAAATTGAAAATAATAGTTTTTGACTGGTTGAAATTATGTTAATTTCATCCCTGATTCTTTGAAAGAAAATGGACCTGTAAAACTGTGAAATTTTTTAAAGTAAAATAATCAGTTTTGAATATCATGACTTCATTATCCTGTGTCAGTTTGTACCCATTATCATTCAGTGAACTGACCCTAAAGTTTATTTATAGACTGAAGAGTCTCTTAAGAATTATTTTATTAGAGCAGAAAATTTAATCAATAAGTTTGATAATTCCATTGTGTCTTAATTTGAGCAGTGGAGGATTATAAAGGAGAAGAGGCAGTTTGTCATCTCTGTTAAACTTATACAAGCTATAAGCTGTTCTTTTTTCTTAAAATTTATTTTAAATGCTTGGAAAAATTGTTGTAAAGTGACAAGTAAGTCAAAATTCTAAGAAATGTTTGACATCTTTGCAGATAAACTCGTATTTTTTTGTTTTATTTTGTTTATTCATCTTGAAGGCTCTAGTACTAATAAACAGATATGGTGGTATCTTTACATTGTAAGTGTATCATGTCAATTCATGATTAAAATTGACATGTGAGTGTATCTTGTGAGTGGCATTATACTGTGAGTGTACCGTCAATTCAAGATTAAAAGCTACAATTTTGTAAAAAGAATCTTTTCAACACAAATCCAGAAGTTCAATTGGACCATAAAATTTATTGACATTTGTAATAGAACACTTATTTTTCTTCATTGTGGGCATTGTTTCTGTCACAAATGCCTAAATTCTATAGTTCCAATAACAATTAAATGTAGATAATTCATAAAAATACATTGAGCTATATTTATTCCACATTTTTGATTATCAATAGTCACTGTAGACAGTAACTATATTAAAATGGTCATGAGTTCAAAAGTTTGAATGATTACCATTTCCTTCACTATTATTGAAGTATTAAAGTATATTGTCTAGTCTCCCTAATCTTGTTTTCTTAGAGAGAAAGATGACAAAATATTTTAACATGAAAAGAAGAATAATTATCAAACTGGTCACCCCAAATGTCATATAAAGTCAAAACTGCTAAGGTATACAAATTGTACTTTAGTGATCAAAGCAGTTTTAATGCATCTATATAAAAATCTAGGTCAGCAGAATTATGGTGGCCAGACATAGCTCTTCAATGAAATTATTAGGTTATAACTTCCCAGCATTCATTTTGATTTTTGATCATTTTGGAGAAATAAGAGCACATTATAAAGGTCTTGTTGATAAGGATTTATCTGACTGCTTAATTCTTATTTTAAATGTCATTAACTAAAACATAAGCCTATTTAGTATTCTAAATTTATTTAGAAGACTACTTTGTAATTATATAGCACACTGCTAATAACTACAGATCAATAAACAAATAACATATCTATCTCTCTATCTCTATCTATCTATCTATCTACATTGTTTTAAAGCGATATCCTTGGGAAATCAGTGAAAAGTTACAATATCTTTATTTGGGAATGCTGTGAAAATGATGTGATGGAAGTAAATGACTTCTTGAAGAGAACATGGGAATAGGGACTTTGGATCTAAAGTTAGGCATCACTTTGAGGGCTGTATCCATTTTGATGGATACAGTGCCCATTCTTAACTGAAATTAATTCACTCTAGGACTATAACTCAAAGTTCTGTCAGAAGCCTTGCAAGCCTAACATTATGTGTTCCCATATGTATTGCACTTCTTACACACCATCTGCACCTGTGTGTATGGTGAAATTACACAAGGAAAATGTAAGCATGGTGGGTAAAAGATAGCCTACAAAAACAGTATAAAGCTCAACGTAGAGCAATTTGGCATTGTTGCATACAGCTGGGAAGTGAAAGCAGCAGATGGGTTATGTTGACTTCCTGAAATCAGAAATGAGATGGTTTATATCTAACAAAATTTTGCATAGTCTCTAAGGCAAAGGCATTGCAGACTTTGCAAATGATAACCAGAAAATAACAAGGTGACATTCTTGAAACTGCACGAGGACAATAGTATAATTGGCAAGAATTTTACAGATACAATTTTATTTATTTTTTTAAAGGAGAAGGTGCCAATAAATGAGATCAAGAGTTATTTTTATGTCACAAAGCTTACCTTACAAATGAGTTTTCTCATCTATGTATGGAATATATAGACTATTGCAATTCTATCCCTAAAATGGAATACTTAATCAAGTAACTAATAAAAATTCAACAGCAGGAATATTTTGTTTGGTTTTGTGTGTTTTGCTTTCTATTTTTGTATTTTGTATTGACCTATAATATTCCTAGAGTATAAGGACATATAATTAAAAAAAAGGTCTGATACTTGGCAGATTGAATTTACAAGCAACATTTAACATTGACTTGTTAAGACTCCATAAGAACGCTTTTTCTGATAATGACTTGATCAATGATAGAAAATATAAGTTAAAGTACATGATTTAACTTCTTCCTGCAATAGAATATTTAGCTATAATATATTGATAATAACATAGTCTCAGAGTACTATGTCAAATTAAATTAAATATTTAAGTTTATTAATTATGGAAATTTGTGTATTACTTTTTTTCTATGAGCTACGTTCAGGAACTATAATCAGCGTAACTGCTGCAGATCAAAATCTACATAGCTAAACAATCATATCCTTTATTTATGACAAGGAGTTCAAATTTTACAAAATCATTTAAAATACTTTCAAGAGATAAAATTTTAGGGACCAAGATATTACTATTAATGGTTTTAGTTGCAGTATATAGCTTTTAAACATTTTCTAATTCTTCCCTGCTTTGTGTGTTTACTTGGTATTGAGTCACTTCTTGGTGTCTCTGAGAGGATCAGAGTGGCAAGGGTTGAATGCTAAGTGGTTTTCTGCACTTATCATTACACCCACTTATATCATTTTGGTATTGTTTTTTATCTTAGTCACTGAAAATCTATATAAATGAGCTTCCCTCTTTAGCTGTCCTTTCATTTCTATGGCAAAAATAACTTTTCCCCATATCTAGAAGGAAATGTTAGAGGGTATACGACTCTTGTGTAATAAAAAAATGTCAAGATACACATTTCTCAAATTAGTTTCATATTCCACAACCGCCCATCTCTGTTTTAATGGTCATTTGGCTGTCTGGAATCAGTATCTCAGCCCATTTTAAACTGTTTAGTCCTTGGTAAAATTGCTCTGATGTTCTTTCTCAAATGGTTCAAATGGAGCAATCATTGTCAAGGTGATCTTGGGTTTTTGAAAGAGAAAAAATTAGACAAAAGTTATACTACCTTAAGAGCTATAAAAAAGTAAAATACACATTTAAGGAATACCAAATGTGACTTCTCTGTGACAGAAGCATAAAACTTCTCCTAAGGACATTACAAAGTTCTCATTTCAATATTGATAAGAATCAGGATACTCATTTTCAATTTTAAAATCACATTTGTTTTTAAATTAAGAATAAGTTATTAGCCACATGGCTCAAGGGAGGCAGAAATGCATTCTTTCCACAAATATTTCTTCAAAATTATTGATTTTTTTTTGTTTTATTGTGTCACTGTTTGATATAAATTCAGTAAAATAGTTTTCTAATAAAAGGTAAGTAAACAGGGATGTGTTTAAGATTAAAATGTATATATTAAATTTATTTAAAACAGTATAGACTACATGATTCTTTTCTTCTAGTTGTTAGTTGTTACACAAAAAATCCACAAAATTTCAGGACCTATTGAATCTACCTAGGTTTGAGACATAAAAAGTAAGTGTTATTCTAAAATTACCTTTCTATTTTCAACATAATTCATAGAACTTTGATGAATTATGTTGAAAATAGAAAGGTAATTTTAGAATAACACTTACTTTTCATGTCTCAAACCTAGGTAGATTCAATAGGTCTTGAAATAGGAAGTATCCTTGAATGTCAAAGAAATAAGATTAATGGAAGATGAGACATGAACACAAAGAAGGAAATAGAAGAACATCAAAAATACCTCATCAATTTGACAAATTTGCTGAGAGTTTTCCATAAGATTACACTGGACAAAGGACAGAAAATGTCTTTTTTTTTAATATGCAAATGCTGACCTACTGGTAACGATCCAAAAGACTTTGTTGCAATGAGTTTTGAAGTTAAGTGGAAAAGCTCAGTGATTTATTCAAATTGTCAGCGGCAGGCTTAGAAAAGAATAGTTGCAGTAGAGCAGCAGTGAATTTGTCTTCTTTTTTATCTACCTTATTTACCTTCCCAAATTTCCTTTTTCACTCATTTCCTTTTTTTCTGTCAAATATATTTTATTCTTTCTACCTAAGTTATGTCATGTATCATTTAGTTAATTTTTTCAGGCTACAACCTATGCCAATACATTTTTATTTCTATGATTATCCATGCTATGATTATTTCATCTGACAAAGTTCTTTAACCATAGTCTATGACAAATCCTTTAACCAAGTATCAAACAAATTTCTACCAGACTACACTTCAAATTTTCCTGTATTTTAACATTCACTGTAGACTTAATTAAATCAGTCGTTTCACCTTCTAATTAAATATTTATTTTTTCTATATTTCATATTATCATATATTTATATCAATGAAAGTGTCCAAAAAGTTATTTGGCCTTACTTTCTCACTTAGAAAATTGGGTAACTGGGTTCTAGAATATTGAAGATTTATTTGGAGATATAATTAATAGCAGAATTAAATTTTGGAGTCAAGGTCATAGAGGTGATTTTCCAATGTTTTTGAAGATCATCTCTGGATTTTCTCAGTACTATAAACCTTCTGGGGCAGCCTTGGCCTAATATCTTTCTTGTCACACTTTTGGCTTATTGAATGGTGACAGATCAGTTGTTGAGTGTTAGTGTTTCTAAATACCTGAACTCAGGAAGAGACACCAAATATGGGCTTTCTCACTGGAACCTACAATCAGTTATTTTGATAGAGAATCATCTAGAATTCTTGGCTTTAGCAGCTGACTAGGCTTACTCTAGATTTCAACCAGGTGCCTTTGGGCAAAGTACTACGTAACTCATTGTAAGGAAGATAGATTTTGGCATTACAGAGAACTGGGTTTGAATTTGTTTCCAGTTATCAACGAACATGTGATCTTCTAGAATTTTTTTAGTACCACTCAGACTCAGTTCCCTTAGGACTTCAGTTACTTCTGTATATTTGTTTTAGGTGAAGGTAACTTATCTGTTGTCTCCAAAAAAATCCCAAATAATATTTCAGGGTTTTGTTTCATCTAATTATATACCCTCAAATTACCCCCTCTATCATGTCCAGATAGCTTTCAGCTTTCTCTCCAAGGGTTTTTGGCTCTCATAATAAGTCACTGATCCTAACTAGAATAAGCTTTCTTTTTTCTTAATCTCATTTTATGTAAAATTTTTAATTTAAAAAATATTGGATAGAGATCTTTCTAAGTGTATTTATTACATAGCCCCCTGCTTTATAAACAAGGTACACAAGAGCTAACTTAATCTTGGTGACCCAGGGTCACTGTTCTGACCATCAGGTAATGTACTGTTCCATAGGATAGTCTCTTTTTTTAAATTGCAGTTTCGTTGCTGTACAGAATAAGCTTTCTTGAATAACAGATATGGAAACCGACATATATGATATTATAAACTGTGATACTGGACTTTTTTTTTTTCGGTGTGTTAGTCTTGGAAAGATAAATAAAAATAAACGCGGCAAATTACAAGCTTTCATTTTTGGAGATCATTGTAGTAATAAGCATGTTTCAGGTGGCCCTCTTCCCTTGAGTGAGATTATTTAGAGATGTGGTAGGGTTAAATATATATGTAGCCTGAATTGTCACTGATATTTACAAACCCTATGAATCATTAAACAATTTTGATAGATCAGGTTTCTGCTAAGTTAAGACAGTAGATACTTTGATGATAATGTAAAAGTCAGTTGATACTTAATTACTGAAAAGTCACTAATTCCATTTTGTGACATTTAAAAAACAAATTTTTTCTTGCTGTGTCCCAATTATGCTGAAGCTGGCACTGGGCATGCCTACTTGATACACCAAATACTACATATATGACAAGCGCTAATCAGTATGTGGGAATAAAATCAAGGTACATGCCCCAGATTCTATGTTTATATTCAAAATACCAGAAGGACAAAGGGATTGGACTTAGGAAGATTGAGGGAGCATTGAGATATGCAGTGTAAATGTGACAAATAGTTCTCTACATTCTAATGAGGTGGTAGGTAACTTCTGTAAACAGCTTAATAAATACATAGACTTTTTAGAGGAGGTCCAGTCAATTTGGATTAGTATAAATATCAACAATGTTGTATAGTTTGTGCACTGAGGCACAGGTAAGTTTTAAAAATGCAAAAATCTCTTGATTTGTCTCTTTTTTTCACAGAGGATTTTTTTTTTTTTAATAAGAGAAGGATTTATGCCAATAGAGTTGTGTAGAACATTGGCTTTGAATTTGGAGCACACTGATGGGAAGCTAGCCTTCAGGATCTAAGTATACTGAGTTGCCTTAATTTTTGCATGGAGGTACACACCACCAACAGAAATGCCTAATATATTTTGGCTATTGTTATAAACGAAGTGTGTAAAAGAAACAATGTGTATAAAAGTAATTTTTTCAGAGCCTTCACTGGGGCCCTTATGAAATTCTTTACAAGAGAAATCTTATTATCTTGATATTTACTGGATAAGTCATATGTGGGTGTTTAAGGCACAAGAAGTAGCATGTAATAATGGCAGAGAAGCATGAAAATAAAATAAAGCCTAAAGATTTGAGAGCAATGGAGTATAGAGAGAAAATTAAAGAAAAACCTGGCTGGACATATACTATGAACAGATATGATGTCATCTTTGATGTATTGTCAAGGTTAAATGACCCATTTCAGTATTTTAAGCAAAGGAATGATACAGTCAAATAAGTAAGTTAATAAAAACTTATTTTGATGAGAGTGTAAAATGGATTGTGAAGAGATAAGACTAGCTAAGAAGCCAGGACAATAATGGTGTGACCAACTAGCATGGATATAATTAGCACTAGGCAAATACAATAGAAAATTAAGAGATAGAATTATCAACTTATAATGCATTAAAAAAAGAGAGTATGAAGAAAGGAATTTAAGGTGTCTTCTTGTACTTGTTTAATTAGGTGTACCTTAAATGTCATCAACCAAGACATAAACTATATAGGAAAAATGGGATTGGAGTGGGAAGATATAAAATGTAAGGTGCTTTAAGGCTATCTAAGTGAAAATGTCCAATAGATTCAGGAATAAAGTTCTTGAGATTATAGAATTTTGTTGGCTGGGAGTATAAATTTTGGATTCATCATTGCATTGTAGTCACTGAAGGAAAAGAATTCCTAGAGAAATGGCTGTACTGAATTGTCTTCTATCCTTAATGGAAGCTGCATTAGAATTAATTTAATTCGTATGCACTAATGCATGCTAGACAACTGGAAATCTGTAATGTTACTTAAAAGTCAACTTTTTATGCATATACAGATATATCTGTGAAAATGCACTTTACAGTTAGTAAAATTAAGAAAAGAGTTATAATATTAAAAGAAAATACCTTATTTGAGGAGGTGTTTCAAGATGGTGGCATAAGATGGTCCTGAACTCACATCCTCCCATGGACACAACAAATATACAAGTATATATGGAAGAATTTCCTCTGAAAAGAACCTGAGAGCTAGTGGAACAGCTGCTCCACAACAAAGGATAAAAGGGCTACATCAAGACAGGCTGGAAAGAGAGAGACACACTCTTCAAAAATCCCACCTCTAGCATGGCGGCCCACAATCTAGAGGTATCTCAATAATAAATAAGTAAGTAAGTAAATAAATTAATAAATAAAGCTTCTTCCTGAGGAGAAAAGGTTTGTGCCCCACACCAGTCCCCCCTAACCGTTGAATTCGGCACCAGAGAGATGAGACCACAAAACTTTGGCTTTGAAAACCAATGGAACTTTGTCCAGGAGAAACACAGTGCTGTAGGAAATGAAGGTTCTGTTCTTAATGGGCTCATACATAGAACCACTCACCCTGGGATCCAGTGCAATAAGCAGAAGCTTGAATGGTACTACTCAAACTAAAGAGCTTTTGTACAGTGAAGGAAACCATCAATGAAATGAAAAGGCAACTTACTTAATGGAAGAAGATATTTTCAAATCATGTATTCAATAAAGGGTTAACATCTGAAATATATAAAGAACTCATACAACACTATATAAAAAATGGGCAGAGGACCTGAATAGACATTATTTTAAAAATATATATATATATATATATATATATATAGACAGCCAACAGGCACATGCTCAACATCTCTAATCATCAGGGAAATGCAAATCAAAAGCACAAAGAGATATCACCTCACACCTGTCAGGATGGCTATTATCAAAAACACAAGAAATAACAAGTGTTGGCAAGGAGGTCTAGAAAAGGCAACCCTCATGCACTGTTGGTAGGAATGTAAACTGGTGCAGTCACTAGAGAAAACAGTATGGATGCTCCTCTAAAAATTAAACAAGGAATTAATTCCAAATTCGGTGGGCTCTGCTTATCCCACTGTATACACTATCATTTTTTATGCCAATAATTTACTTTCAGTTTTGTATCCAATAATAATTTCAGTTTTTAATCAATAGTTTTCAGAAGTTTTTTCCTTCTTCTGAATCTTGTTACATCACCCCCCAGGAGAATTTAACAATACCTTGAGCTGTTAATTTTTTCTCTGCAATATTTTTTCTTTCAGTTTTTTCAAGTCTTCTTTTCAAACTTCTGGGTTTAGTTTTCTAGTTGATACCACAATGCTTTACACCTATCATTGTTTCTCTTCCCAAAGTCTTCCTCAAGAGGCTTAATTTAGTTAAATTTGTTTGCATACTAATAATGAATGTGAAGGTAGAATTTATTCTTCTCTATTGTCAGATAACGTTGTATTTTGGATAACAGTTGCTAGAATCTACCAAATTTTAAGTTTAAATCTTCTTCTACTAAAAACCCCTCAAAAGAACCCCTTGTTATATTTAAGATATTTAAAAATAAAACCATAACAGAATAATTAAAACACAAGCAGTTATATACCAATATTAATAGTATTGTTATATTTAGATAATAAATACACGAATTCATGAGAAAATATAACAGATAGTTATGTGATTTAATTGATTTTTCTAGTATTGTTTAAATATTCTTTGTTCAAAGACTAAAGGACTAAGGACTGCTTAGTAAGCAAATACAACTAAGCAGATTTTCCATGCTAAAAATCACTACAAAGATATGGAGATCTTTCCCTTGGAAATATATTAAAACTGCTCTTTAAACATAATATGAACACACTCTGGGGCATGTAATATACTTTACATTTATTAAACCTTAGTTGCTCGGGCTATGAACTTTAATAATGTGAATATTTTCTGGGCGACCTCAATTCCTTTTCCTAAGCATCGTTTTCCCATAATTCTTAGTATTATAAATGCTATTTACGATAAAATGTTTGATATGCTACTATTCTAGTCTTCTAATCTAGATACTTATTTCTAATAGCAGTGGAGGGAAATGTAATTAAACATTCTAATAGAGTTTATTTCCATTCCTTGATGAAATGCTCTCAGAAGTTTGCTACTAACTGAATTATTTGCCCAGTCACTTCTGCACAGGTATAAAAATGTTCAAAGAAAGTAAGCAAGTGACATCTAATTTATCACAGTCTTGTCAGTGTTCTTTGCCAGTAGTCTCTGCTATGAAACTCTGTACACTAAAAAATGCTTTTTTATGATGACAACAGGTTCAAAAAGAATCTCGAAGAGCTGTGTTAGTTAATGGCGTTTGTATTATTTTCCATTAAAATTTCATTAAAAACAAAAAACAACTAAATGTAAAAGAAAACTTTATGCATTTTTTATTGAATGATAGGCCAATAGGTAGTAAAATAAGCACGGGTATAAGTGATGCCCATGAGAGTTCACAAGAATAATAAGTGGGGGCTTATATCTTATCAGTTCAAGTGAGTATTATTCCATTTTATTTGATCACATCCCTGTAATAACAGAAGCAGAACACTTGATTATAAGCAAAAGCTCTGAGCCTCACACGTCGGGCACATTCTTCAGAATGCCCCCATTTTCCACCACCACTCACCAAAAATAAATAGCAGAATGAGGTACAGTTATGACAACAAAAACTGCAGCAACATTCTACATTTCAAAGATCTTACCAACATTTTAATGAAATAACCTCTTATGATCTGCTGAACAAAGTCGATACAAAGGTTTTTAATCTGTCTCACAATGACCAGGATTGTGAGTGGATACCTATGACCTTGAGAAATGAAATGCTGAGCCATCCTGAAAGACAGTGGCAAGGGACAAAACTCATGTCTAAATGACCAGTTCATGGCCACCTGAAATTTGACAGAACTGATTCAAATTGGAATATTTACTCTGGAGCTAAGTACACTGTAAAAGCCTTGGCTCTCTATCTAACATGTGAAGTTTAAACAACATGGTGACTATAGTTAATAATACTGTATTGTATGTCTGAAAAATGCTAAGATAATAGATCTTAAAAGTTATCATCATAAGAGAAAAAATTGTTATGTGTGGTGATGCATGCTAACTAGACTTACTGGTGTGATCATTCCACAATATATGCAAATATCAAATTAAGATGTACACCTGAAACTAAAATAATCTTATGTGTCCATAATATCTCATTTTTGGGCTTCCCTGGTGGTGCAGTGGTTGAGAGTCCGCCTGCCGATGCAGGGGACACGGGTTCGTGCCCCAGTCTGGGAAGATCCCACATGCTGTGGAGTGGCTAGGCCTGTGAGCCATGGCCGCTGAGCCTGTGTGTCCGGAGCCTGTGCTCCGCAACGGGAGAGGCCACGACAGTGAGAGGCCCGCATACCGCAAAAAATAAAAAATAAAAATAATATCTCATTTTTTTTTAATATGTGAAGTTTGAGAAAGGCAAAAAGGAAATTAAGGAGTAGTCTCCAAATCACTGGCTAGAATGTAACTTATACCCAAGAGGCTGTTGTCCATCATGTGCCCATATAAAGAGTTATAATCTCATGAGAGCAGAAAAACATCCTGAATGGGCCATAGAGCTTGTGGTAAATATTAGTAACATTGTTTTTGTTTGTTTGTTTTTCAGTTAAAAATGGAACCAGCATTTAGTTCCCAGTGACTGGACTCTGCTGTCGAGGAAATATATACAGCATCACGAAGCTTGGTATAAAAAAGGTTAGGCAGAAAAATATAAAATCAATTACAGGTAGCAACTCCACATTTCTAGCAATAAAGTACCAAGAGATCAAAATTAAATTACTTTAAAAAGATGCACATGATAGTGCTGGGCAGGGAGGGTGCCTTGATAGTGGAGAAAATAAGACATAGGAGGTGGAATACCACTAGAAGGAAGAGTATGACCTAATCCTTTATTTCCTTGCTAAATCCTGGACAAAGGAGTGGGTAATATACTAGCATCATTGAGACAGGTCTGAACAATAGACATAATGGACCAAAGAAGTCACAATAAGGACACATTATCTCATAGTACAACCCTAATTTTAACCCCAAACCAGTCATATTTTCAGAAGATTTCCAAAATTAGAAGTCTAGTGAACTAATGTTTACCTCATTGACTAAGTATGAAGACTCAAAGGAACATTTGAAATGATTAAAATGGGTATTAATTCCTATATCCAGAAACTTATCTATCTCATATTAGCCCTAGAGGTGAGGGACAAATTTTATTAATCTAATTACTGATGTTCAGGAAGCAATTGTATCTGTGACATAACATCCTAATGCACTCTTAAAGCCCTGGAAAAGATACTTGATAAGGATCCAAACTACTTCCTGTCTAAGAGGACAGACTATGATGAATATTTCAGACCAGATCCAAAATGCTAATGCTAGGAGTTTTCTAAGATGCTAAAAAACTTTCTGATATTCCTTTTAGATCCAGGGGATGTAACTATGAACCCTACAGGAAAAGCTCTTAAACATGATTATGAATGTGTTATTTAGGTCAATAGTCACAAATTTGGAATTGAATGATACAATCAGGTCTGGGAAGGGAAGATGTATTTAAGCTTTCTGCACCCTGGAATTTATATTTGGCATCACATTTATAGGGAATTTAGACACTCCTGGCTGGTGGTATGATCATTCAGAAAATATGAACCATAGATCCTAACACAGATTTGAGATCTGATTTCTGTACTACCATGGGTTGCAACTGGGTAAACAACCCAGCATGTTTAAGAGTGTCAGAAATACTTTTTAATGTCTCATCAATACTTAAAGGCAATATCAAGCAAGTTACATATCAAGGGAAAAAAATCTAATTTTGACCCTCTCTCAGTGTGTATATTATAGTAATAATTGAGTTCAAACTTGTCACATGCAATTTTTAATTCAAATTTCTTTATAGAAATAGTTCCACAATGACTCCTAAGGTGACAAATGATCCCCTTCATCTTTTATTGTCATACAATCAATCAAATTCAGTTAAAACATTAAGAAATTCCAAGGAAAAAGAAAAGGTTGCTCTGTGCCATACCACTGCTTTTAACATCTAGGCAGATCAATAAAACAACCATATAGGACATTACCAACTCACTGTGAACTACTGGCATATAGGTCAGGTGTTCTCAATATTGCAAAGGAGTATTAGGCATTATTATAACTTGGAAAAGTCATAACCCCAGCCTTAGGCAGGCTCTACACAATCTTGAATTTAGCAAATGCATCATTTTCATTACCAGTGTACCAGGTGTACAAGCCCAAGTTTTATTGGTATGATAGTAACAGCAATCTCCCTTCTTTGTCTTAAATCAAAATGATATTAACACTCTGTTTCTGTGCTATAATTTATTTGGAAGGAATCCAAACTGGACCATTGATTAAATTCTACTAGTTGCCAACCTGATGTATTAAATCAATGATATAATATTAATCAGGTTAACTGGAGATATTGAAATGAATACTCTAGATTTCCTTCTGCTGTGTATACTGGAGAAGTATGAGTTATAAACACAAATAAATTCAAAGCATCCAACCAGTGACAAACTCATTAGGGTCCCAATATATGTTTAAAGATCTGACAGTACACCTAGCCCCAAATGTCTCTTTGGATAAGGTAGACAGATCATGCAATCAGAGAATTCTATTTATATGATTATACTGGTTCACAAGCAATGCAAATTAACATAGTGGAACACAGAGCAGGAAGAATTCAGCATAAGGTCAATTTGAAGTTGGGCATATATTTCTTGGCATGTCCAAGTAGATGATCATGCCAGTGTGTCACGTCTTTGGCAGACCATTAAGAGAATTAAAAATAATACTTTCTAAAATTAGGGATAGAAAGAATGGTCATTTTAATTAAAATGTATCTGTAACAGATACATAAAGATAAACATAAGACTCCATAAACTAGCAGTGACTAGAACAGCTCATTATGAAATGCGTGATATACTATACTAAAACTAACCTAAATAGGACAAGCTGAATAGCATAACAATGGTAAACTGGGAAACACATACCTTGCACAGGGCTTCACTTGGTGCCACTTTCGTTAAGGTCCTTTGTCAGTTGATTGCATGGAGCAAGAAGATGACCTAGCCTAGCCTCTTCCAGCATATTTGAAGGGAGATTGCTAATGACTATTAAAATTTCAGTATTACCTAATCTTTGTCCCTAATAAACAAATGAGACGTAATGAAACTTGATAGCTTTTGCATAGTAAACACACCCATCGGCAAAACAGAAAGAGCCTACTGAATGGCACAAAATATTTGCAAATGATATGACTGATAAGGGATTAACATCCAAAATATATAAACAGGTCATACAACTTATCATCAAAAACACAAACAAACTGATTAAAAAATGGGCAGAAGACCTGAACAGACATTTTTCCAAAGAAGAAATTCAGATGACCAACAGGCATATGAAAAGATGCTCAACACTACTAATCATCAGGGAAATGCAAATCAAAAGCACAATGAGATATCGCCTCACAAAGAACACAGATAACAAGTGTTGGAGAGGATGTGGAGAAAAGGGAACTCTGGTACACTGTTGGTGAGAATGTAAATTAGTACAGCCACTGTGGAAAACAGTATGGAGTTTTCTCAAAAAAACTAAAGTACAATATGACCCAGCAATTCCACTCCTCGGTACATATCTGAAAAAACAAAAACACTAATTCGAAAAACTACATGCACCCCAATGTTCATAGCAGCATTATTTACAATTGCCAAGATATAGAAGCAACCTAAGTGTCCAACAACAGATGAATGGATAAAGAAGATGTGAAGATGTGGTATATATATATATATATATATATATATATATATATATATATATATATATATATAATGAAATACTACTCAGCCATAAAAAATGAATGAAATTTCACCATTTGCAACAACATGGATAGAATTGGGGGGGTGGGTATAATGCTAAGTGAAATAAATCATACAGAGAAAGACAAATACTGTATGATATCACTTATATGTGGAATTTAAAAATACAACAAACCAGTGAATATAACGCAAAAGAAGCAGACTCACAGATATAGAGAACAAATGGTTACCAGTGTGGAGAGGGAAGTTGGGAGGGGCAATATAGAGGTAGGAGATTAAGAAGCAGAAACTATTGTGTGTAAAATAAGCTACAAGGATATATTGTATAACACAGGGAATATGACCAATATTTGATAATAACTATAAATGGAGAATAACATTTAAAAGTTGTGAATCACGGGCTTCCCTGGTGGCGCGGTGGTTGAGAGTCCGCCTGCCGATGCAGGGGACACGGGTTCGTGCCCTGGTCCGGGAAGATCCCACATGCCGCGGAGCGGCTAGGCCCGTGAGCCATGGCCGGTGAGCCTGTGCGTCCGGAGCCTGTGCTCCGCAACAGGAGAGGCCACAACAGTGAGAGGCCCGCGTACCAAAGGAAAAAAGAAAAAAATTGTGAATCACTGTACTGTACACCTGTAACTTTCATAATATTGTAGATCAACTATACTCCAATTTTAAAAAGCATGTTAAAAAAAAACTTTAGTATTAACTAATCTTTGTTGAAAAGATTGTACATTATTGATTGTTGGTGTCAGATATTTTGTAAAAGTGCAAAAATTAAAATAATTTTTATTCTGTGCTGAATATTATAATCTTGAAGACAAGGAGGGACCACTGGAGCTTATACTAACAAGAAATGCTGCAATTTTATTTATGTGATTAAGCATCATTTAAGTTAGAAGATTAAAGGCATTTTTTAATCTGTACCCACGCTCCTCAACTCACTTCTACTCGATCCTCTTCAGTGTTCATAATCATACATTATTCTGCTTTCAACAAAATATGATTATAAAAGAATATCATAATTCTCAGTGAAGGGCCAAATCCCCAGTAAGATGCATCCCAATCCACAGAAGACAGGTATGTTGATATACCTCTCTTGGATGATTTTGTCCTGTGCTCATGATTAGTGGACTTTATGACGCTTGAGAATTTTTCAAGATGTTACTGTTACCCAAAATATGAAAAAGAAAAGTTATTTAGTAAGAATGCTGGCATACCAACCACTGATTAGTAAGCAATTGTGAGGCAAGCCCCTTTAGGATGACTTAAAAGTTTAGTTAGGCCAGTATTTGTCTTCTTGAAAGGAAGTTGGTAGGACTATTGCTATTGCTCTAGCATTAGCTACCAGATCAGTGTTTGGAATGGATGCCATCACCACTGAACCTTAGAAGCAGCAAGAGTTGAAACTGTAAAAATGTTTTAAGTAGAATAAAACTTGACAGATGACTTTAAGCTATTCTGATCTCTCAACTATAGTAGCAAACTGACTTTGCAGGCAATTGAGTACATGAACTAATCCTCCAATGTAGGATAAAATATCCATGGGTCTGATTTTGTTTTATGTTGTGTGCTACCAAGAAGCAAAAATATGTTGATGAGAGAGAAGAACAGCAATAGTTTGGAGCTGGCAACAAAGTAGAAGAAAGACACTAAATTGTACTCTCCATTACTGAGCACAAAAGGGCCATGTGGTTAGAGGCAGGAAAAAAACCAGCAGCTAATTGGAGAAGTGCAAAGGAAGTATTGTTCTCAAAGGACAACTGACATTAAGGCAGAGAGATAAACAGATTGAAAAAATGATTTAAGCTGTAACCAACAGAAAAAAAAAAATTCTTGTAGAGAATCAGTACTTTCAGTCAGTGAAAGGCTTCGTGAGTGGAGAGTTGGATATCTGGGTTAGACATCTAGGTTAGAAATTAAATACAAGTAGGGAACATGGCAGCTGCGGGACAAGTGATTCTCAAATTTTAAGCAGCATGCAGTCACCTGGGAAGTTTGCTGAAGTGCACATTCTAGCTCTGGAGGTCGGGAGCAGCTCCAAGATTTTGTATTTCCCATGAATCCCTCACATGATGCCAGTGCTGCTGGTTTGTGGAAAATGATTTTGGGAGCAAGGCTATTGGCCAAATGACTCATAGGCTTACACAGTGGAGAAAAAAAGCAGGAATGAAGAGGATAGTTGCGTCTTTTCTTTGAGGAAGGTGAGTATTAAGCTTAGTGGTCAGACGACTAATCTCAAACTGCCAGGACAGATGCAGGATTCATATTATCACTCACTCTCCAAATGATCTGTGAACTGCTTAAGGGGAGAAATCATGCAGAATTTTAAAACTTTTTATTAACTTCAAGATTTATTAACTTCTGCTTGATTCAATGAAGTTTCCAAATAAATACTTCTTCTTTGATTAATTCATTAGTATGTGCCTTTTATCTAAAGGGAAAATGTATTTGTTCATGGTGGATTGCATTAAATAATAAAGCAGTCACTGCATTTTTAAACAATTGCAACTTATTCATTACTTTGAATTAATATCATGCCACTTTTAGTGAGTTGTTTTCATTTTTATATTTGTTATAGCCACTTATCACAATTTTAATTATAACCAATTTAATTTAATGAATTTTCCAAATATACTTCATTATTATGCAACACAGAAATAGCCCTCAAGATAAATTATACATGGAAGTGGTTTAATATATAATCCCACATTTCAAAATATCTGTATATGTGTAGTTATGAATCAATCTGTATATTACAGTTGTTTTTCTTATATAAATTCATATAACAATTTCTCTATACAGAATTTCTAGTAAATATAATTACTGATAATATTGAATAATTTTCTTAAGTCAAATAAAATATGCATTAAATCATCCAAAATAAGTGTTAAATTATATATTGCTCGATCCAATATCTTTTCTTTTGTCCTATTTGTTTGGTGGGATTATATTCAATTCTATTTAATTAAGCACATTTTTTAGAAGAATTTTTTGATGTGGACCATTTTTATAGTCTTTATTGAATTTGTTACAATATTGCTTCTGTTTTATGTTTTGGTTTTTTGGCTGTGAGGCATATGGGATCTTAGCTTCCCAACCAGGGATCGAACCCATACCCCCTGCATTGTAAGGCAAAGTCTTAACCACTGGACCACGAGGGAAGTCCCCTTAATTAAGCAAATATTTACTGCACAATATTTTATCATTAATGCATTACGTATTATGCTCTGGGGACCATATGGTGAATTACAGTTCATGGTGTTATTCACATTAGAATCTTATGGAGGCAATTGACCTCTCAGTGCTAGCTACAGTGCATAGCATTCTGTATAAGCAGTGTAACAGCAGAAGAAAGTGATGCAGAAGCACAGATAATTAACATGATTTCATTCATTACATTTGTCGAGTCTTCAAGATGAAACTTGTGCATTTGATCTGGACCTTTAAAATTAAATAAGAAAATTTATTACTCATAGTTCTAGACACTGGAAGTATGAAATCAGAGTGCCAGCATGGCCAGGTACTGGTGAGGTTCCACCCTCATTACCTAATTACTTCCCACATACATTAGATTGGGGTTAGGATTTCAACATATGAGTCTTTGGGGGACATAAACATTCAGTACATAACAGTAAGCAAGACCAAAAGTAAGGAAATGTAGTGCAGGGAGTATTTTAGACCAGTAGCATCGTGGAACTCAAAGTCGGAGAGGTACCCAGAAAATACATTTGGAAGCACAAACAATGGCACATAGAGACAATATCAGTATGTCTTCTGAAAAGATGATAAATGTATCTTGTTCGGGTCAGTAATAAACAAAAGAAAGTCAGAACTATTACACTGACCATGATTCTTGAATGACAATTATTATTAAAGTTTTATTCTGATATTTTCCATGTAATTATAATATCCACAACCACATGAATTTGAAAATACCAGGCAGAACTGAGTTTGAACTGAAGATTGACATTTCATATAAAACAGCCCTTATTTGCTTGATAGTATATTCATTCAACCACAAGAAGGGCTTATTATTGGTAGTGTCTTTTATACTATAGCATCACTCTGTCATGTTAGGAGATGTAGCAATGCCAGTTGTTTCCATTTTGTTGGTTGCAGTGATGAACATGGAAATATGGGATTTTGGTGAGTCTGATTCTAATCATCCTCAACAGGGTAAAAGATGGAGCAGGTGGTCTTTTTAGGGCTGGATCTAGTACAGAGAGTGACATGGTGTCAGAGCCCACTTGATTCAAAAGACTGTGCAGGATTTAAAATGGTGCAGTGTATATGGAACATAATGCTATATATGCTGAAAGGGGCAAAGGAAAAAGTTGAACAAGGTTATGAGTTTAATTCCTCATTAAAGAATAGTTTCTCAAAGGAGGACTAGAAAATATCAGGGGCAAAAGCTGACTGGGAAGCAATGATCCTGAAGAGCTAGAGGATGTCACAGATTCCCGGGGGGAAGAGGGTAGTAGAACAGGGAAAATTGTGAAATAGAATGATATCTTGGATAATACCTTAGCTGGGGGCTGAAGTTATTGCACACAGCTGATTTTTATGCACTCTTTCAGAATAATAAGTAAGACTTGTCTACAGCTAATACAGTGATTATCAACTAAGACTTCACATTGAAATCACCTGGGAAAACATCTAAGCAGCATTAATGACCCTGCCCTACTGCAGATCAATTGAATCAAAGTCTCAGAAGAGGACACTGTTATTTTTAAAAGCTCCCCAGATGACTCTCGTATACAGCAGGATTAAAAACTACTGATCCAATTGATTAAGAAAGTGAACCAAAACCAAAAATTCTCAGGAGTTGTAGTTAAGAAATTCACCTCTATCCATGCATTAAATACGATGTTCCTAAAGACTGATTACTCGGTGGTAAAGTGGTAACTTTTTTCTAGAATAAATAAAGAACTCCAATTAATCAACTAGAAAAGAAATGCAGTGTAATAGAACATTGGATGATGAATATGACAGACTATTCAGAACTGAAAAAAAAAGTGTCCAAAAAAATTATTAAAAGACGATCAATCTCACTGATAATCAAGCCAATGACATTTTACACTAAAATATTTCATTTTCATAGACCTGGCAAATTTTTGAGAGTTTAACTATGTCATGGTAAGAGTATGGGAAAAGTAAATACACCTATAATGTTAGTTGGAATATAAATTGTTAAAAAAATTGGTGGAAATTTTGATAAATTATATTAATTTAAATATGTGAATGCCATAAAAAAGACTGATTCTATTTCTGGAAAAATACCCTGTAGAAATATTTAACAGATTTGCCCAAGGTGTTCAATACAAGAATATGTGTCCCAGCATTAATTGTAATAGAGAAAATCTAGAAATAACCTAAGTCCTTATAAAATAAGGTATTAGAGATATATTTTGATATATTCATACAAATGAATTAAATAATCAAATAAATGAACAATAGTTACATGTGTCAAAATAGATATATTTTACATACATGTAGGAGTGTTTGTGTGTGTGTAACTTTGGTAAATGACTTTGGGAGCCTTTATATATGTATGTATGTGTATATATATACATATATATATACAAAATTAATTCATGAGTGAGGGATTACCCAGATATTGCAGAGTTTTTGATCTGTCAAGGGGTATAACAATGGTATCAAGAAAATTATGGGAAATTGAAGTATATTTTGATACTTTATGTCTTGAAAAAAATTGAAGCAAATATTGAAAAATTAAGATTTCTTTTAAGTACCTTATACTATTATTTTCTACGTTTGGGATGAGCATAATAAAGTGAACTTTTAAAAACTAATTTTGGACAGTTCCTGGAGGAAATTAATGATCAATACTATTCTCCTTATTGCTGCTGTATCCTGTGGGTTCAGTGTAACTGTTCTGTGTGGGGTGAGCCCGGCAACATTAATGTTAAGTTATGCAGATGCCATAGAATGTCGGGATTTTCTGTTTCCCTTAAGTTTCTGTGATCTATGCTGGAATGGAATTAAATGGGTATTCCCATTAAAACTTAAGCTCCTCAGGGTGGGGATTTTTGTCTGTATCATCAGTAATATCTTAACATTTCCTGGCTTATAATTGCTCCTCAAATATTTTCTGAATTAAGAAAGCCTTTTAGATCATGGTATTTTAATCCCAAGGTCAGGGACCATTAAATATGATTCTACACAAGTTGTTTTGAATAATAAAGGAGACATTCATAAATAAAATAAATTCCAGGCTACAAGTGTTTGCTATAGCAAGTTTCTTGATGACAAATTATAATTTCAATTTATTTTTAGCTCCCACAGAAGTCTAGGTCATCACTGATGAATGAACAATGAATGGTGTTAGGATGATGATAAGGATATCCTTAGATGGCCAAAGCTCCTCCAGACTGCTTGACAATAAGCTGCTTGTTCTGGTTTGCATCTCAGTGAGCGGAAGGTGGTGTTATAAGTGGACTGCCCTGCTTTCATTATAACTATACTTCACCAAGGTAAATAAAATAAGAGATATTTTTTAAAATCCTATAACAAATTCTCTGCTGTGTTTAAAGTTATATGAATGTGGGCAAGAAGTTTTTTAGTATTTTCTATGAGTAAGACACTCTAAACTCCAGAAGAAATTCTATAATGGAATGTGTAATACCAGCCTTATTCACAAACAAGAATAGAAGAGGTCACCCTTTGGTGTCCAGACCTTTCTCTGAGATTCTCAGATAAATACCAGCATCGATATTCTATTAAAAAATATGCTCAACAAGAAATCAATCGATTGGATAAATATGTAATCTTATCATCTAAAAGGGGACACTAAAATTAATGAAAATTATATAATTTTTGAAATATTTATTTATCAGCCAAAAAAAGATTTTTATATCGGTTAATTTAGACCCTTTCAAAAATCAGTTTAAAATATCAAATTATTTCTGAAAATGTATATCCATATAAATTAAAATAAAAATATATTGATATCTGGACATCAAGAAATAATACATAGAAATATTATTCTCATACATATTCCCATATTTTAATCAATTTCTTAACCGTAATTGTCTCTAAGGCCATGTCACTGATACTCTTCTAAATAAAATCTTTTTTTCTCAACATGATCTTTTAAGTTTTTTTCACAAAAATTTTGTGGTCTGCTTCAAAGTTGAATTTTATGATTACTGTATTTGAAAATATCTATACTTTAAACTGAATCTTCTATTTGGACCATGATTTTTCGATTGAGATAATGTTCTGAACCACTTCTATATTCTTTCTAGCTCTCTGTCTCTCTTTCCCAGTTTCTCTCTTCAGACATAACAATGTTGAGTTTTGTGCTTTGTTGAAATGTTTGCTCTAGCTGTCCCCAAGCCATGTGAGTCCTAGACAAGCAGTCTCTTATAAACCCAAGACTACAACACATATTGGAAGAAACCTCACCTAGAACACAGGGTCTCTGAACACTTTCTGCTCCTCTTGCCTTGGGTTTAGTGAACAGTCTCTAAGGCCCCAGCCTGAAGCACTGAGGAAGAGAGAGAAGCCTCAGCAATTATGTCATTCATTCACACTAAGTGAAAGGTCATGGAGGGTTCTGTGAAAGCATTGCATTGGGTCTGGAGAAGCAGGTATGAATTTAACAGTCTGGGTTTCAATAATGAAATCATATTTACTTTCCTTTCGTAGGTCTCAATGTGTTTGTTCATTCTCCCTAAAGAGTCTTCTCTTTGGATTTATAATTTTTTGCCTTGGATTTAAGTAGATCTAACCATATACCTGGACTCTTGTATTTATTTCTTACCATTTTTGTTTTATTTCACTCCAAAAGTCTAATATCTCTTTCTGGGGATAAAAGCTTTATTCATCTGGTATCAAAAAATAGCATGACCCAAATGGTTTCCTGCAAACTTCAGGATGTTCTAATCTCCAGGATCAAACCTTTTGGCTATCCAATGCTGCTGAGCATTGTTGATTTGAATTTATGTCGGCTCTCTAGACATGGGGACTTGGATTTCTAGTACCTCCAGGGAGACCTAAGCCCATGTGCACTGGACATCCTGTATTCAGTCCTTATATTCAGCCGAGTTTTTGTGTTTTTTTTCCATATACCCAGCAGTTTTATTTGAATAACATCATATTGACATATGAACTTTACCCCTACAAGACAATGCTCTGTTTTGTTCCCATCTAACGTCTCCAATTTCATACATGTGCATGGAATTTTCTGCTAGTAGAAAGTCACGCAAAATTAAAAAAAAAAGAAGTGTCATGGGTATACTGTCATGTGGCATTTCAAGTAACATCTTGCTTGTTCCAATTTGTAATCACTAAATTCCTTGAACAGTTCTGTGATTATAGTAGGAAGTTAATACACATCTATTTATCTTGACTAACTGCTGACTCGTATATGTTTTTATGACTATGTATTTTGGGGCTTATATATTGTGCTGGATTGTCTGTAATTAACTAAATACCGCCTTCGTTTCTTTCCAACACAGGAAACTATATTTGTAAAAATCACTTTCTAATATGGTCGGGGTTAGAATTTTCTTCTATGGTCCAGGATTTTCTTCTACGGTCCAGGATTAGAATTTGCCATGAGAGGCAAATTTGGAAGGCTGAAGGGAAGAGGAAAGCATTTGTCTCTGGAGACTGTTGTGTTAAAAGGCAATGGCATCGTGCTTACAATTTTCCACTTTGCAGTCCTTTTCTACTTTGGAGAGACTTTACAGACTTCTCCCTAAACTTCTCTGAAAAGTCTGGATGCACTTCGCCAAGTTCGTTTCCTCTTCCGGCTCCAGTGCTCAGATCCACCTGCTGCCTCCATTCTCCCAGCTCCTCCACATCCACAGATGCCCTCATTCTTAATCTGTACCATGTGTCCCCTCATGCTTGCAGTGGCTCTGTTTTCCTGACCAGACCCAGAATGACCGTATGTTCATGGTGCCTCTGTTTGTGAGCGGACTTGAATCCTCTTTATTCCAAGTGTTTTGATTGTTTGGCAAAGTTTGGATTTCTGTTGGTAATCTAATTGACAGAGGTTTGTGTGCTTTTCCTCCTCAAAGACCTGGATACCTAATTAATAACAACTCCATCAAAGACATTTCAATAAATTTTAAATATGTTCTCTGTCATATATTACCACCCACTGGATACGAACATCTGTGAACAGGTATTTATCAAAAATATTAGGGCTTCCCTGGTGGTGCAGTGGTTGAGAGTCGGCCTGCCGATGCAGGGGACGCGGGTTCGTGCCCCGATCGGGGAAGATCCCACATGCCGCGGAGCGGCTAGACCCGTGAGCCATGGCCGCTGAGCTTGCGCGCCTGGAGCCTGTGCTCCGCAACGGGAGAGGCCACAACAGTGAGAGGCCTGCGTAATGCAAAGAAAAAAAAAAAAATTAGTCCCTTCTTAAATTATAAACTGTGAATAACTTTTAAATATCAAACTCTGTGGGATTCTAACTGGAACAAAATTCTGATTTTCTTCTAAACAGAGAGCTTTTATTTAACACATATTTATTGAGTTTTGTATGTGTGTTGGGCTGGGGAGCTAGTATTGCACAAAATACTATGAATATAAAAATATATTATTGGGTGCTTCCCTGGTGGCGCAGTGGTTGAGAGTCCGCCTGCCAATGCAGGGGACACAGGTTCGTGCCCCGGTCCGGGAAGATCCCACATGCCGCGGAGTGGCTGGGCCCATGAACCATAGCTGCTGAGCCTAAGTGTCCGGAGCCTGTGCTCCACAACAGGAGAGACTACAACAGTGAGAGGCCCGCGTACCACACACACACACACACACTATATATATATATATATATATATATAAAATTGATTTTGATTCTACTCTTTAAGATAATCATTTATTTAGTGAAGTAATTTGTGAATAATTATAATTCAAAAATACAAGCCTTATTAGAGTAGTTTTATTTTTAATTAATTATTTGTGTGCATATGTGTGTACCCGTATGAGTCATTCACCAGAAAACAATATGAGTCATGCTCACCATACCAGGCCACACTAGTGTGCTCTTTCACACTCTGACCCTAACTTGATCGAAAGAATAGTGAGTTGATGAGGTGTATATTTTTCAGCCTTTTAAAGTAGCAACATGAAAACAATTCTATTTATAGGACAATAATCCTATATATATATATATGCTCTTGAAATAAAAAGAGTTGTGAAACAGTCAAAAATTTATCAGAATAAAGACAGTTTTTTATAGATACTATAATTAAATTGCTGAGCATAAATGTTCTATTTTGTATTTGGAGCACTTAAAAAACTGAATAAAGTGTAATCTTTCACAATTTACTCTATTGTTAGGGGTAATCGACCAATAAATTCACCTAATGTTAATTTGGACTTTTGGTTGAAGTTTATTGCCCTTTTGATCAAATTTGGTTTGGAAGGGAAGGAAACTAATAGCAATAACATTAATTGGATAACTACTAATTACTGTGAAAAATGAAAATTACATTGTCTTCTCTTAACTTTGGAAGATTTGTGATAGCAAATTACCCTGAAGAGCACATCTAAATGTGAGATTTCAAGAGAATGCACTTTTCCACTGCTCAAAGTTTTCCAACAATCTTGGCGAGCTAATTATCTAATTAACTGGGATAGACAGTCCAATTAGAATTCTGAAGTTCACTGTGGAAGTATAATTATTTTTGTAATCATTAACTTGGCTTAATCACCTTTAACACTAGTTTTGTAGGTCCTCAACTAATTAGTTTTACTAGCTAATTACTGAATACAGAGAAATTTGATTTTCATTAAGATCTGATAATATCTATTATCTTCTGGGTAGGAATGTGAGGACATTGTGTACATGACACTAGATAAAGGTCACTAAAGGTCAACTTTTGTTGAGCTCAGACGTTCTATAATATAATTGATTTATGGGGACACATATAGATGCACAGAAAGTAGTCCATCATTAACTTCTAATAGAATCTTTGATTTTGTCTGCTTGTAAACTCCCCTTCCATATAAACTAAGTAATGTTGAAAAGGTCATTTTCAGTTGCAGCTTTAACTAAAATAAATTTTAAGTTAAATTCTTAGGGAAAAAATGATAAATGAGAAAAAATATATAATGTCTATTTTGAATGTCAATACAACTTTTTCCAATCCTATGTTTGTTTTTACTTAGTTTAAGTTTTTTTCATGTCAGTCCTTTATATCATTTTCCTATATTTATAATTCTTTATTTTTCCATTTTAAAGCCAATATGAAACATCTTTAACTTTTAACACCACTTATAACTGTTCCTTTTATTCACTTTGAAAAGTCAGATCCTGAAAGTCATTTATGTTGGCAAATTATATTCATTACAAATTCTGGAACCAAGTTCAATAGATATTTATTCCCTTTGAATTATTATTTTATTATTGGATATAATACACTGATTTCATCCCCAAAGATGAAACAAAATATTTACATATTTATGAAAAATAAGTAGATTTCCCTGAAATTATGCATATGAATACCCAATGGCACATATGCTATAATTAAAATTTATAATGTTAAAATGTTGCTGTCTGTCTTACAAACAGCAAAAGACTAGCCTAAAATATCTCTAATGCGACTCATTTTTATGAAATTTTATTGTTTGTATATTAAAATATAAAGTAATATTTATAAAGTGACCAAGCCAATTGGAAATATAAAACTGTATCACCTGCCCCTTTACCATCTTTGTTTTAACCATAAAAAGAAGCCATTTTATGGAGGAGAGTTTAAGAAATACTGTATGTACTTACTAACATCAAACTGTAAGAAGTCAGAATAATGCCAAATCAACAACTTGTAGTGTAGAATACAAATAAGGACTAGAAATACTTAAACTACCATTGCCTGTAGACAACTCGTTCCCCATTTATTTTTCCCCCAGGAATGGAGATTGACACTCAGGAAAAATAAATAAATAAATACGCAAACACTTTACTCGGGATCAAATGACTCTAAGTCCTGGAAATTTGTGACAGTTCTTGATGAATCTTGCTACACTTCTGCTGTGTTATATTGCTTCTCACTCTCAGCAGCAACCCAGAGGACAGAAGACAAAATGTTGCCTCTTTCTTTAAGGAGAGTTGTCATCTTATTAGCAAAAGTAAATGCAGGAAAAATTGCCTAAATAAGTAATTGAGAAGGTGCACAAGTTATATTCATTAATTTAAGTGTTAGACTCACCAAACTGTTGGCAATTCGTACAAATTATATGAAATGTACATAGTTTGAGCAATCTTTCTGTTCTAGATAATACAATTTATCTTAATTCAGACTGAAATAATTTGAAGACTGAAAAACATATTGGAAATATGTTCCTACTTGGAATTAGTTCTTATATAGTTGCCCTCTATTCTCTAATGTGAGATACACAACAAAATACTCTTAAGTTATTGTGGGAACAAATAGGTAATAAGTAAAATAGGTAATATATGCCTATGGAACAGAACTTTGGAAAGATAGAAAGGTACACTGTGCATAGTAAGATTATGAACACTTCAGTTGCTCAGTCCTCCTGTTCTTCTCTCCAATGTCCACCGATCACTATAGCACTTAATTATTGTTCTTCCAGAGATATCTAAGCACATTTTATTTATTTAAATAGTAACATTAATACTCCATTTTGCTTATTGCTTTTTCACTTAAAAGTGTTTCATGTAAATAATTCTCAGTAGCTACAGAATATTCCTTTGGAATGTTTGTAGTTATTTAACATGTCCCTTACTGATGCATGCTTGATATTTTTCATGCTAGACATACCTTAGTTTTCTGCTTTAAAGAATATTTCACTAAATATTATTATACCTAGATCATGTCACCCATGTGCAAGTATATCAGTAGGAAAAATTCTATGTATGAATGGCTGCATCAAGGGGTGTGGTAGATTAATTGCTTTAATGGCTTCTCTTGCCTCCATGCCCTTTGACAGGTGGCTTTCAAGTTAAAGCTGATAAAGGAGTTTATTTCCCTCCCCCTTGATTCTGAGTTCAGGCTTATAACAGGTTTGTGGACCAGTGCAATGCTGGAGAGCAGGATGCAAACGGAGGCTTGAAAGACACTTTTAAGACTGGGCTTGCTTGCCTTGGTACCGCTGCCTTCACCACACTAGCCTGTTGGAGTGAGTCATATGGGAGACGCATGAAAGAGACAAGTAACTCTCAGAAATGCAATGGAGGCCAGACAAAACCAACTTGCCTAAATCACTGATTCACAGTTTTGTGAGAGTTCAAAACTAATTGTATTTAAGCCATTTGGGATGATCTGTTATACAACATTATTATGGCAGTAGATAACGGATATAAATGCATGTGTTTTAAATGTTAATAGATATTGTGTTAATAAGGCAAATGATACTAGATTTTACTGTAACCAGTAATGTAAGAGAGAGCAAAGCAGTATGCCACTAATTTGTTGTTTTTTGACAATCAGATAGATGATACATAGTAATCCTGTAGAGTTTGTATTCCTCATATTATAAAGCGAGATCTTTGTGCAAAATTAGAAATTAAAACATTGGCAATTCAACTGAAGAATGCTGTGAATACCTCCTGATTATATAACCCTCCTCCACTTGGCCTGATCACAATCTTAAAGTTTGTATTTATTACATATAAATATAAATTATTCAGATAAACATATCAGATCTATTTCAGGTGTATTTTCTAGACATATCCATTCTCATTTTCTCTCATTTTAAATCCCTGTACTCTTATGTTTTTGAGTGTCTCCTTATAATGTATATTAAAATTTTTTCATCAGAACAATCTCTAATTTGGGTGATAATTTTAGGCCAATAATCAGTATTTTGAATACAGATATATCTTGATGTATTTTAGCATCTTTGTGTACTTTTTATTTTTATTTTTTTTGTGGTACGCGGGCCTCTCACTGTTGTGGCCTCTTCCGTTGCGGCCTCTCCCGTTGCAGAGCACAGGCTCCGGACGTGCAGGCTCAGCGGCCATGGGTCACGGGCCCAGCCGCTCCGTGGCATGTGGGATCCTCCCGGACCGGGGCACGAACACGTGTCCCCTGCATTGGCGGGCAGACTCAACCACTGCACCCCCAAGGAAGCCCTTTGTGTACTTTCTAATTATCTATGTCCACTTTTTTATTTTTTGTCTTTTTTATTTATTAAAGTTTATTGTGTTACTTTTCCTCTACCATCTGGAACTAAACTTTTATTCTTTTAGTATTGATATTATGCATTTTAAAGAATTAAGTGCAATGTATTAATTTTACTGAAGAAAAAACAGGATACTCTTTTAACTCAGATCAATCCTCTTCTGTCTTACATCTTAATATTACCTAGTATTTTCCTGGAAATAAATCTGTTGAGTAGGAAAACAGTGTGTAAGAGGGAACTCCTCTCTCTCTCTCTCTCTCTCTGTACATATATATATATATATATATATATATATATATATATATATATATATATATATATATAAAGATTTCTAAAGTTTCTTTTCCCCTTAAGCTTAAATATTACTAATACTCAGGTACTTAACAAGAAACAGTGGAAAAAGAATGTTTTATTTTCACATAGTGATTTGTAGCATGA
The DNA here is from genome assembly GCF_949987515.2 of Delphinus delphis. Lineage (NCBI taxonomy): Eukaryota > Metazoa > Chordata > Mammalia > Artiodactyla > Delphinidae > Delphinus > Delphinus delphis. The sequence continues at coordinate 151,705,222 of NC_082685.1, forward strand.
GGGAACTAGGAAAAGTGTGAATTTTGGGTGACAAAAGACTTAAGCGAGTCTACTGTGAACACTATCTTATCTCCTAACCTCTCTGAGACACTTCATTGTTTTTGATAAGATGAATATTAACATTAGAGGATTTATAGAATATAAATATCTAATGCAGCACTTGTCATATTACTGGTTCCCATTACATTCCTTTCCCTTTGTCTTTTTACTTCCATAATACAAAGAATGTTTAAACCTCAGTGCCTTTTAATTTTACTTATTTCTCCTTTGGCTTCTGACACAGGTTAGAATAGGTAGGTAATTTACATGCTGGCACTTAATGATAAGCTATGTTAGTTCTGGGAGATATGACCTGAAAAATGTATCTAAGAGAGAATCTGATACTGCCTGGAAGAAGAATGGAACAGTTGAGAGCAGTTGGATAGCGCACAGCAGTGGGGCTCTCCAGCAGGTTTGCCTTCAACTGATACTTAACATTTCTAAGCTTTAATGTCTGTCTCTTTAACCCTCCTTCATTAGTCTTTAAAATAATGCATACAAGTCCTCAATACATGACAGTCATCATTTTAGATATTACATTTAGATTAGACAATAGACTTTAGAGTAAATTATACCTATGTTAAAGCTTTGTGCTGAAACTCACTTTCTGTGTGAATTTTGGGGCTTTTATTTGATTTCTCATCTGAGCACCTGAACTTGATTTTGCATCTTAACAGAAATAGGTGTTGGAATATGACAAGTGCTGAAGATATATGTGTAGACATGTAATGTAATTGATTTAAATTACTTTCTGTAAACAGTGGTAGTATAAACTTAAAAAAAAAAGTTTCCAAAAAGGAAAGAGTAAATGGATCACTATAGAAAAAATGGTGTTTCACTGAGTAAGATTTTAACGTGCTTTTGATATGAGATAAAATTTTCATGTATTTAGGAAATTGTATTGCAACTTATTGTTAATAAAGAATGAAGTAATTTGAAACATCTTTAATAAAAGTAAATGAAACAATCAATTCATGTCCTCTAATGTAATAAACCCAGTTCAAATTAAGTAGCTTCTAGTAGTTTCAATCATGTTATAGCTTTCCACCACCATCTCTTATCTACATTTGCAAATTCTTACATTTGGATTAAATTAAAACATTCATCTAAAATTGTATTTCCTTTTAGTGTTAATTAATATTGCTCTGTGCTCTCTGGACTATTTCTTGGCTCAAAAGATTCTCATAATTTGTTATTGATCTTATGTACTCTATAGCTTTTCCTAATGTTTTCTACACCATAAATAGCAAAACAAGTTTATAACACATATTATGAGTCATATATGCTTTAAAAATACAAGGAAGTCTTTGGAAACAAAATAAGTTTGTGCAATATGAAGAAATAGAAATGATCTACCCAAATAAAAGGGCCACTACATTTTTCAGTTTTAGTTTTCTGGTTTTTCTTTTTTCAAAACATTGCCCCTGGATAGATCAGAATCCCCCAGAGAAATTGCAAAATATCCTACTATTTGGAGCCTACTCAGTCTACTGAATCATAATTGCTGAGGCTAGAACTAGAGAATTTGAATTATTGAAAAATTCTTCCCATCTGAATATTCAATATGCTAACACTTGAGAAGCATTATAAGAACAAGGAATCAGCATTATAGGAATAAGAAATCAATAAAACACAGATAAAGTTGATTTTTAAAATAATACATTGTAATATTTTATCTCAATTCATTTAAAAATTTGAAAATATATCATCAAAAAGCTCATTATAGGTGTTTTAATGTATTAATAGTGACAATGACAATTTATATTTGTTGAGCTAAGTGAGTTGCAATTATTGTCCTCATTTATGGACAAGATTGAAGCTAGACTAATTAAATAATTAGACAAAGGGTGATGAAAATGGACTGGTTGAGCTACAATTAAAGAATGGCCATGGTGTTATGCCAATAAGAGTTTGTGTATATGTTTGTGCTTTAATCACTCTATTATATATTCCCCTGGCCCTCTGTATTACATTGCATCAGGAGACATTTGTATTCTGAGACAGGAGATGTTGCTTATGTAGATAATAGAACATAGAATAGCATATTACAGGTGATCAAAAATGTAGAGTCAAATGGTTAATAGAATATATATCAAAAAGAAAATTGGGGCTTCCTGGGGGGAACTTCAAGATAGTGGAGGAGTAAGACGTGGAGATCACTGTCCTCCCCACAAATACATCAAAAATACATCTACATGTGGAACAAATCCTACAGAACACCTACTGAAAGATGGCAGAGGAACTCAGACTTCCCAAAAGGCAAGAAACTCCCCCATGTACCTGGCCTTATGGCTAACAGGGTCTTGGTGATCTGGCCGGGTGTCAGGACTGAGCCTCTGAGGTGGGAGAGCCGACTTCAGGACACTGGTCCACCAGAGACCTCCTGGCCCCACATAATATCAAACGGCCAAAGCTCTTGCAGAAATTTCCATCTCAATGCTAAGGCCCAGATTCACTTAACGACCAGCAAGCTCCACTACTGGACACCCTATGCCAAACAACTAGGAAGACAGGAACACAACCCCCCCTCATTAGCAGAGAGGCTGCCTAAAGTCATAAGGTCAGAGACAAACCAAAACACACCACTGGATGCAGTCCTGCTCACCAGAAAGACAAGATCCAGCCTCATCCACCAGAACACATGCACCAGTCCCCTCCACAAGGAAGCCTACACAACCCACTGAACCAACCTTAGCTCCTGGGGGCAGACACCAAAAACAACAGGAACTACGAACCTGCAGCCTGTGAAAAGGAGACCTCAAACACAGTAAGTTAAGCAAAATGAGAAGACAGAGAAATACACAGCAGATGAAGGAGCAAGGTAAAAACACACCAGACCAAACAAATAAAGAGGAAATAGGCAGTTTACCTGAAAAAGAATTCAGAGTAATGCTAGTAAAGATGATCCAAAAACTTGGAAATAGAATGGAGAAAGTATAAGAAACGTGTAACAAGGACCTAGAAGAACTAAAGAGCAAACAAACAATGATGAAAAACACAATAAAATGAAATTTAAAATTCTCTAGAAGGAATCAATAGCAGAATAACTGAGGCAGAAGAATGGATAAGTGACCTGGAAGATAAAATAGTGGAAAGAAATACCACAGAGCAGAATAAAGAAAACAGGATGAAAAAAATTGAGGATAGTCTCAGAGACCTCTGGAACAACATTAAACATACCAACATTCGAATTATAGGGGTCCAAGAAGAAGAAGAGGAAAAGAAAGGGTCTGAGAAAATATTTGAAGAGATTATAGTTGAAAACTTCCCTAATACGGGAAAGGAAATAGTCAATCAAGTCCAGGAAGGGCAGAGAGTCCCATACAGGATAAATCCAAGGAGAAACATGCCAAGACACATATTAATCAAACTATCAAAAATGAAATACAAAGAAAAAATATTAAAAACAACAAGGGAAAAGTAACAAATAACATAAAAGGGAATCCGTATAAGGTTAACAGCTAATCTTTCAGCAGAAACTCTGTAAGCCAGAAGAGAGTGGCAGGACATATTTAAAGTGATGAAAGGGGAAAACCTCAAACCAAGATTACTGTACCCAGCAAGGATCTCATTACAATTCTATGGAGAAGTTAAAACTTTTACAGGCAAGCAAAAGTTAAGAGAATTCAGCACCACAAAACCAGCTTTACAACAAATGCTAAAGGAACTTCTCTAGGCAGGAAACACAAGAGAAGGAAAAGACGTACAATAACAAAACCAAAAACAATTAAGAAAATGGTAATAGGAACATACATGTCGATAACTACCTTAATTGTAAATGGATTAAATGCTCCAACCAAAAGACATGGACTGGCTGAATGGATAATAAAACAAGACAAGTATATATGCTGTCTCCAAGAGACCCACTTCAGACCTAGGGACACATACAGACTAAAAGTGAGGGAATGGAAAAAGATATTCCATGCAAATGGAAATCAAAACAGAGCTGGAGTATCAATTCTCATATCAGAGAAAATAGACTTTAAAAGAAAGACTATTACAAGAGACAAAGAAGGACACTACATAATGATCAAGGGATCAATCCAAGAAGAAGATATAGCAATTGTAAATATTTATGCACCCAACATAGGAGCACCTCAATACATAAGGCAAATGCTAACAGCCATAAAAGGGAAGATCGACAGTAACACAATAATAGCCAGGGACTATAACACCTCACTTTCACCAATGCACATATCATCCAAAATGAAAATAAAGGAAACACAAGCTTTAAATGATACATTAAACAAGATGGACGTAATTGATAGTTATAGGACATTCCATTCAAAAACAACAGAATACACTTTCTTCTCAAGTGCTCATGCAACATTCTCCAGGATAGATCATATCTTGGGTCACAAGTCAAGCCTTGGTAAATTTAAGAAAATTGAAATCGTATCAAGTATCTTTTCCGACCACAAGGGTATGAGGCTAGATATCAATTACAGAAAAAATCTGTAAAAAATACAAACACATGGAGGCTAAACAATACACTACGAAATAACAAAGAGATCACTGAAAATTCATAGGGGAAATCAAAAAATACCTAGAAACAAATGACAATGAAAACACGATGACCCAAAACCTCGGGGCTGCAGCAAAAGCAGTCCTAAGAGGGAAGTTTATAGCAATATGATATTACCTCAAGAAACAAGAAATGTCTGAAGCAAACAACCTAACCTTACACCTAAAACCATTAGAGAAAGAAGAACAAAAAACCCCAAAGGATGGAAGGAAAGAAATAATAAAGATCAGATCAGAAATAAATGAAAAAGAAATGAAGCAAATGATAGCAAAGATCAATAAAACTAAAAGCTGGTTCTTTCAGAAGATAAACAAAATAGATAAAACATTAGCCAGACTCATCAAGAAAAAAAGGGAGAAGACTCAAATCAATACAATTAGACATGAAAAAGGAGAAGTAATAACTGACAGTGCAGAAATGAAAAGAATCATGAGAGATTACTACAAGCAACTATATGTCAATAAAATGGACAACCTGGAGGAAATGGACAAATTCTTAGAAAAGCACAACCTTCTGAGACTGTACCAGGTAGAAATAGAACATATAAAAAGACCAACCACATGCACTGAAATTGAAACTGTGATTTAAAATCTTCCAACAAACAAAAGCCCAGGACCAGATGGCTTCACAGGCGAATTCTATGAAACATTTAGAGAAGAGCTAACACCTATCCTTCTCAAAATCTTCCAAAATATAGCAGAGGGAGGAACACTCCCAAACTCATTCTACGAGGCCACCATCACCCTGACACCAAAACCACGTGAAGATGTCACAGAAAAAGAAAACTACAGGCCAATATCACTGATGAACATAGATGCAAAAATCCACAACCAAATACTAGCAAACAGAATCCAACAGCACATTAAAAGGATCATACAACTTGATCAAGTGGGGTTTATCACAGGAATGCAAGGATTCTTCAATATAGACAAATCAATGTGATAAACCATATTAACAAATTCAAGGAGAATAACCATACGATCATCTCAATAGATGCAGAAAAAGCTTTCGAAAAAATTCAACACCGATTTACAATAAAAAACCCTCCAGAGGGCTTCCCTGGTGGTGCAGTGGTTGAGAGTCCACCTGCTGATGCAGGGGACATGGGTTCGTGCCCTGGTCTGGGAAGATCCCACATGCCACAGAGCAGCTAGGCCCGTAAGCCATGGCTGCTAAGCCTGTACGTCTGGAGCCTGTGCTCCGCAACAGGAGAGGCCACAACAGTGAGAGGCCTGAGTACCGCCAAAAAAAAAAAAAAAACCCTCCAGAAAGTAGGCATACAGGGAACTTACTTCAACATAATAAAGGCCAAATATGACACCTCACAAGCAACATCATTCTCAATGGTGAAAAACTGAAACCATTTCCACTAAGATCAGGAACAAGACAAGGTTGCCCACTCTCACCACTATTATTCAACATAGTTTTGGAAGTTTTAGCCACAGCACTCAGAGAAGAAAAAGAAATAAAAGTAATCCAAATCGGAAAAGAAGAAGTAAAGCTGTCACTCTTTGCAGATGACATGCTACTATACGTAGAGAATCCTAAAGATGCTACCAGAAAACTACTAGAGCTAATCAATGAATTTGGTAAAGTAGCAGGATACAAAATTAATGCACAGAAATCTCTTGCATTCCTAAACATTAATGATGAAAAATCTGAAAGAGAAATTAAGGAAACACTCCCAATTACCACTGCAACGAAAAGAATAAAATACCTGGGAATAAACCTACCTAAGGAGACAAAAACCTGTATGCAGAAAACTATCAGACACTGATGAAAGAAATTAAAGATGATACAAATAGATGGATAGATATACCATGTTCTTGGATTGGAAGAATCAACATTGTGAAAATGACTCTACTACCCAAAGCAATCTACAGATTCAATGTGATCCCTATCAAACTACCAATGGCATTTTTAACAGAACTAAAACAAAAAATTTCACAATTTATATGGAAACACAAACGACCCCAAATAGCCAAAGCAATCTTGAGAACGAAAAATGGAGCCAGAGGAATCAGGCTCCCTGACTTCAGACTATACTACAAAGCTACAGTAATCAAGACAGTATGGTACTGGCACAAAAACAGAAATATAGATCAATGGAATGGGCTAAAAAGCCCAGAGATAAACCCATGTACCTATGGTCACCTTATCTTTGATAAAGAAGGCAAGAATATACAATGGAGAAAAGACATTCTCTTCAATAAGTGGTGCTCGGAAAACTGGACAGCTTCATGTAAAAGAATGAAATTAGAACACTCCCTAACACCATACACAAAAATAAACTCAAAATGGATTAAAGACCTAAATGTAAGGCCAGACACTATAAAACTCTTGGAGGAAAATATAAGCAGAACACTCTATGACATAAATCACAGCAAGGTCCTTTTTGACCCACCTCCTAGAGAAATGGAAATAAAAACAAAAATAAACAAATGGGCTAATGAAACTTAAAAGCTTTGTCATAGCAAAGGAAACCCTAAAAAGACAAAAAGAATGGTAGAAAATATTTGCAAATGAAGAAACTGACAAAGGATTAATCTCCAAAATATACAAGCAGCTCATGCAGCTCAATATGAAAAAAACAAACAACCCAATACAAAAATGGACAGAAGAGGTAAATAGACATTTCTCCAAAGAAGATATCCAGATTGCCAACAAACACATGAAAGGGTGCTCAACATCACTAATCATTAGAGAAATGTAAATCGAAACTACAGTGAGGTATCCCCCCACACTGGTCACAATGTCCATCATTAAAAAATCTACAAATAATAAATGCTGGAGAGGGTGTGGGGAAAAGGAACCCTCTCTCACTGTTGGTGGGAATGTAAATTGATACAGCCTCTGTGGAGAACAGTATGGAGGTTCCTTAAAAAACTAAAAATAGAACTACCATTTGACCCAGCAATCCCACTACTGGGCATTGAGAAAACCATAATTCAAAAAGAGTCATATATCATAATGTTTATTGCAGCACTATTTACAATAGCCGGGACATGGAAGCAACCTACATGTCCAATGACAGATGAATAGATAAAGAAGATGTGGCACATATATACAACAGAATATTAGCCAGCCATAAAAAGAAATGAAATTGAGTTATTTGTAGTGACGTGGATGGACCTAGAGACTGTCACACAGAGTGAGGTCAGAAAGAGAAAAACAAATACCGTATGCTAACACATATATATGGAATCTAAAAAAAAAAAAAAAAAAAGGCTCTGAAAAACCTAGGGGCAAGACAGGTATAAAGATGCAGACGTAGAGAATAGACTTGAGGACACGGGGACTAGGAAGTGTAAACTGGGACAAAGTGAGAGAGTGACATGGACATATATACCCTATCAAATATAAAATAGCTAGTGGGAAGCAGCCGCATAGCACAGGGAGATCAGCTCGGTGCTTTGTGTCCACCTAGAGGGGTGGGGTAGGGATGGTGGGAGGGAGATGCAAGAGGGATGAGATATGGGGATATATGTATATCTATAGCTGATTCACTTTGTTATACAGCAGAAACTAACCATTGTAAAGCAACTATACTCAAATTAAAGTTTAAAAAATTAAAATAAATAAATAAGCAAGTAAAAGAAATTTGGCAATGGACAGTTACATGGGAAAGAAATAAAAACTCTACAGAGAAAAGTACTAAATATTGCTGAAAGCCTCACTACCGTTTCTCATATATTTTCAACTTTCATCCTGGACAAGTGGTAGAATTACGCTTCACTTTCCCCTTTGGAGTTAGGTTGCAAATATGACTTATTTGCCCTTTGAAATGTAAATGGAAGGTGTATGTGATTTATGGTGGAAAACCTTAAAAGCCAGTAAGCTATTTGAGATGTTATTTTCCTCACATCTTCAGGGATAAGGAAGTGTATATTCATTAATAACTGTGATGAGAGACCCCCACCAATTCCACTCAAAACATATTAATCATATTGAACATATGGAAATCAAAGGAATATTTTTAACTTGTTTATTAAATTTCAAAGAGTAAGAGAAATGTATGGCTATCTAATAGATGTAAACATAGAAAATACTGTGTTTAGACAGGGAAGAAACATTAACAGACATTAATTTAATTTTTATACTTTGGTTTGATACTCAAAAATAATAAAACACTATTAAACAGTAAATTAAAGTTAATTTTATATTTTTATATACTAATCTATTAACATATTAACTTTCTATTTAAATGTCTGTGAGGGCACACTTGCATAAATCAGTGGTATGGAATTAGTTTTCACTTACCTGAATTTATCACTATTTTTTAACTACTTAAAGTATTTGAGTGCCCAGTACTGATGATAAAAAGTATATATTGATTAATTCATAGTAAGGATTAGATCATACCTTGATAATCTTAAAAACATGCTATTTCATGTTTTAAATAGTCATCCATGGACAGAAGTGAAGAGGAAAATATGCATCAATTAGAAGCATGTTTTAACGTAATATTCCATTATAATAATGAATGCATTTTATTTATCATTTTTAATGGTTACTGAATAATGTCTTCACTTCAGCAAATAATTAATGATACAAATTGTCAAGAATATATAACTTATTTTATCTTCTAGATATTTTTCTCTGTAAATATGGGGATAAAATTTTACAAATCACAAAAAGGCCAGTATGTGCATTATTCTACTGTCAATAATTGATGATTCACAGAATAAAAAATATTTTGTTTTCGTAAATTATTCCATTATACAGTAACTGTGAAACAAAACTACATGACCTATGATTCATGTAATAGCAGATTCAAAAAAGAAAATTAGAAGCAAATATACAGAAACAAGATTTTAAGAAATAATAGAGAAAGCTACCCTTGGTTGAAGAAACATTTGAGTATAAAAATTATAAACGTTTACTGAGCTACAGTCAACCTTGAGGCAAAAAAAAAGCTATTCATCTATACATATCCTAGTAAAATTTCTGTATTCTCAGAACTTAAAGGAAAGGAAAGAAAATCTTTTAAGCTTCCTGACTGACAAGTCACTTAAAAAGTAAAATATTCAAACGTATTAAACTTCTCCTCTCTAACACTGGAAGCTAGAAGAATATATGAAACTAATCTTCTACCCAGGAATCATATATCAAGTTAAGATAGTATTACTTTTTAAGAGATATTTCACCTTCTCAGTGTGGAAAAAAAAATTTGTAGAATGCAAGAATGCAAAGTCTGTGTGGGGATGCAACTCACTTGTACACAATACTTAACAGAGGACTCTAACACAAAATAAAATTAATGAGGAAAAAAAGACATCAATGTAAAAGACAATGAAGAGGAAGTTGTGTGGTGACCTTATAACAATGCTTAGAAAGATTTATATTGTCAACATTGGCTGGGTCTAGAAAAAAATCTATATGCTTTTAATGTTTGTAATAATGATTAAAATGTTAAAATACTGCTTACAAAAAACATAGGTAGTATTCCTTCACAAAATAAGGAGTCAGAATTCTTTTTTTTTTTTTTTTTTTTTTTGCGGTACGCGGAGCTCTCACTGTTGTGCCCTCTCCCGTTGCCGAGCACAGGCTCCGGACGCGCAGGCTGAGCGGCCATGGCTCACGGGCCCAGCCGCCCCGCGGCACGTGAGATCCTCCCAGACCGGGGCACGAACTCGTGTCCCCTGCATCTGCAGGCAGACTCTCAACCACTGCGCCACTGGGGAAGCCCAAGAGTCGCAATTCTTTACATGACTTTGATTAGGGTCTAAAATTTATCTCATGCATTTGAATTTAACTTTCCTTTCTCTTTGGTCATGGGGATTAGGTACTGAATGAGGATATGCCAATCCAGGAAAAGAATAGCAAACTAGTCAACCTGAAGAGGTTTCTAAACATGTGAGGGTTTATTGTTTTATTATTTTTTTGAGAAGGAATTAAAAAGAGATTTTTAAAATATATTTTCAGTAAAAGAAACCTCTCAGAAAAAAATCATAATGTAATATAAGTTAAAGTCAAAACTACCCTCCATACCTAAACTAAGTTCCCTTGCTTTTTAAAATTACTGTACTTGCTTTTTAAAATTGTTGTACTTGCTTTTTAAAATCGTATCTATGGAGCAGTTGGTCACAAAGCCTTTTTCTTTGTCCTCTTCATACCTTTCACCTTGGGTGTTTTATAAAATATAATACTTGTGTAGGTAGATCTTTCTTCTTCCTTCTTTAGTGTTTGTCATACTGGCTCTCAGTGTCTGGTTTATACTCTCTCCCAGGCACCCTGAAGCACATAAAACATTTTTCTTACTTCTCATGCGATATGTTAAAACTACCTATATCTTTTCATTTTTCCCCAACTTCCAGTTTTTTTTTTTGTTTTTAGTTTTAGTTTTAAAACGTTGTTCTTTCCTTCAGAGTTAGGAGAATGAGGAGGAAGAGAAGGAAAATGAGAGGAGGAAGAAAAAAAAAGAAGGAAAGAAGGAAGGAAGGCAGGCAAGCAGGCAGGCAGGCAGGAAGGAAGGAAGGAAGAAGGGAAAGAGGAGAATAAAAACAAAAAATAAAAACTCTCAACAGAATTTTAGGAACTAAATCCTTTTGAATACCAGAATTTTAGCTTTTATCTTTAGTTTTTCAAAATGGAAGAGCACTGAGTCACCAGGGTAGCTACACTCAAGGATTAAGCTTTGGGATAGGGTGGGGTCTATGCGTTTTTGTTTCACATTCCTTCTCCATTTCCCACATGTGATCAGTTACCAAAGTCTGTAAATATCAATTCCACTGTAATTGCTTCTTGGAAAAGAAGGCATCATCTAAAAACACTGTTAGCTTGTTCTTCTTATCTCTAGGTTATTTCTAGGGAAAACTCTATTTTCTATAATCATTCATCTACCTTAAATGGAGATTTGATTTTCTAAAATTTTGTTTCCCATTAAAAATCTCCGATAAGCTTTGATAAATTATGCAATAAATTGTGGGGCTTCCCTGGTGGCTCAGTGGTTAAGAATCTGCCTGCCAATGCAGGGGACACGGGTTCGAGCCCTGGTCTGGGAAGATCCCACATGCCATGGAGCAACTAAGCCCGTGAGCCACAACTACTGAGCCTGCGCGTCTAGAGCCTGTGCTCCACAACAGGAGAAGCCACAAAGAGAAGCCCGCGCACCGCGATGAAGAGTAGCCCCCGCTCGCCGTAACTAGAGAAAGCCTGCACACAGAAACGAAGACCCAACACAGCCAAAAATAAATAAATAAATGTATTTTAAATAAATAAATAAATAAATTGCGAAATCCTTAGCACTCCCTTCTAAGATTTTCACTGAATATCCTTTTTTTTTTCTTGAGGACAGTGATTATTTCTTATTCTTTATATTTAGAGCATTTCTTTACAAGACTGGAATGATATATATTGTCACAGGTTTTTAACTCAATCTAAGTTAATATAAACTCAAGTTATTATTAACTTTATCATATGGTTTAATATGTGAAACAATTACAGAAATTTCCTTCTATAACATCTTCTCCACCTGGCAAACTATGGACACTATGGTTTGTTATTTTAATTCATCAAATGTGAAAAAGTATGTTGCATATATAATAAAGAGAAATTCTAGTCTCCTCTTTTATTTTGAGGACTAATATCTTAACATCTTACACACATAGTTGATGAGGCTGATACCACTGCCATTTATAAAAAATATAGAAAGAATATAATATAAAATAAATTTTTACATGCCCCTTTTAATGTTATCTATCTATCCATCTATCTATTATTGGTTGAATTTTGTCCCTCAAGAAAGATATGTTGAAGTTCTAACCTTCACTACCTCAGAATGTGCCCTTTTTAAATGGAGGTTTATACAGAGGTAATAAGTTAAAATGAAGTCATTAAGGTGGGCCCTAATCCAACTTGACCTGTGTCCTTATTAAAAATAGGAAAATGTGGACACAGACAGACATCACAGAGGGAGACAACTTGAAGAGATACAGGGAGAGAACACCATGTAAAAGTGGAAGATTGGAATGATACGTCTACAAGCCAAGGAACACAAATGTTTATTGATAAAACCACCAGAAGCTAAGAGAGTGGCATGGAACACATTCTCCTTCAGAAACCTCAAAAGAACGAATTCTGCCAAATTTTGATTTCAGAAATCCCAGTCTCTATAATTGTAGGAAAATAATGTTCTGTTATTTTAAACCATCCAGGTTGTGGTACTTTGTTACATTAGCCCCGAGAAATTAATTATCTATCTATCTGCCTATCTATCTTTATCTATCTATCTATCTATCATCAATTTGTCTTCTATCATCTCAGTTGTATTCCTGCATTACAAATATATTAGCCTTGGGGCTTCCCTGGTGGCGCAGTGGTTGAGAGTCCGCCTGCCGATGCAGGGGACACGGGTTCGTGCCCCGGTCCGGGAAGATCCCACATGCCGCGGAGCGGCTGGGCTGGTGAGCCATGGCCGCTGAGCCTGCACGTCCGGAGCCTGTGCTCCGCAAAAGGAGAGGCCACAACAGTGAGAGGCCCGCGTACCACAAAAAACAAAACAAAACAAAACAAGAAAACAAATATATTAGCCTTGTTTTGATAAAAAGGAGGTGGTGACAAAAGTTGCTTGTGACTACACCTGTTGTTACACCTGCTACATGTAAATTATCTCATGGACACTTTCAATTTTCAGCAATGTCCAGGTTGCTAAACAGCCCATAAAGTTGGCTGTGTATCTCAGTTTCTAATTGTATGGCTCCTGTTTAACCTGTTGTTATCCCAGATAACATCTTCTTGGATTTTGCGAGTGCAGATGGGTTTTCAACCTCATCCAAGCAGTTTCAGAACCAGACCTTACTGTCTATTCTTCGTTTGAGGCCTGAGATGTCAGATAATATTCTCCCTTATGTCAAGGTATTGGGAATTACATATCCTTTCTTGCCCCTGAGTCTTGATCAGAGCAATCCTGCTCTACAATAACACTTCTTAATCAAGAATTCTGTGGATTAGAGATTGGAGATCTCAGTTCCTATCTTTAAATGAATCTAGTATGTAAATTATTTCACCTATTCCTCAGTGATTTGTGCTGGGTAATAAAGTGACTAGCAATATTTGGTAGGTAATACAAAGAATATAAATCTTGTTACCTTCCTATTCCAAGACAATGAGTGCCTGCTCATAGGTCATTGACATATCTAACGGGTCTATATGGATGTATACACATACACAAAGGTTCATGCATGTACACAAACATGAGCCCAAACATATTGGATTTTGAAAAGAGGATAATATGGCATTTATTGGAATAATATGATCTAATTGGATGATATTTGTGGAGGTGATCAGGAAGTCAATATTTCCAAAAGATGTCAGTTCACATAGATGACATTTTCTCAAATCAAGTCATTCACTCTCCAATAAACTCCTAGGCAACATTCATTTTGCTCAGTGTAACAACTCTGAAAAAATAAATGTTAATGCTGACAGTATCAACTGAACAGAGCAATTCTGCTCTTGGAATATAAAACTGGGTAAAATGAATCTACTTTGCTAAATAAATTTATGATTGCTTGCTGATTGTTTTTATCCCTCTCACTGTAGTGTAGACATTTGGCAATAGTATAAAATATTTACAAATATTCCAAGTTAGAGACCAGAAAAATTACATCTTGATTAAGAATGTCAATATTGTTAGAAAAGTTAATGTAACATAACAAATTATCAAAATATGTATTTTCAAAGTAGAAATGCTGCTGGTTAAAATATTCCCACTACTTCCATGTAGTAATTAGGCAAATAGAAATAACTAGTTTGATAAAGTACAGATTTCTCTCACCTCTAACATCAAAATGTCCAATTACAAAAAAATTGTACTGGAGTTTTGAATAAGAATATACAAGTGGGATATTATAGCCTTCCTCATTTAAAATATAACAATTCAATTTTTTTCTAAAAGGTCAAATTTATTCTGCCAATCTATTTCCTATTATGTATAAGAGGCCTGCAGCTTTTTTTTTTTTTGTGAAATGGAAAATTTGTAAATATTGTCATGAATGAGTATTAATGGACAAATATTTTTTCCAGTTTTATTGAGAATTAACTCATATACATCACTATATAAGTTTAAGGCATATAGAAGGATGGTTTGATTTACTTATATTGTGACATGATTACCACAATAAATTCAACTAACCTCCATCTTCTCATACAGATACAATAAAAAGAAAAGAAAAAAAATATTTCCTTGTGATGAAGACTCTTAGGATTTACTCTCTTAACAATTTTCTTATATATCATACAGCCGTGTTAGCACTAGTCATCATGCTGTACATTACCTACCTAGTAGCACTTATTTATCTTATAACTGGAAATTTGTATGTTTTGACCATCTTCCTACAATTTCCTCTTCCCCCACCCTCAGATTCTGGTAACCACAAGTCTGAGTGTCATCTCCTTTCCTGTGAGTTTTTTGGTTTGGGGGTTTGTTTGTTTTGCTTGTTAGTTTAGATTCTACATACAAGATATAAATGAGATTGTGCAGTATTTATCTTTCTCTGTCTGACTTATTTCACTTAGCATAATGCCTTCAAGGTCCATCTATGTTGCAGCAAATGGTAGGACTTCCTCATTTATTTATGGCTTAATAATATTTCATTGCATGTATGTATACACACACACACACACATACACATATATATATATTATATGCCAAAACTTCTTTAACCATTTATTCATCAATGGACACAGGTTGTGTCCATGTCTTGGCTATTGTAAATAATGCTGCTATGAACATGCAAGTGCAGATATCTTTATGAGTTAGTGTTTCTGTTTCCTTTGGATATACTCCCAGAAGTGAAATTACTGAACTATGTGGTAATTCTATTTTTAATTTTTGAGTCCTTCATATTGTTTTCCATAGTGGCTGTATCAATGCACAATCCCACCAACAGTGCACAAGAATTTCCTTTACTCCATATCCATACCAGAATTTGTTATCTCTTGTCTTTTTAATGGCCATTCTAACAGGCATGAAGTGATAGCTCACTGAAGTTTTAATTTGAATTTCCCTAATGACTAGTGATGTTGAACACCTTTTCATGTACCTGTTGGCCTTTACACATATTCTTTTTTTGTTTGTTTGTTTGTTTTGCGGTACGCGGGCCTCTCACTGTTGTGGCCTCTCCCGTTGCGGAGCAACAGGCTCCGGACGCGCAGGCTCAGCAGCCATGGCCCACGGGCTCAGCCGTTCCATGGCATGTGGGATCTTCCCAGACCGGGGCACGAAACCATGTCCCCTACATTGGCAGGTGGACTCTCAACCACTGCACCACCAGGGAAGCCCTATACATATTCTTTAAAGAAATGTCTATTCAGTTTCTTGCCCATTTTTCAATTGGGTTATCTGGGGTTTTTTTGCTATTGAGTTGTAATATAAGCTTTTTATATATTTTGGACTTTAACCCCTTATCAGATATATGGTTTGCAAATATTTTTCCCATTCCACAGGTTTTCTTTTCACTTTATCGGTGGTTTCTTTTGCTGTGCAGAATAATTTTAGTTTTATGTACTCCACTTGTTTGTTTCTTATTTTGTTACTTGTGCTTTAGATGCCTTATCCAAAAGATCATTACCAAGACCCATGTCAAGAAGCTTTATTCCTATGTTTTCTTCTAGGAGTTTGATGGTTTTAGTCCTTACAGTTCAGTCATTAATCTATTTTGAGTTAATTTTTGTGAGTACTATAAAATACGGGGCCACTTTCATTGTACATGTGAATATCCAATTAACCCAGCACCATTTATTGAAAAGACTGTCTTTTCTCCATTGAGTGTTCTTGGCTCCTTTATCAAATATTAGTTGATTGTTGATAACTGAGTTTATTTCTGGGCTTGGAATTCTGTTTCATTGGTTTATTTATCTGTTTTTATACCAGTACCATACAGTTTTGATGACTACAGCTTTATAATATAGTTTGAAATCAGGAAGTTTGAGTTCTCTAGCTTTCTTCTCCTTTCTGAGGATTTATTTGGCTACTGGAGGTCTTTTGTGGTAATATAAATTTTAGGAGTGTTGTTTCTTCTATAAAAAATGCCACTGGAATCTTGATAGGGATTGGATTAAATCTACAGGTGGCTTTTCATATTATTGACATTTTAACAATATTAATTCTTTCAATTCATGAATATGGAATACCTTTCCATTTATTTGTATCTACTTTGATTTCTTTCATCAATGTTTTACAGTTCTCAGAGTAGAGATCTTTCACCTTCTTAGTTAAATTTATTCCTAAATATTTTACTGTTTTTGATGGTATGGTAAATTAGATCAATTTCTTTATTTATTTTTCAGAAAATTTGTTTTTAGTTTATAGAAATGCTACTGATTTTGTATATTAATTTTGTATCCTACAACTTTACTGAATTAATTGATTAGGTCTAGCAGCTTTTGGTTAAATCTTTAGGGTTTTCTATATATAAAATTATGTCATCTGCAAATACATCTTTCTTTCCAGTTCTGACCCCTTTTATTTCTGTTTTCTTGCCTGATTTGTCTAGATAGAACTTTTAGTACTATGTTGAATAGGAGTGATGAGACTGGGTACTCTTGTCTTGTTCCTGATCCAAAAGGAAAAGTTTTCAACCTTTTACCACCCAGTATGATATTAGGTGTGGGCTTGTCTATATGACCTTTATTATGTTGAAAAGTTCTTTCTATGCCTAATTTGTTAAGAATTTTTATCACAAAAAAAACCCGTTGAATTTTGTCAAATGCCTTTTCTGCATCTACTGAAATGGTCATATGATTCTTTTTTTCCTCATTTGTTAATGTGATGTATCACATTGATTGATTTGAATATGTTGAATCATCTTTGCATCCCAGGGATAAATATCACTTGATCATGGTGAATAATCCTTTTAACGTGCTGCTGAATTTGATTTGCTAGTATTTTATTGAAAATTTTTGTATCTATATTCATCCAGAATACTGTTAGTGATTCCTGTATGCTATTATCATATTGCAGAATATAACTATGACTATATTACCATTACCAGTGAGATTTATACTACCTTTTTATTTTTATTTTTTTAATGTGAATTAGTGGTCTTTTACTTCCACTCAGAGAGTTCTCTTCAGCATTTCTTGTAAGGCAAGTCTTGTGGTAATGAACTCTCTCACCTTTTCTTTGTTCAGGAAAGTCTTTATCCCCTCTTCATTTCTGAAGCACACCTTTACTGGGTTTGGAATTCTTGGTTGGCAGTTAGTTACTTTCAGTTCTTTGACCCTGTCATCCCATCCTCTTCTGGCCGGAAGTTTCTGCTGAGAAAGCCTCCCATAGTCTTGTGGGTTTCCCTTCTATGCATCTTCTCTTATTTCTCTTGCTGATTTTAAAATTCTTTTTGTCTTTGACTTTTGACAATTTAATTATATTGTGTCTTGGTGTAGTCCTATTCAGGTTCAACCTATTTGGGATCTTTTGGACCCCATGGATCTGGATGTCCATTCCTCTCCCCAGGTTTGAAAAGTTTTCAGGCATTATTGCTTTAAATATACTTTCTGTCCCTTCATCTTTCTCTTCTGAAATTCCCATAATGCAAATATTGTTTCTTTTCATTGTGTCCTATAATTCCCATAGGATTTCTTCACTCTTTTTCATTTTTTTTTGCTCCTACCTAGATAATTTCAAATGTCGTATCTTCCAGGTCACTGATTCTTCTTCATGATCAAGAGTTCTTTTGAAACTCTCTATTGAATTCTTCAGTTCAGTTATTGTTTTTTTCAACTCTAAGATATTTTTATGGTTGTTATTTCTTTGACAAACTTCTTGTTTTGGTCACGCATTGTTCTCCTAATTTTGTTTAGCTGTCTGTCTGTATATTCTTGTATTTCACTAAGCTTCCTTAAGAGGATTATTCTGAATTCTTTGTTTGATAGCTTATAGATCTTCATTTCTTTAGGGTAATTTATTAGAACTTTATTGGTTTCCTTTGATGTTATTATATTTACCTGATTTTTCATGATTCTTGATTTCTTACATTGGTAACTGCACATTTGAGTAATCAAGCTCCTCTTCCAGACTTTACAGTTTGCTTTGGTTGAGACAGTTCTTCACCAGTGAGCTCAGTTTGGATTTCCAGTTGTGTCTTCTGGTAACGTCCCTGGGCAGGTGGGTCCTGCTGTTATGGTATATTTTTATTGACCTGAATCAGGCCAGAGTCTGCACTGAATTCTCTGGTTAGGTGAGGCCACCAGTTTGTAGTACAGAGGAAGGAAGCCATGGGTTGTGCTCTCTGTTCAAATGTCTCTGCACATAGGACTGTTGAATGGGCTATGCAGCTTCTTGTGTGCTCTGGTTACATTTCCTGGTTGGACAGTTAGAAGGCTCTCTTCAAGGGCAAGCAGGGCCACAAATTAGATTTCCTGCTCGGGCACAGGAAAAGCAGCACCAACACCCCTGTTCCTTCACTGAACAGGGTCACTGGCTTTGCTCTGCAAACTATCTATTCTGCTTGTTTTTTTTTTTGTTTGTTTTTTTGGGTTTTTTTTTTTTGGCTGCACCATGTGGCATGTGGAATCTTAGTTCCCCACCAGGGATCGAACCCACACCCCCTGCAGAGGAAGTGTGGAGTCTTAACCACTGGACCGCCAGGGAAGTCCCTGCCTCCTGCTTCTTGGTTCAAGTGACACTGGGCCTCACACCTTCCAGGAGTTGTTGCCAGCCCTTCTGGCAAAAGTTAGGGTTGAAAGACACTCTTCACAGTGGATAGGTCTATGTCACAGCTCCCTTGCCTGGGCGAGAGGAAGAGGGGCCACTCCAGGCTGCTCTCAACTCCCCAAACAGGCTCTCTGATTGTGATGGGCCAGGAGCTACCCTTAGCCTTGGCTATAAATTTATCCTCCTGCCTATGTGCAGCAAGGGGACACTCTATGCCCAGTACTAGCTTTGCTCTGGGGTGATCAGCTCTGCCTGCTGATCTTTCAGCTTGAGCTCCACTGGGCTGCACTGTTTCCAGGAGTTGTTGCCAGACCTTCTGATCAAATAAGGCTGGAAGACACTCTCCACAGTGGGTGGTGCTGTAATTCAGCTCCTTGTCTGAGCATGGGGAAACCAGGGCTTACAAAACTCTTTGAGGATTCGTATCAGGCATATCTACACCCTGCTGAGTTCCCTTGTCTGAGTGTGCTTCCAGTTTAGGTCTGCAGATGAGTAAAACCACTCTTTGGGATTATTACTTGGTATTGCAGGTGTGAACTTGACCTGCCAAAATCCATTTGCTGGTTGTTGTAAGTCCCTCCCCCCTTCTCTATCACAGTCAGGTTCCCAACAGTTGAGCCACTGCAGGTTCTCCTGCTGTTCCCATGGTACAGGATCAAAGTAGAGGCTCCCACAAAGTGACTAACAATGCTGGGGGGAGTTGGTTGCCTTTCCTGGGTTCTCTTTTACCACTGGAGGAACCAGAGGCTCAGGGGAGACCTCTGGAGTGGTGCTGCATCTGCCTGGAGGAAGGGCTAATGTGGTAGCTGCTTCTCTTACCCTTCTAATGAAGTCTGTCTTGGTATCTGTGGTGCAGGGGAGTGCTTCGGCTTCATGTTTGTGTTCTCTCAGTGGTTTCTCTCCATGGTGTCTTGTTCTTGAATGGTTGTTAGTTGTTCTTTTTGTGGGGGGGGGGGTGATATCAGGGACAATGTAACACCATCTTGGTGAGGAAATTCCTAATGGATGAATCTTAATTGGTGAATATCAGAATAAAGTCTGACAGTCAAAGAATATGCCTTATGTAAGCTTTTGTCATTCTTAATATTGCTATTATTTTAAGCACTCCCTTAAGTATATACCACATTCCCAATATTGTTACAAATAAAATAAGAGAAGTGAGTTGCACATATCAAAGATACTTCCATATTTACATGTATGTGCATAATACTTAGATGATGTCCAAATAAGCATTGACCATTGTTTTAATGTTTTTATTTTTCCCTTCTAAATTTTGCATATTATCATCTACAGGCCAATTTCTGTCCACTTGCTTTACCACATATATTCCATTAGGATGCCTCAAAATTTTTTCTATAAGCATATGGTTAATTGAACAATGAATAAAATCATAAGAAAGTTGATTGTTCTGAGAAATACAAAGCATCAGTTTCGTAATTGTTACCTGTCTTTTCTGTTTTCATTTCTGTTATTTGGACAGATGATCAAAGAGTATGAAGCCGAAAAATGTGAAGGAAAAAGAAAGATCATAAAGTTTCGTCAAAGAGTTAAGTAATAGTTTTAAATCTGTTATTTTTCTGCATTTTTTTGTTTATGTTAATTGCCAACTTTTAAAATCTGGTAATTAGAATTCTCACTGTATAAAAGTGTTGCTTATTACCTAATTTTATGTTTGTGTGTTATACCACTTTTCTTATAGTGGTCCCCACAAATTGTTTAACTGTTAGGCCCTGCAATCCTGAATTTCTCACTTGGTTTTGGACATTGTCAAAGATGTGACCTCATGGAGGACTGTGGTGTTTATATTCTCTAACCTGAAGGTCCATGGCCTTCCACTGCCTTACACTTCAACTTCTGTCTCTAATTTTACCTACATTCCTTCTGCTCACTGCTCCATGAACAGAGTATTCTTTTTTTTGCAATATTTTTAAAGTTTTTTTGTTTTTTTTTTTTTTTTGCATTTACTTCATCCATGGAAAAGTTCTCTGAGATGAGGATGCTAAGGAGCCAATGTGCTCTTTTACATATGACTGAGTTTTTCATCTATGTTCAAAGTCTGTGCTCGTGGCAAGTAGTTTGTTCTATATCAATTTCTAAATACATCAAAAAGCATTACTGCAGAGTTATATAAATTCCTCCATCCCCTGTCAAGAGGGTTAACATATTATTTAAGAAGATATAATATCAGGGAATATTTTCTTGTATCAAACTATTACAAATCCTTTCTATTAATTCATTTCAAGCCTATATAACAATTGTATATTTAAGGAGCTTTGAACAATGACAGCATTGTGTGTGATTTTGTTTTTCTATAACATATTTAATGAAGATGATATTCTAAAGGCTTTAAATATATTTCGATACTATTTTGCCTATAAAAATAAACTTCCATGAACTTTTATACTAATATTTTCTAGTCCGCTTAACTGGCAACCTGAGATATTGTTATTATTTGATATCATCTAAGTCCCTGGTTTCAGTAGTTTTTGGTCACTTCTATAGCAAACATGATAAATATGTATTTCATTACTCTGAGTTGAAGCTATCACGTTACTTTTTTTCCAAGAAAAGAGTTAATATTATGACAACAAGGTATTAATTCTTTTAGAATACTAACAACTCAAGTCAATGAAGAAATGCAACCATTTTAGTGATTTCCCATAAGTCATCAATGTTTTATTCCTCAATATTTTATCTTGCATCCCCTGAAAAATGATTTCTGAGGGTAATGAGAGTTTGGTATCCAAGTATAAACGATCCTTCTTGTGATGTTAAAATGACTGATAAGTTTCCTTTTGACCTGACCTCCTGAATAAAGCCATATACACAATTAGCTGGGAAATTGTGGCTCCCTTGCAGATTGACCCAAGTTTTGAGGCTATCTTTCTCTGTGACAATTTTTTGATTTGAAGTAGTTTATAATTTAGGTTAAAAACGTTGATGGAAACAGGAATCTGTTGTCCTTATGTCTATATTTTACAGTTTGGAGACAATATTTCAAGTTTCCCGCTTGGATCATTTGCAACACCGCAGTACTCAGTTTGAAACAGAGGGAGCATGTGACTATTGGAAGAGTTCTGTGTTTATCATTTTATTATCAACCGTCTACCCAGAAATACTGTGTGAAAGCTTGATCCTTAAATCCTAATTCAAAATAAGGCTGTATATTGGAAATGCCTTTATTCCAATCTGCTGATTGATCAATGGAATCTGGAAGTAGTAGAAAAAAGAAAATTTAACCACAGCAGTGTTTCCAAGGGTTCCTGAAACATTTGATGAGGAAGTAAAGTGGCAAACATAGGGAGATGATGCAGATTGCCCAGAAAGCTGCTCTGAACAGGTGGATGTCTTTAGTCTGGCCTGCCACAAAATTCCACTTGAATCATTGAATAAATCCTGAAAAACTTCTCTTAAGCCATTCCAAGGAAAATGTACTCTCTTATGCTTGCTTGCTTAAAGTCAAAATGAAGGAACATCCTTCCACAGTCCCAGGATGCTCCCCTGGTGCTGATGGCTAAAAGAAATCTACATGATAAACTTTACCATATCCACCAATGCTGTTTCATCCTGTACCCTGTATTTGTCGTTACCATGTGATAAACTATGGTTGAAATTTATAATTAAAAATTCAAATACTCTGGCTGGTCTCCTATATTTAAAAACCAAAGAAAAAACCCATATTGATCAAAATCTTCCAAGCTGTCTTTATCTGCCTACAAATCACCACTCTTAGAGGAATGGCAAAATGAACATAGTAGAAGGGAGCTAGTGATATGCTTACATTAAATCATCTCTACTTCACAGCATAAAATAACTCATAGAGCTCCTCCATGCATACAATTACATTCTACACAACTAAATTTGATTCTCTATACTTCTTGCCATTGCTAATGCTGCCCTTTGTCAGCTAGTGTTTGAGTTATGTTTATGCTCCTCAGTCGCAATGTTAGTTCAATTTCTTTTAGACTGAGAACTGGTAAATTTCACTGGAACTGGTTGTCCATGACGTGACCTTATGGTTTGGAGATCTTTGGTACACACACATACACACGCACACGCACACGCACACACACACACACATATCTCATTATGCGATTTTGTATCACAGTACTTATACCAAAAGCTAAGGCCAATTAACTGCATGTCGACTAAGTTCAATTGTGACAGATGTGATATCTGACATTATAGAGTCTAATGACAACAGACAAGAAAGCAAATAATTAAATATAATGATTACAATTATATTTGTTGTGAAATTTGTGAATCAAAAATTGATGGAAATTAACCAAGTACTCGATGAAAAAAAAGGGGAGGATCAGTTTAACATAATTTGTTAAGAAAGATCTCTCTGAAGAGGTGACTCAGTACACATATTTCAGCAGTAAAATGTATTTTTCTATTTTCTATTTTTTTTGTGGTATCAACCTTGGAAATCAAAACTGTAAATGCATTTATGTGAATTAAATCCTATTTTTAAAGATATATTTCTGAAACTTACTCAAGCTTTATATTCAATGGTATTCTTTGCAAGTTAATAGACTTCTATGTGATTAAAATTTAAAAAAAAACTATTTCAAAAAACATGATTGATTTCTTTCCAGTTAAAATGTTTTGACAGAGACAATTACTTGAGCAGGAGAAACTTGATTCAGAAATAATTATTTCACATAAGTTAAAGAAATCCCATTGCTCTTGTCACAGTCTCTAGGAAAGAAGTTGATCAACATTCAAATGCGAATGCCTAAAATACTTTGACAAACATACCTGTTTCAATTACTTTTCCTAAGATTTGTTATGTCTTTATATAATAAAGTAGGTGTTTCTTTTCTTAATAAATATAGTATGGCTACCTATTTCACAGTCTAATGATATTCATTTTCACTATATAAACACAATTTGCAAGGAAACAGAAATGACAAGTTTTTGGAAAAGCTAAAGAATAGATTTAGCACTACTGTGATAACAACACTGAATCTTTTTTAGGTATTGTGGCTTAACTAGAATTATACAATTAAAACAATAGAAAGAAATAGAAATGGTAATATTTTATATTATCAAACGTTGTATACATTTGGTAGTGTTCATTATATATGATTTCAAACTTTCTAGTTTTTATTACTCTAATTTGTTCTACGTGTTTTTAAAGACATGATAGCATGTTGGAAATGCAATGGAACTGTGGATTTTGAACACTAGCAAAACAATTCCTTTTATTTATTCATTTTGATGAATAGTTTCTGGAAATAAATAGTGGTGAGAGTTGCACAACAGTGTGAATGTACTTAATGTCACTGAATGATATGCTCAAAGTGGTTAAAATAATAAATCTAGTTATATATATTTCAGCACAATAAAACAGAAACACCTTACCTACTATAAGGATGAACCAAGTAGCTTAATGGTTAAAATGTGAGCTCTGACACCAGATTAGCAAGGCTTAAATCCTTGCTTCACAATTGATTGTCTAATAAACTCAGCCAAGTAACTTAATCTTTCTGATATTTGTTTCAACTCTGAAGTGAGCTTTATGTGAATTTCTAACTCAGCTTGAGAATTAGATGATATAGAAAAGTTCTTAGTTCATAGTGAGGATCATATATGAGACAATTTGAAACGCTAAACTTGCAACTCTAATTCCTATAATCCAGAATTTGTTAACTCTATAATTTTATAATATGCTCTGTAATTTTTATTTTTATTTTCCAGTAATTAAACAATCATTTCTATGAGAATCAGGAACTGCTGTAACCTTCAAGTGATGGTCTAAGGATTACTCTTCACAAGAACCCATTACACAGTCATAAAATTAGAAGAGGTCCAGGATTATAGAAAGTCCCTGAGCAATGCTAGCCTGTGTCAGGAACCTATAAAAAACACACTGATATAAAATATTCAATATATCATGGCCCTAGGTACTAGAGTATTAATCAAGAAGACTACATACACACAACAACAACACTTAAGTCCCAAAGGTATGTTGAAGTGTATCTATATATACTTTTGTTCTATGATATGCCCATAAAAATCCATAAGACCATTGTGCTCTACTTATCTTTAATGGTAACATATTATAGAATCACACTAGAAGACTGTCATCAAAATTATATGCTCTACAATACTATGTCTACCAATTTCAACATCTGTCTTCTGAAGAATGTTCTGTAAGAAACGTGAATACTCAAAAGCTTTTTGCACACTATTGCAATTTTGTTTAAGATCTCTATTTTGGTGATATAAGGAACATACCCATTAGCCAATAATTAAGAACAAAAACAATATAATGTTTGACAATACAATTGTGAATACTCAAAAAAATGTTACATATTAACTCAAAATATGTATACATAAAGTATGAATTATTACAAGACATGTAATTTTCCCATATTTGGTAAATTTGAAAGTAAAATAAAATAATTGTGCTTTAAATAATGATTGCAGCATCAATTTAAATAATGAAAAATGAATACACTGAATTCTTCTGCAAATATATTTTCAATATTGATGATGCATTATTTCTATGTGAAAATTATTGTTTAGTGTTGGCCTTTTTTGTTTTGTTTTGTAAAATTTCCTAAATTTAAAAGAATATTTAATCTTTAAATATCTACACTTAGCAAAATAAATTTTAAATAATAAATAATTGTATATGTGTATACATTTGTGTGTGCATGTGTATATACATATATATATATATATACCTACATAGTCAAATGCTGATATTTGCAGTAGTCATGTTCTATGGTATCAACACAAACACTGATCTAGAAAATACTGAACCACTGTTTCCAGGGAAAATGAAAATACAGGTTTTGAATGTTGGGACCTCTGATCCCAACATTTTGGTCAACTGATCAATACATAAACTTATTTTGTGTTTCTGTTTAAAGACACCATATATTGTTCATTCACTAACACCAAACTAATAGCCAACAGCACATTAACTTTTGCCTGAATGAAACATCTAACACACATATTTTCTCAGTAAGGCTAATCACACCCTTCCTGTGTTTAAGAACACTATACAACACTTCAGAACTATGTGCAGTCACCATTTTAAACAGCGAAATTACTAACAACATCAAAAACCCTAAAAAGATGCAAAAAAAAAAATGTAGCACTACATAGACCATGAAGAGAGCACTTGTATGAGATTAGAAACAAGACAGAGCATTGTCTCAACTGGGAACACACATGTCCATGAATGACTCAAAGTTTTCACCTCACTGTGTATGTACACAAATGAATGACCATGAAAGCACCCCAAATATTGATTTTGGAACTACAAATAAATGCATTTTTGTCAGTAGGAGAAATCACAAATATAGAATCTGCAAAATAATAAGGGTTGACTATACACACACACACACACACACACACACACACACACACACCCTAAATATGTGTGTGTGTGTATGCAGAAATTTTACATCACATGGCTAAGATAATTTGACAGTCAATTATCAATATGCAATACTGCAGTACATTTTGGAGAAATTAATACATTTCTGTAAGTGCTATTTTTTTTTTGCTAGAGCAGATGTAATCAATGACCTAAAAGGTTTGGGGAATATAAAATTCTTTCAACTACCAAGTCTCAAGATATTTAGCAGCCAAGAGGAACTCTTGGCTTTATGTTTCTATAATTCATTTTTAATTGCCTTTTTCTAAAGTTTTATTTTAAAGGACTAGTGTTATTAATATCTATGCTGGCTGTTGGAAAACTTTAAATAAATAGTTGAACACAAGGAGGTCATTTAGTTTAAACATTTATTTCATTTCCCAAAAATGGAAGACTCACCACTTAGTGAAAAAGAAGCTTTGATATCTAGTGTCAGTTACACCTAAAAGGGAAGGATTTTCAAATTAAATTTAAAAATATGTTCCTGGAACATTTATCATTTCTAGTAGCAAAAATAACACAATTCAACTTGATATGTTAGCTAATAAAATTGATAAACATCATTAATTACCATGACTCAACCCAAATCCAGTGTCTCACTTGTCTTTTCATTAACACACTTTGTGTGAGAAAAAATATATATTTCTAATAAACAAGACTTCAATAATTTCAAAACACTTGCCTCATAAAAGCATGTCTAATGTAAAACTTAATAAGGAAAATTGTTAGAAAGTTTCATGGCAAGAATTCTAATTACCTTAAAGCATGCAACTCTTAAAACAAATGTGGAAATATGAGACAATTATTGATATGCTTCCACATAAACTATGCAGACACATTAGCAAATAATTTGAATAAGTCTGACTTCTACTATTTTTAGAATCAGGTTGAATAAATACACAAATGATAAGAACACTTTGACAAATCTGAATAATAACTAACTCAACATTAACTAAGCAAACTAAATATTAATATGCTGAGTAAATAATGCAGATCAGGAGACAAAAATCAGTAACATACATTTACTCTTAACTGTCATCACTTTTAAGGAATAACTTTATTATTAGAAACATCATATATTTTATAATCAGATATTTATAGATATTAGTAAAAAGGAGATATAAAGAAATTGTAGAAAGAATAAAAGTTTTTAAAAGTCCAACACATTTACTTAGTGATAGTGAAACCCTATGACTAGTAAACAAGGCAAAACAAAACAAAACAAATACAGGTAGAGTGAAGTTTGCTGCAATTCCAATTCCATACCCAAGTCAAAATGTCATAACATTTTTTATTCACGTAGAACTGAAACACCCATACGTCTATTTCTAGTGATCTAATATTCATGAAAGTTTTATAATATGATACATATATAAGAAAAATGTCATTTCATAGCAGATCTTTCATTGAGAGCCTTTTTTGGTAAGAAGCCACCATATCAAACAGTTAGACAATGGATTTCATGGGTTGGTCATGGCAAAATCAACACATTTCACAGTTTGGTACAAATTAATGAAAACAGCTGCAAAAATACAAATAATGTCAAATGCCTTTCAGATGTTTCTAATGAACAAAATGCATAAAATTAAAATGTATCTAAATGTGAATTTGACATTTCTTACTTGTTTCACCAAGTCAAAACTATAGCAAGTATGTTTCAATCAATTATCTGGCCATACACTAAACTTTTAAAATGCTATTTTCCTGATATAAACAGATTATTCTTGATTTTTTCTTATATTTATACTTTGTAAAAAATAATATGTATTTTTTGCTTTTCATTTTGTGTCAATACTTTTGAACACAAGCTTTCTTTGGCATTTTGCATCTATTTCCATTCTTTAAACAAAAAATAATAAAAAAAATCCAAAAATTGAAAACGATGAAAATGCTTAATACTGTATTTACATACAATTACAAAATAAAGAACATGACTTTTAAAAATAAGAGAATGTACACACATAAAATATTTGTTCTGCTAAGTAACAGTGGAACCAATAAAATGGTGTATCTGGTTCAAATTCAGCAATAAAAAGGAATGAAGTACTGATACATGCTACATTAGGAGATGAATCTTGAAAATATTGTGTTAAGTGAAAGAAGTGAGTTTAAAAAAACACGTATTTTATGACTCCATTCATTTGAAATGTCTAGAATAGGTAAATCTATAGGGAAAGAAAGTAGACTGTTTTCCTAGGACTGGGGCAGGGATGGATGGGATGTAAAGGGAAGTTAATGCTGATGTGTACAGTGTTTTCTATTGGGAGTAATATGATGAAAATTTCTAAAGTTGTTTGCAATGATTCTAAAACTCTGTGGATGTGCTATAAAATATTGAACTATACATTTTAAATGAATGATTTGTATGTACATGAATTATACCTCAAAAAAGTTATTTAAAAGAAACAAGGAACCTAAGGTACAGAGTTTTAAATAATCTGTCAAAGGAATGGTGAAATGAGTTTGCTAATAAATAAAAATACAAGGCAATAAATTTTAGTCTTTGAGATGAATTTTTCAGCTGAACAGAAATCTACAAATTTATATGTAATTTGATAGAGTGTGGGCTCTAGTCAAACAGTAAATAGCAAATTCAAACATAGATATATCCTCCTAAAAATTCAGTAATCATGAAGTCTACTTATTAATCAGTTTCTCAGTAAGATATCTAAGAACGTGCTTCCTCTGTACACCCAAGTTTTCAATAATATTTTTTCCTTAAAAACTGTAAAAGAAAATATATCAACCAAAGATAATTAGTAAAAAGTTGTTATGTAGAAGTTAATGGTTTGTATTACTACTAGATATACTTCTGCACATTTCTGGTTTTTTATTTCAAAGTTTTGGAAATCTTTTTCTTAACAGCTCATCTGCCCCTTTTGTAACCATATATAATCTTGAAAGATTGTTCTTGATCATGCACATACACACTCCACTGGTCTCATTTTGGTTTGTACATGATCATTTACAGAGGTGCAACAATAAGTGATAAATAACACATATAGACCATGTTTAGCATCACAGGCTGAACATATTAAGATAAGAGTGTTAACTTAGACATAGACATTTTTATAAGGAATCTGATTGGACACTTAAAAGTCTCTATTGGTTGTTTTTCTATCCTGTTGCTTTGTAACCAAACTCAAGAATTTCTATTCACAGATTCTACAAATATATATATATTACTCATTAAGATAAGTAATCCACCTCCTGCCCTCAAGCATGTGAAAATGATAAAAACAAATCCCACTGGAAAGGACTGCAGCACTACTGGATGGCATATAGTTTTCATTTGGGTGACATAAGACTCAGAAAATAAGATTCGAATATAGAGGCATTTGGGAATCACTTATCTTGCACTCTAAAAGAGACAGTTTCAGGGAAACAGATGACCTGAAAAACTTTGTTTCTGTTAAATAAAATAAATAGAAAGGTGAGGCAGTACAGCTCGAGTTTTGATACTTTCATGGAAGTAGATGGTTCAATATGTGATTTTGTTTTGTCTTGTTTTTTGATAAATTTATTTATTTTATTTTTGGCTGTGTTGCGTCTTCATTGCTGCATGCAGGCTTTCTCTAGTTGCAGGGAGTGGGGGCTACCGGTGCGTGGTCTTCTCATTGTGGTAGCTTCTCTTGTTGTGGAGCACAGGCTCTAGGCGCATGGGCTTCAGTAGTTGTGGCACGAAGGCTCAGTAGTTGTGGAGCACGGGCTTAATTGCTCCACGGCATGTGCGATCTTCCAGGACCAGGGCTCAAACACATGTCCCCTGCATTGGCAGCCGGATTCTTAACCACTGCACCACCAGGGAAGCCTCAATATGTGGTTTTGAATGTTCTCTTCACAGTAAAGTTAGTGATATTTGGAATGAACATGTGCTTTCATGTGAGATCAATTTAATGCTTTATCTATGAAGAAGTTGTGTTTAAACAATCAAACAGTAGAAAAAGAGTAATACTTTTGTAAATTGTTCTTTTTTGGGGTGATTTCTTTGGGCCAGTTCTATAATAAATTCATTATTAAACCATGATGTTTCATAACCACAAGGTTGCAAATAGAATAAATTTTCTCACCTATAAAATAAGATTATTTCTAAGTTGCCTTCAGGTCATATGGATTTTATTTCTTGTAAATTTATTTTAGTAAGATTAAATGACATGGCCACAGATAAATTGTAGAAAATAGTGTCTTTATTCCTGAATGAAAGACCCTAGCTAAAGCAGGAATTAGTCTGTGTAGAAGTGGAATATTTCTACTCTGTTTATTTAAGTCATTGAATATATATTAAGGCATTGATTTTATTATTGTTGATAGACTGAAAAACATACCTAAGTTTCCTAAAGCTACAGCTACCTTTCCATCATTAATTTTTCAAATTATCCTGACAAATGGGATATTTTAAAAGATGCTAATTGGGTGGATTTTACTGTGATTTCTTCATGAAATATAAAAGATTAAACTTTGTTTTAGGCTTAAATTTTTCATAGGATATGTAGTGAATTTACCTGATTTCTAAACTAATAATGGCTTCAATATACAGTATTTTGAATAGATTACTAAGCAATACTTTTTGAAAAATTTTAAGTGAAGATAAATAAAAAGAGAATAGGCTCAAGAAAAATAGCCAATGCAGATTTCATGCCAAATGCATTAATGTGTTAACACATTTTTCCCCCTAGGTATATGTATAAAGATATGAACAGACCTGCCAACACCACCAGTTCTATTTCACCAGTTTCACCTATAAAGAGCATACTCTTATCTCATATTCTCATTCATTAAGACAAAATTAAATGACAACGCCTATTCCAATAGACTTATCTTTCACATGAGGTTATATAAGGCTATCCCATTGTTGTTCAAGATGGAATGGAAAACACCATACCATTAGTAAGTGTACGCAGAAGCCCAGGAATTAAAAAAAAAAAAAATTACCTAGTTCCTGCAGTTACCCTTGCACAAATAAAATGTGGTCCAATCATTGTCCTGGTCCAAGCAATCAGATTACCTACACTTCTTTCAATGTGTTTAGATGTGAAAGGAGCTGTAGCTCCTGGAATTGTTCCCTCCAATGTTGCTCTTCATAAAGAGTCTGTGGGTCTCTTCCCAAATCAGGAGAATAGATGAAGTGTATCTGAATATTTAAGGGTTGGTTGCAAATTGTTTTCTTCTGAATTCCTTATTCAGTTTTGTTAGGAAACCAATTATGGAATCATAGTTAGAGGGATGAAGACTGTGGGTACAGAATTTTTTAAAGGTCAATGGTGAACTCTAATAACTAAACAGAATAACTAAATAAAGCAAAGGATTATAAGTCATTATTCCTTGCTTTAATTTTTCTTTAAATTCCAAGTTAATGAATACTTTTATACCACAAATTTCTCCAGATTCACTCAGCCAGAGGGATGCCACTGTTATGATGTTTATAAAGAAGTAAAGAAATGACTCTGCTCCCATCAGCACCATCTTGTCAACATAACATTCATATTTCAACCTCTGGTTAATGCAAGGGGAGTTACTGGAGTTTCTCATATGTCCTCATGGATTTCAATAGCTTATATTTTCTTTTGCCACTTCTTATCTCCACTGAGTGGTTGAATGAAATGCCATGCAATATTTTCTCCTAATATTATCATTGGTATTGTCATAATAGGTGGGAAAACTGATCCAAATCTAAATGATTTCCCTAATATCCAATGTTAAGTCCCTATCTAATCTCTTCATGTTAGATCAATTCATGGGTGTTCACTCACATTACAGACTGCCAGTGGCTTAGACATCCAATATTAATTAAATCAGTTGATATCAATGTGAAAGGAAATGCATTATGAACCATGGTAAACCTGGTGGAACAGTTATGGGCTATTGAAGTTGTGGCAGTTAAAGATGGAGAGGTTTTCTGTTGTTTTTTTGTTTTGTTTTGTTTGTTTTTTGTTTTTGTTTTTTTAAGAAGCATACATGGACCTGGTCAGCATTGTGAAGAAAAGTTATGGTAATCTGCTTTATATTTTTTAAATTAATTTATTTTGAAACATTTTAATTGAAACTAATGATACTTCAATGAATGCTTGTGCCCAATTTTTCAATTATCACCAAATTTTTGGTTGTAGATATTGTCATTGGTATCTGGATTGGAATGGAGACAGCATTCATTTAAAAAATGTTGTCAGGGGGCTTCCCTGGTGGCGCAGTGGTTGAGAGTTCCCCTGGCGGTGCAGGGGACACTGGTTCGTGCCCCGGTCCAGGAAGATACCACCTGCCGCGGAGCGGCTAGGCCTGTGAGCCATGACGACCGAGCCTGCGCGTCTGGAGCCTGTGCTCCGCAACGGGAGAGGCCACAACAGTGAGAGGCCCGCGTACCGCAAAAAAAAAAAAAAAAACAGAAAAAATGTTGTCAGGAACTGAGTAGTTGCATGGCTTAAGGGGCGTCAAGATTTATCTGTATTACTTAATTACATAGATATACGAGGCAACTAGTGATAGCTAATTTGAGTGTTTCATACAGGAGGGGAGAGGGTTTTAGTCTACAAATTATGGACTAAGAAGCTTGATAACAAAAGAGTGCTAATAAAATAATGATACAAATGAAAACTGTCATTATTTACAGATGTTATGATCCTTTATGAAACTTTAAATTATTTCAAGTACATAGAAACCATTATAACCATGTGCGCACAATAATTTTACAAAGTAAATTATAATATTAAGCAACATTAAAGAACTGCAAAATGTTAATGAATAAACACCATAAAGAGGCTAATTATCTCATAACTGGCCTATAGATTTAATGAAATTTCAATCCAAAATCCCAATAAAATTTTAAACAGAAATTGATATTCTGATTCTAAGTATATTATAGAAAAGAGGCAAAAATAATTAGGGCATTTCTAAACAGGAAGAACTGGAGGTGGTGATTTGCTATTCTGGATATTAGAATTTATTGTGAAGTTATAATAATTAAGACACTTCTATATTACAGGAATAAATACATGTCTAACACAGTAGTATAGAGAGCACATAAAAGACCCAGCTTCTCTGGAACTTAATCTTATGTACATGCTACATGCCATATCAGTGGGAAATCAGGGAAAAAAAGATTATGTGAATGAAAAATAAAAATGTATATTAAATACATGTCATATATATGTATATATATAATATTAAATACATTAAAACTTAAATGTTGATTAAAAAATCACTTTCAAATATCTAAGTCAAAAATATGGTAAATATTGGGGGGGATTATTTTAAATTACTAAACAGAGAAAACATGGAAATTTAATTACACTTAAATCAAGATTTCTTTTAATAATAAAGACACCCTAAGGAAATTGCAAAAAGGAAGTTATAAACTTGGTAAAGATATTTGCAATTTTCAAAACCAAGAAAAACTATTATTGACTATGTAAAGAACATTTACCACTTCATAAGAAAGTCAGAAGCAATAGAAAAGTGAAGAGAAAATGGGCAAGAAGCATTGACAGACATTTCCCACAAGAAAGAATCACATATGGCCAATATATATTTGAAGAGATGTTCAATATGGCTAAAGACCAGAGAAATTCAAAACAGTACACTTATCAAATAAAATTTTATACACATTTAATTGGTAAAAATCAAAAAGGCATATATATTAGTTTCCTACTGCTGCTGTTTAAAAAATTACCACAAACTTAATGGCTTAAACAACACATGTTTATTATTTTACAGTTCCGGAGGTCATAAGTATGAAATGGGTCTCGCAGGGATAAATTAAGGGGTTGCAGAGTTACATTTCTTTCTGGAGGTGCTAGAGGAGAAAAAAAAGAATTATTTTTCCTTTACAGCTTCTAGAAGTTATCTCCATTCCTTGGCTCATGACTTCCTTCCATCTTCAAGGACAGCAATGCCCCATCAGGTCTTTCTTGTGTCCCATCACTCCCACTCTGACCCTCTTGCCTACTTTTTCCACATATAAAGGGCCCTTGCGATTACATTGAATTGCAGATAACTGAAGGCATATTGTAGATAGTTCAGGATAACCTCCTTATGTTAAAGTCTGCTGATTAACCACTTTAATTCTATCTGCAACCGTATGCCTCCCTTTTGCTATGAAATATAACACATGCACAAATTTTGGGGATTCGAACAAGGACAACTTAGAGGGGTCATTGTTCTGTCTATCACAATGTCCAATAACAAGAAGATGGTAATCTATAGTCTCTTTTATTTACTGCTGGCCAAGTGTCAAGTCATAAAACCATTTTATTAGGATGGTAGGAATTGTGTGATAACAAATAACCACATGATCTTAATAGCTTAACATGAGAACAAGTTTATTTCTTTCTCAACAATATATCCACTATAGTTCTGAGAAAAGAGTTTGTAAAGATGTACAAAGGTAAATCAGATGCATCAATTGCACCACTAGTTTATATCTAAAATAAATGATTGTATGTGTACTAAGGGAGACATGTAACAGATCATGAGAGCAAAACTTGGAACAGAACACCCATCAAACCATAGGTTACTCACATAATGAATATTATATCTCAGCCAAATGAATAAAATGTGATTATTCACACAATGAATATTATATTTCAGCCAAAATTAATGAACTATATAACTGCTAAAAAGTCAAAAGAAAGTTCTTGGGGAAGTCAGTTGTTGTTGCATATTATAACAGATTTAATCTTACAAGGTGAAAAAGACCCTAATCATTCTTTTTTAAAGGAAAAGCATGTTTACAAAAGAAAAAAAATTGACAGTAAATAGTTTACATTAATATGTTTTAAGACAAAGTTCGGGTATCACTTTTACTTGGAAGCCTTTCAGGAATCATTCCCAGGTAACTTGTGTTTGCCACCTACCTATGCCTTTTATTACACACACACATTCCATTTCATTATATATAAATTTTTTTCTTACTGAATCTTTATCTAAACAGAGACATCCTGAAGGGATCTAACTTACCTTATGCTTCTCTTTATTTCTTACCTTATGCTTCTCTTTATTGCAGACCGTGGGGCTGCAAATTTATTCTACAAAGGGTCAGGTAATAAATATTTATGTTTTCCTAACTCCATATAGTCTGTGTTGCAACTACTCAATTCTGATATTGTAGCCTGGAAGTAACAATAGACAATACATAAGGAATGGGTTTGGATGTGTTCAAATAAAAACAGGCCAGGGCACAGATTACGCCAACAGGTCATAGTTTGCCTAAGGCCTGTCCTAAAACAACCCTTCACATATTCTGGACACAGAAGTATGTGATTGGATTAGTTGATAGGCAAATGGTTTTCACATCGAATTAATATGTATTAATTCATATTGATAGAATGAATTATCATTCTATCAATGGTTTAACAATGGTTAAATGGTTTAACAAAATGGTTTAACAAAAATGTGAGCCCAAGAGCAAGTTAGGAAGAAAATGAGACTTCAATTGTGAGCTACATTTTATAAACTCATATAGTAATCTATAGTTACAGGGAGGTAATATAACACATTTATATGTGAATGTGTATTATAATATACCTTCATGGCCTCCATCTAGTAGTTGCTTATTGGCAGTGCAGCATTATATAAAGCATTCCAGAAAGAACTGTGAAAAAAACATGTTTTACTCTAATTTCTAATGCTAATTTTATTTATCAGTGATATTCAACATGTGATTAATCATGCTTTCTACTTTTTAATTATTAACGTTCTATATATTTTTTTATTTATTATTATTTTAGTTTTGTATTACTCTCTCCTACTTGGTGATTGTATATTTTTGCTTATTTTATTTATTATTTAGTGAATCAACCAATTCTGTGAGAATTCCCTAATAATTCTCTAAAGTATCTCAGCCAACTTAATAGGGAAATAATTCATAATTAAATGGAGCCAATAAAACTGTGAAGTATATCCTTAAATATCCTCAAAAGAGAGATAAAGATGGTTTCCTTACAGTGCTAATAGCTCTTCATCAAGTTATGTACGTAACTGCTAAGTAACGGTTTCCATTTTTGTTTATGCCTATGGTTAAAAGTATATTGCATATCATAGATTCATAAAGACATATATTATACAAAATGGAGCAGTCTGATATATTTATTCTATTTATCACTGTTCTAATGTTGACTATTTTATTCCATTTTTTAAATTCAGGACATGACAAATTAAACTGATACTTGATTGATAAGCTAAATGTAATCTGGTTTGAAAATCACAGTCTTAGAGCATAAAATGATATAAAGTTTAGTAGTGAAGACTTTTTTCACATACTCCCTATTACACATTTTAGTTACATGCCATGTGTTTCTATTTTTTAAATTAAGATATTAGGATTTCCAGAAAATTGAAAAGTTTTGACTTAATTTAGAAAATTTGAGGTTAAGAAGAAGATGACATCCTCTATTTTAATTGTTTCAAAGACAATTTTTTATTTGGCATCCCACTGAATTCATTACAGAAACTTCAATTATTTGTCATTTAGTTCTTTTTATAAAGCTTTGTCAATTTTCTAAGTTGTCAGTACTTTTTATATCGGGATTCTTTTAAAGTGATATACTATTATGCTCAGATCCATTAAAAATAAATATTGATTTTTATAAATATCTAGTTATGTGTAGCACCTAAGTTTATGAAAAAGAAAAATAATTCTATTGAATTGAGAGTACCTATTGATTCGTTTAGATTTATTTAGGTCTATCTAGTTGGATTTTTTATGAGAGAGAGGCAATTTTACAATTTCATGACTTCTTTCCCATGATCACATATATGTTAGATAAACTCCTCTAGAGAAAAATTAATTTTCTTTTTCTTTTTTTTTTGTTTTTTGCAGCTGTGCAGTTGAGAATAGGTCTGTCAGAAAGACTTATTTTTGTCACTTTGTTTTTGTACTATTCTATTTTTCTTTGTTTCTTCAGTACCTAGCACAGTGTCTGTAACATATTTGGCATATTTATTGGTTGAAATGATGACTGAATATTCACAAAGCATATGACAAATGCTGTGTAGAAAAAAAAAGATTATACTGTACCCAAAATAATCCAGACTCAGATTCCTTATATCGCAAAAAATTAGGACTAATGATCCTTAGTTTTCATAAGCACATGACTTCAGGTAGAGGTAGCACAATTTATAGTATGAAGAGCAAGACATCAGTTGAACACATAAGATTTTAAAGTGGTAAAAATTATATGTATACAACAATGAGATACTGCTACACACCTATAAAATAGCCAAAATCCAAAACACAGACAATATCAAATAATGATGAGGTGTAGAGCAATAGGAACTCTCATTCTTTGCTGGTGGGAATATAAAGTGGTAGTCACTTTGGCAGTTTCTTGCAAAAATAAACATGCTCTTACTACATGATCCAGTAATCCACTACTAGTTATTTACTCAAATGAGTTAAACACTTATGTCCACATAAACCTGCACATAAATGTTTATAGCAGATTTATTGGTATTTGCCAAAACTGGACACAACCAAGATGTCTTTCAATTGGTGAACAGATAAACTATGGTGTATGAAATACATATTATTAAAAAAGAAATTAACTATCAAACTACAAAAGACCTGGAGGAAACTTAAACACTTGTTGCTAAGTGAAAGAAGCCAGTCTGAAACGACTACACACTGTATGCTTACAATTATATGACATTTTGGAAAAGGCAAAACTATAGAGACAATAAAATGATCAGTGGTTGCTAGGAGTTGTGGTGGAGACAGCAAGGAGATAGGTGGAACACGGGGATTTTTAGGGCACTCAAAATATTCTGCATGATTCTCTAATGTACTTATAAGATACCATGCACTTGGCAAAACTCACAGAACTGTGGAACACAAAGAGTGTATCTAAATGTAACTGTGGACTTTTGTTAATACTAATATATCAATACTGGCTCATCAATTGCAACAAACATACCATACCAATGTGATATGTTAATAGGACAAACTAAGAGCAAGGGGGTAGGGAGTATATGAGAAGGAACACTCTAAATTTTCTGTTCAATTTTCCTATAAAACTAAATCTGCTCTAAAATATAAAGACTTAATTTTAAAATAGCAACATTTTAAAATTAAATGTATAATTTATGCTCCTTTAGTTGAATAGTAAACTGGTAACTGTTTCTTTATATTTAACCATTAGAAACTCCTATGATATTTTAGGAAAATTATCACTTAGTATTTAATCTCCTGCAAAGCAATTTATTCTACCAAAATCAAAGGTTCAGAATTTAGGATTTCTAAATCCTGTGTCAATCATATATTTTAACATATTCCATTTAAACAGTTTGCTTGAAACTATAAATCTTATAGGTTTTTTTTTTCCCTTGGGTTCTATGTTATTATTGTGGAAAAAAAAGTAATGAAACCAATTATTTTTACCTAAATTTATTTTTAGTACAAAAGTATATCACTTACTTTATAGTCATGCACTCAACATGACAAATAAATAAACCTACATCCTTCTATGATGTTTATATTAGAGTGTGCATCAAGGATTTGTACATATCTGTTTAGCTTGTTTAAAGTAGTTTGACAATGTGCACTATGACATTAGCAGGCTTTAGTGTAATACCACATATATGAGGCATTATTATTATTATCTGAATATATTAGAAAGGCATTTCATAGTCTGTATTTAGAGAGATGTGTAGTGATTCAATAAACTTTATGTATCATGTTGAAAGTGGCAAAAGAGCAGACACAAAAAAATTCATAATAGAGGCTTACATCAGAACTGCTATCAGAAAGAGTACATCCATATTCAGTTCATGAACTACATATATTTATGATAAGTTAGTTTGATGTGATTGTTAAAGACATTGCATACGTTAGCCACTTTTTTACTTTTATTATGCAATTAACCTACTTATATTTGATCACCTATTTTATCATATTTTTGTTAAATGGCCATGAATTATACTCGATAGATACAGAATTTTGAACTCTATCATATGCATCTTAATTTTCTAATTTTCAACAAATCTACTTTGAAGCTATTTAAAAAATAGTTTAGTGTATTATATGCACAGGAAAGTTATTAAATGAGAAAGGAGGTCAAAGGACAGAATTTTAAAATATTTTATTTTGTCATTTGCAGCTTTTTAAAATCAGATATAAGATAAATAAAATGAACATAAGTTTGAAAGGAAGTATTTCCCTTCACTATATTTTAAAATTTTCAACTTAAAGATTTTAGCAGTAATGTGTTCACTTCATTTAAGAGCTTTTTCATTAAACTAATGCCAAACTAAAATGAGAATTAAAACTATATTCAGTTGCACAATTAAATATATCTTACATTTTATATAAAACAATTGTAACCTGATTAAAATATACATTGATGAATAGAGCAGGCTTAAGGCATTAATATCTGTATATACTGATCTAAAAATCAGATGATGTCTTCTTTACTAAGCATGAAAATATTTTGGTAAAATTTAAATCACATGAAATGTAGCTAATAAAATTCAATTATTTTACTCAATAATATTGTGGATGCATTTGTTCTTTCAACACAGAAATAACTATGACAAAAAGATAGAAATATTCATGAGAAATTTTTTGTCTAGATTTTGAACTGTATCTTATTAATAAGAACAAGATTTTTTTCCCAAATTTTTAATTTAGGCAATGTATATGTATCATTTTTATTTTTGCCACTTACTCAGGAAAACTAGAAAGGTATTTAGCAGGGTAGAATGCTATAAGACACAGAGGATGTTGAACATGATTAAAAGGAAGCATATTCACAGAATAAACAGTTGATAAACTAACAAAATGCTGGATCACTAAACTGGCGGTAGGCATTCACATTCAAATTGCATTTTAGTCATGATAAGAACCATTCAATAGTTACTTTTCACTAAAAACTATATATGCTTTATTATAGCTAAGTAGAAATTATTTTTTCTCTCTGGCCTTGATTCCTATTCTAACCAGCTGACTGACTTGTGACTTGTGCTGACTGACAGGGCAGAAATGCAAAGGCTTTGCAATTAATAATTCTCTGCTGCTGTTGAGCACCAAGACCTTCATTTTAAATTATGCCAGATGCTTCACAATTTAATCATAGCCCAAGGAATGAATACTATGGTTTTAATCAAAGACTCTTTCTGACTAAATAAGTATACCCTTCTACAATATTTCAATATGACCCTAAAATACATTTTAATAGTTTTCTTTTAAAGAATGCCAACATTATATTTTGGTCTTTATGATTCTGTCTATTCATTCACTTTCATTATTGCTTTAAGATGATGTTTCCATGTCCATCTAACATATATATCCATGGCTAACTATGTAGACACCCATTTAGATTAAGTGTTTACTTTGGATCAGTCTGTACTTACACTAAACCACCATCTTTAGCACTCTAAAAATCCTTAACTGTAGATACACATTTTCAATGAGAAATGATTAACTCTCAAGTGTTGGCATTTTTTAATCAAATCAATGCAGATTAACCCAAATCACTCAAAATATTAAGGTCTGGTGACAAGCCTACCAGTCTTTGCACAAGGAACAATTTAGCCTAATGAAAGATTGAGCAACATATGAAATATTTACATACTTTTAAGTATTTTAAAGTCAGGAGAAATAATGTTCAAAAATGTTGGGTACTTTAAGAAGGTATTACCAGAAACCTCTATATATTAAATGAAGTTTTATTTTATTAGAAAAAAAAAAAGGGCTTAAAAGAGTAGTGTTGAAAGTTCAAGATTCCTTTTAATATTTTTTAACTTAATGGCAATATTTATAGTTTAGTAAAGCACAATTTCAATTATTAGAGTTGTTTGGGTTTTGTTTTCTGTCAGTTACACACAAGCAGCATTGTTGACCCTCAATAACAATTTTTATTCAGCTCTATGTTCTATTCCACCCCCCTTCTCCCTTAGGAAGCACGTATTTCCTTCTCTTTCCAATTTTTATTCTATAGATTCTTTTATAGTGTCATCCATGCCTTAATTTTGTTAAAATTATACATTCATTAAACTATCACACTGTTCTTAAATACTTAATCTCTCCAACCTTAAAACCTATTTAGGAATATAGAGACAACAGCAACAACCATCCACACATAAGCAGTATGCTTACTCAGTGCTTTTTTTGTGACTCAGTATGCTTTACGGAAGATTCTAGACAAGGGTTGTTTGATTAACTCAATTTGAAAGAACTCGATTCAGGTAGTGAATTATCAGTGTCAACAATTCCTTAATTGTCTTGAGGTTTAAAGGATTTTTAAGAAAGTAATGGACTTTTAAATAAGTAATTTTCAGGAAAATATTTAGAAAGATAAATGTCATTGTGCAGGTAATAAAAGAAAAAGAAAAGGACCAATGTTCAAGTAGAACTTGAGCACTAAAAACAAACTGAAAAATAAAGACAATTTTCTTTTCTAAA
Organism: Delphinus delphis; assembly: GCF_949987515.2. Lineage (NCBI taxonomy): Eukaryota > Metazoa > Chordata > Mammalia > Artiodactyla > Delphinidae > Delphinus > Delphinus delphis. Next base: position 151,747,229 of record NC_082685.1, read on the forward strand.
TGTGAGAGTTTTTATCAAACTGTCAACAGAACTCAGAGATAAATTCATATGCCTACATAGTAATTGTTGATTGAAATTGAGAGAAGTCTCCACATATAATTGCAAACTAAATATTCCAGCTTCCTTTTAATTTCAAAAAATGCTTAAAGCTACTTTTCAAAACTGCCATATGGTTTACATTGGATAAATGCAAAGACTTGAATTTATGTAGAGCTTAAATTCAATATAAATGGCGTTTATGTCTATCATGCAGGTTTATAAAAGGAATGGGAATTTAACTTCAATGAATAAAAATTCAACTTTTTTTAGCCATATTTTATTATTTTTCTTTTACAACATTTAATTTTAACTTTCCATTTAATATTTGTCAATCAAATTATACTGGAATCAAATAATATTTCCATGCTCTAAAGATGAAATATGGGCAAATTGTAAGGTTTTAGACCACTGATGTCACTAAATAAAATAGATTATATAATAATTTAGATAGAAAAGAATAGTGCTTAATGAAGTTATATCCATGACACTAAAGCCAATGCTAAAGAAAATATATGTTTGGTTGACTTATGCTTGGTAAATACAGTACAAACAAGTTATAAGAGAATAAATCTCATATAGTTTAAGATATTTTTCCCCCAATCACAACTCTAGTAGAGGAAGGAGGAAGAAATTGACTTTCAGATTCCTAAACTTAATCGTCAACCTTTTGGCCTAGAACCCCAGCCCTAGAAATAAATGATGTCAGAGCACTTTTAGCTGGCTATGCCTGATAAAGTTAGCTTGTGCCATTTTCCAAGACTTTTTTAGTTGAATTCACACCACAATTAAATTAAATAATAAGCTGCAAGATCTATTTCATTTTTATTGTCTATGTAACAGAGAAAAGCATTGCAAATACACATTTAATTTTTAAGTTGCCATAAGCAGGAGTAACTTTCATAAGATATCAACTTTGCAAATGTTTGTCTGCTAAGAACATACCATAACCTTATCTATTATACAAAAACATTTCTTTAGCATGGTATGTTTAATAAACTTGCAGGCTTCTTTTGTCCTCTTCTAGGGGGACAGCATGGCCAAAAGACCTGGTAGTTTCAGAGTTCTATATTCTTATGGTTCTCAAGTTTCAAACCTGAATTTTTCACTATATTGCCAGATACACATACTCAACTGTATACTTGATATTTCTCTTACCTTCATTCACAGTTTCAACAAAATATTTATTAAGCCTATATACATTATTTAGGTATAACAGTTGTGATACACCATTAAATGAAGTCTTGGTTTTTATTAAACATATACACAAATAGTGGGAGACGTTTGGTGGTGATATATGCAATGAAGATAAAATAAAACAGGGTAAGAAGAAAAGAAAGTAGATGAGCAATGGTCTTTCTGTAATGAAGGACCAGGAAGCCCTTACCAACAAGAACATAATTACCAAATACCTGAAAGAAGTGAGGGAATAGTTATAACTATCTGGAGAAGGGCATTCCAAACAGAAGGACTAGAAAATGCAAAAGCTCAGAGGTAACACATGGATTATGGTTGAAGCATACTGACCAAGAGGGAAAGAGGTAGCAAATGGAGCAAAGATTAGCCTAGTGCAAGATCGTGTAGAAGCAGATACATTATTAAAATAACCTTTAATTTTACTCTGAGTGATAATGGAAGTCACAGAGTTTTGAGCAGAAAAGCAATATAACCTGAGTGCCATTTTAAAAGGGTGATTTAAGTTACTGTGGAGAGAATAGAGTCTGATGTTTTTTGGTTTTGGGCGGGTTTTTTTCCTCTGTGTCTGCTCTTCCAATAACCTTCCTATCTTTGTAAACAGCAAATAATTTTTCTAGTTGCTCAGCCAATAATGCTTGTGAAGAATTATCAAATGGAAAGATGTGCAGATAACAAATAACCGAGTAAAACTAATATTGTTACAAATGCAAAAAATTCATCAAATTGTAGAAAGTATAAGTATATGACACACTAGATCAAACAGAACTAGAACTTTGAATGAGAACCAGTCCTTGAGAGAGATGCACCTATTGAACACATTGATTAAATGATAAAATATAGATCATGAAATTAAATACACATATATTGTACTCTATATATGTATGTATATACTATATATGTATGAGCTATGCATGTATGTTTATACTATATGTATGTATATATATATCAATTCAGTTTACATTAGTGTTCATTAATGTATTGACGAGAATGGTCGGATGTTTAAAACAATAGAGGATTCTTAAAAGGACAAGTAGTATATATGAATTAGGTGTGTGAATACTATGTAATCGTTCTAATCACAGGTAACTACTATGACAATATTTGTCTATCAATCAAGTTCACTGGAGAGATGCCAACAAAATTAATGGTAGTCAATTGAAAATAAAATAAAATAGTATTAGAGAAAATGGCTAAAAGAACTCATTCACATTTTATTCACTATAGTTCTCCATTTATTACTAACTTGGTGATAAAGAAGATATTTTTTTAAAAAAAGAAACATTAATGATTCCAAAATGAAAACAGGATTTGATAGCGACATTAATTCAAATTTACTTCTTTGTTACTATCACCAAACATAATGAGCCATTTTCAGGACATTTGATTTCACCAAGATCTCACATCTTTTGTTCAACAATACAATGTCATCTTTGTCTTAATGAATGTAAATCTCTAATTATGTGGGGGGAAAATTATTTAAGTTGTACTCTTCCTTGAGAGATTCTAGAAACTGGGTAAATAAAAGTTATTTTTCATTTTCCCTGATTATGTAGGTTGGGGACTTGTTATCCTAATTAGTCTTGTATTAGGGTAATCTGAACAGCTGTAGCAAACAGACCAAGAAGTATAATCACTAAAAACAATAAATATTTATTTGTTTCTCCCATAGCAAATCTGAGTTGGTACTCCACAGGAGCTGTACCCTCTGCTTGTTTCTCAGGCAGTTTTAACATATCACTGTCAAGGTCATTCTAGTCACTATTTTCCTAGTTCACAGGCCTACAACAGCCATACGTTATTCTCCACACATTTCACTGGTATGAATTTATTCACATGGACATGTCTCACTTTAGCTGTGGAATGCTATTAAACAAAGAGAAGCAGCAAGTATTTTGATACACAGCATTCTTTGCCATGCTGAAAAACTGAAGTGAGGAAATTTAATTAATTGATGACTTCATTTAATCTGTTTGTTTATGCTTAAATAGTAAATGGTATTTTTTTACAAAGATAATCCTAGATAGGATTTTCAAGCATCCCTTAATCAGCCCAGTAAACTCATTTAAATTTTATTATCAATCAATTAAACATTCCACTTTTCAATAGAAATACTGCAGTTTCAGAGGATCAATATTACGCCTACCATTTTAATTTATTTTGGGGCCAATCTAAGATCTCTGCTAATTTAAACATCTCACAGTCAGAATAATATTTAATTTGGGGAACAAATTTTTTTTTTTTTTTTTTTTTTTGCGGTACTCAGGTCTCTCCGGTTGCGGAGCACAGGCTCTGGACGCGCAGGCTCAGTGGCCATGGCTCACGGGCCTAGCCGCTCCGCGGCATGTGGGATCTTCCCGGACCAGGGCACGAACCCGTGTCCCCTGCATCGGCAGGAGGACTCTCAACCACTGCGCCACCAGGGAAGCCCTGGGGAACAATTTTAATATGCAACAAATCAACTTTAGTTTGTCATTATTGTGCTTCATCATTTTACTTCAACAAGAATTAAAGTTCTCTAACTTTTATGTTACTGGTACAAAAGCCAACTCAGATATCATTATTAACAATTAAGTATAATGATACATTACAAAAAAGGGGACGTTAAAGCTTTTTTGTACATTTCAAATATACCACAGTTTAAAAAGAACTTACATAATTACTATATTGTATTCACATGTATAACACAACTTAAAGTTACTTGATCAAGGATATTTCATGTTGGTACTCACCTCATCTTCTTTCATTTTAAAGTACTGATAAAATAATGTAGAGAGCTATGGAACTGTAATTGGCTTTTATAAACCCTAGCCTGAAAGACCCATGTTATATGGCATCTTTCACAATACTCTCCTCAACTGTTTATCATTCCTTTGATTTTTTTCCAACTCATAAGAAGCATGTTTGCACATTTGTATTCTGTTCATATCTAAATTCCAGTAAAGGTCAGCTTTCCCATAAAAAAAGGGTATAAATAGTGCATAAAATGATGGTCCAAGCTAGCACATCAAGAAAATAAAAGCATAAAAGTAAAGGTCATTTTCACAATTTTTATCTTGAAGCAGTCTCAAAAATATATAGTGTGAAAATTTGTCAAAGTTTTCAAAAGAGGAGTTCGGATACTGAGGTTCTTTCTTTTCTATTTTCTTTGCTATGACCTTTCTAGAAGTTAAAAAGAAACTGTACATTATTTGAGGTCATTATGTTGGTTTCGTTATTAGGGTAATTACCCCTGATATTTAATCAACTATCAAAGTAATACTTGTTTAGGTTGAAAATAATCATTCTTTCCTTGGAAGCCACATTTAGATTTGGCAACATTAATAGATAAAGCATATCAGCACTTCCAAGATAAACACAAAGAAAATATTCATTACTTATTTAAATAATTATTTAAATGAAACATTTTTATAAATTTTAATATTTTGACTTTCATTTAGTGAATTTATCAGGAAAGCCAATACTTATAAGAGGAATACACTGAACTTATTAAATTAACTATGTATTTATCTTATTCATTCATCTGGAGTAAAGAGTTTGAATCTGATCCAATTTGGATTGATAACTGAGTAATGATTGTGATATTAAACTTTTGAAAGCCTTTGGAAAAGCTACCTATGTGAACTTTTGCATCCATAAAATATGGAAGCAATATGAGCTAGCTTTAGTTTCACTATATTTAGGACAAGGCCAAGACTTTTGATAAAGTCTGTGGAATCAAGACAGGTAACTCTATTAGCAAAACACAGACACAAATGTTGGGGCATGAGCTCTCTAGCTCACCAAAATTAATAGAGCACCACTGTGGAACAATAGTTAACCCTGTCCTTAATCTTCTCTGCCTCTGATATATATTTTTTTCTATCCTAATAGTCTCCACATCTTATCAAAATTACTTATAGGTGTGTGTGTGCAACAAAATTGTTAACTCCTCTGGGTAGACACCACATCTCATCCATTGCTTTTAAATTTATATATCTTAAATAAATAATTAATTAGGAACTAGTGTCAGACAATAAGAATAAAATAAAGCAAATAAATGTTTGGTTTCAAATCTCAAAAATTGTAAGTCTACAGGCATACCTTATTTTACTGCACTTCACTTCATTGCACTTCACAGATATTGCATTTTTACAAATTGAAGGTTTGTGGTAACCTTACAGCAAGCAAGTCTATTGGTGTCATTTTTCCAACAGCATTTGCTCACTTTGTGCCTGTGTTACATTTTGGTAATTCTCACAATATTTCAAAAATTTTTATTTCATTTTCATTATTATATTTGTTATGGTGATCTGTGATCAGTGATCTTTGATGTTACTATTGCAAAAAGATTACGGCCCACTGAAGGCTCAGGTGATGGTTAACACTTTTTAGCAAAAAAGTATTTTTTAAATAAGGTATGTACATAGATTTTTAGACATGATGTTATGGCACAGTTATGTAGTGTAAACATAATTTTTATATGCACTGGGAAACCAAAACCAAAAATCTTGTGACTCAGTTTATTGGGATATTTGCTTTATTACAGCAGTCTGGAACCAAACCCACAATACCTCTGAGGTCTGCCTGTAATAGGGGACATAGATATTTTTAGTACGTTTAATGCACACAAAAATGAAATAGTAAAAAAGTTGAAAAGGAAGTTGTGATACATCCCTTACTGTTCTGCATTTATGGAGGCGTAGGATTTTAATAGGTAGAAGGTTTGGGATGAGCATGATAGGTAGAGAGGGATGTGGTTGTGAGTTGTGAGGGGAGAGGAAGCATTCTGTAGTTCTATGATTAGAAGTAAAAGAGTCTATGCCTCTGTACATGAACATCACAACAGTTTCTCAGTTTTTTCTCATCCCCCTATCTGGAACAGAATGATGAGACAGGGCTGGATTTGAGTATTATCCTTCCCCAGGTCATTTAGGATATGGTAATAGCTTAGCAAGTTATGCTTTCATTAACTAGTTGAAAAGACATCTTTAGTTAATCTCCAAAGGACTACTGATTAAGGCAGAAAAAATTAGAATCAATAGCATTCCATATTTTAAAATAAAATAATAAAGTATGAAGTACAAAAATATAATAAAATTAATTAAAGGTGACTCCTTAGAATAAGATATAAAACCCTAGATTTAAAATAAAATACCCTTTTCAGAGCACTACAACAAACAAAACCAATACTAAAATGTTTTACATGATAAAACACAAATGAGCAATATTTTAAAAATTTGTTTCTGATTAGAAGAAAGTGCTAGATATATTTACACATGCATATTCATATAAAAGAACAGTTTCCATGCTCATGAGGAACACTAAGAGTTCAATAGAAAAGGACAGCCTATTTTTAACAATAATCTTCAAGTGATAGGAACTTAGGAACCGTCATTTCACAGAGGAATAAGAAAAATCTTAGTTTAAAAAACTGTTGTCTATTCAATGGGCTAATATATTTGGAAACAGTCTGCCTGGTTGTCATGGGTTAATAATTAAATCAATCCTTAGAGGGAGCTGTCAACAATAACACCAAATTAATCAGTTACTGTGCTGTCATCAAAACTGAAAAAGGGAATTAAAATATGGGTAAATTCTTTTCAGTCCAACACTCCACAGTAACAAAATGTCCTACTTAAAGCAGATTATGGAGTGTCTTTTATTAATTCTTGGTGAATGGAAACTGATAGTGGTTAATAAAACTTCAACTCTATGGAAGTAATTAAAAGCCTGGGAACATAGTTATATTGCTTTTTAGTGGAATAGATCAAGCTTGACTTTATTTTCACTTCTGAAATTTTTTTCCTTGAAGTTTCAGCAAATTTTTTCAAGCCTAAAACTTACAAGCAACTGTAAGTCCTATGAGTTGCTGTAATCCAGAAGTGTCTTCTTTATAATATGTAAAATTAGAATTCTTAGCTTACTGTAGTAAATCCTCTCCAAATAATATGCCTAGTTTAAATATCTTTCAAAATAACAGCAAAAAAAAAAAGACAAATCTGCCTTAAAGGTTTAGGTATACTAATTCAAGATATAGTCATTATGTCCTTATGAAAATGCTTTCATAATATGATACAGCTGGATGGAAGCTGAACACAAAAGAAAGTTGATTACTTATATCATTTTGATTTTCTAAACAGATGTTTCCTTTGTGTCAAGTTGCATTTTAATACAACAGAGAAAAATGAAAAGTGTAATATTTCAATATGTCTCAATTATTTTCCAGAACGTTCTGTCAAAATCATTCTCATCGTTTCAAAATAAGTGGTTTTACCTTGATATTTACTCATTGTACAAATATTTGCATAGTTACTAAACATCATTACTGACTTACAGAACTGTCTATAGATTTGAATCAGTCAATTCAATAGCTAACCATCATTTACATCAGGTACTTTATAGATAATCATAAATCATAAGACATATTAAGGTAATTAATATAAATGAAATTAAAAGGATTGAGAAGTACCCTAATAAATAGTAAAATGCTGTTTTTTAACATGTCCCCTGCACATCACTGCATTTAAGTTATTGTCCTAAAACAAAGATACTATAATGATACTTTATTTATTCTAAAACTTTTTGAAAGTCACAAATAAAACAAGTAATCTTTTCAGTATGAATAAGGATGTATTTTGATTTAGCAATAACATGAAATTGGTGCAAATATCTAGAAGACAGAGACATGGAAATATATGCTTATTTTGACTTGGAAGTAAACAGAACTCTCTAAAAGCACACAGTCCACTCCTGGGTCAGATGGGAAATTTTAACTGTTCTTGATACATTAGTCAAATATCTGAACTCTTGGCTGAACTCTATTATTATTTCTTAAAAAAAATGCCCATAGTTTTTATGGAGACAAGTAATCACAAGTATAATGAGAGTTTTGTGTGTTACTTTATATACATGTATGCATAATTTATTTCTTATTTTATTATACTGATCTCTTAAGACATCCAATAGAATATCCAATGGATTTCTAAGAGTGGGTATTGTGATTTTTCCTATTTTTAAGAGGAATATTGGTAATGTTTTAGGATCATATACTACAGTCACCCACACCCATACTTATCACAGTTCATGCAACTGTTTGACATAAAACATCACTAAGTGAAGCTTTGCCTTTTCGAAATTTCATCATGTATATTCAGCTAAAAACAGTGATGGCCCATTGACCTAAAGAGATATTCCAGTTTGTTGGCATTTCTACTTTATTCCAATTCATAATCCACATTACTTGTCTTTATTTTTTCTAATATATTTCAGTATTTCCTGTCTATCATTTTAGTATTTTTTTAAAATAATACACAAAATTCTTACCCCTTCCCTCTCTTTTTCTTAAATACTGCCTGCAAAATTTTGAGTCTGGATGATTCCAAATTTTCAAGTCTTTACTTGTGCTTATATTCAAATGATTTAATATTGATGTAAAAAGTCATACAACATTTTTAACACTTTATGCTATGAATCAGAATAGGCATATTTAAATTATTCTATAATTTTGATAATCATTCTTCCTATCTTTATCTGGTTAGGCCATTTTTTTTTCACTTTCTATGGCAACTTTCAAATACCCTTTATTTTTATCTAACTACTAGTTCTTAGATTTCTACTCTTATTCATAACATATGACCACATTAAAAAAAAATAGAAAACTTCAAAAAAGAAAACTTGCAAAACTCTTTATTTCCAATCACACAAATCCCACTATAGCTGTACTCATTTTATTCCTGTCACTACTATTACAAAAAATAAGCTGACTTTTGTAGAAATTTGGATCACACTCTTCTTACTGTTCAAGAAATTTACATTATTAGTGTCCAGTAACCTTGACAAGGATCTGTATTAGTACTCTTATTTTCTGTAAATTTTAGCTTTTTTTGTTTCTTCATTTTTATTTCTTATTTTTGTATGTCTCATTTCTTTGACTAAGATATCTGCTACAATATTGAATAAACTGAAAAGGTGTATCTTATTTATCTTTTTGCTCTAAATGGGAATGTTTGTAGTATTCACCAAGAAGATATAACATTTATAAACATATATACATAACATCAGAGCTCTAAAGTATATGAAGCAAATTTTGACATAATTCAAGGGAGAAACAGTTTTACAATAAGCGTTGGAAACGTCATATAATTGACTACAATAATGATCCAATAATGGATAAAATGAGCAGATTAAAAAAGCAATAAGGAAATAGAAGACTTCAATAACACTGTAAAGCAATTGTACCTAATAGCCATATATGGAACAGTCCACCCAACAAGAGCAGAGTACACATTTTTCTCCAGTGCACATGGTAGATGCTCTGGGACAGAGCATATGTTAGGCCACAAAACAAGTGTTAATAAATTTCAAAACACCAATTTGGATGGTTATTTTTTTAAAAAAAGGGAAACATGAAAACAAAACAGTGTTTTAAAGGATGTGGAGAAATTGGAAATTTTGTACACTACTAGTGATTAGTTTGCCACTGTGGAATATGGTATGGCATTTCCTCAAAAACATCACTATAGAATTACCAAATGATCCAGCAATTTCACTTCTAGGTGTATACCTGAAAGAAAGCAGGGGCTCAAATAGATATTTGTATACCAGTGTTCATGGTGGCATTATTCATAATAGCAAAAAGTGGAAATAACCCAAGGATCCACTCATAGGTGAATAGAAAACCAAAATGTGACATATACATCCTGTGGAATATTATTCAGATTTAACAAGGAGTGAAATTCTTATACATTCTACAAAACAGGTGAACTTTGAAAATATTAAGCTAAATGAAATAAGCCAGGTAAATAAGGACAACTAGTGTATTAATTCAACTTATATGAGATACCTAGAAAAGTCAAATTCTTTAGACAGTAGAATACAGGTTACTGGGAAGAAGAGGTGCTAGGAAAGTATTGTTTAATCATTACAGAGATTCAGTTTTGGATGATAACAATGTTTTGGAAATGAATAGTGATGATGATTGCACAACAATGTGAATGTATTTAAGGCCACAGAACTGTACACTTTAATTAAATGTTTAAAATGGTTAATTTTATGCTATGTATATTTCACCATAACAAAAACAGAAAAAAAAAAAAACATAAATTAGCTATCACAACCATTTAAGTTTACTGCCCATAAGTCTGTGTGTTAGCTGGGCTCTCCTTTGCCCTGGGCCCCATTAAGTTTAAATTTGTGTGACTATGCTTACCAGTGAGTCAAATAGGTGACATTACTTATGTGGGATGAAACTTCTCACATGTGTGGATTTTTGCTGTGATAATCAGGTCAATTTAGCTCTATCTTATGTTATCTCTCATCTCCAGCAAGCTAGTCTGGCTTTTACTCAGGGTGGAGACAGGAGTCTAAATAGAGATTGGAAGTGTATAAGGCTCTTAAGGCCTGCATTCATAACTATCATATCATTTCCATCATGTTCTACTAGTCTAACATAAAATGTTGTATGTTCTTTGGTTAGGGCTTTTTGTTTATTTAGGATTGGCAATACTGAACCATAAAAAAATCTATATTATTTCGAAGATTATATTTTCAATTTATTGTGTCTCTTCTTACTTTTTCTTAACTTTTTATTTTGTGATATAATTTCCAAAATCTATGTTTTTATATAGTTCATACTATATAGTTATTTTTTTGAATATTTTGAAGAAATTATGCATCTATTTGTTGTATCATTTTACTTAAACAAAGGAAGAATTATGCATCGAAATTTTCATATGCATTGTAACTTTTGAATAGACTCATACACATAGACATATATTATATTTATATATCAATAAGCATATTCAAACTAAACATTGTTATAGATAAATATTATATTAGAAGTATGTTTATTATAGAACATATAATTCATATAATACATGTTCTATATGAAGGATTTCATTTTCACATTATCTGCATGCACATTTAACTTATAATGTGAGTCCTCTATAATTAACACTCAAAATTCTAATACCATGTGTATTTACTTCATTCCCTTTTTCAGTTCATTTTGCTGGATAATATCAGAGCAGAATTTGAGCAGCCTATTATGTTAAAGAATAAACTGTTCAGAGAAAATGTATATATTATTTTGTTCATTTTCATGAAGTTTCTTCACCCCAATACTTGAAAACATAGCAATGCTATGTTTTGTGCTTTGTTACATCAAACACACTGTTCACCTTAGGGCCTTTACAAAGGCTGCTCTCTGCCTGCAAAGATGGGGGTAACTTCACACCTTTGCTAAAGAATTACATTACAATGAAACCTAATTATATCTTTTTATTTAAATGATCACATGGGGAATGTTACTTTATCAGGATTTTTCAACCTGGCCACTGGTGGCATTTGAGGCCAGATAATTCTTTGTTGTGGGGCCAGCCCTGTGCATTGTAGGATATTTAGCCATATCCCTGGACTCTAACTACTAGATGACAGTAATATCCACCACCCACAAATTGTGGCAATGAAAAATATTTCTAGGAATTGCTAAATATCACCTGGGGGCTTGGCAAAACATCTCTTTCCCCCTCAACACACATACTCAGTGGAGAACCACTGTAGTGGGTTATAATGAATGTATCAATGTTTTCTGCAATTGAGAATAACTATGGAATTAGTTAGTGATATCTGAGCAATAATGTTGAGACTAAGAATTCTCAGAACTTATTTCTTGTTACCCTGATCTAAAGAAATAGCATTCTAGCTTGCATTTTCAAAAGACACAAAATGAGATCTGATGCAGAAGGCAGAAGAAAATTAATTTCCAAATTTTTTTCCTTACATTCTTACAATGAGGAGGCTATTCTTATACCTAAATATAATATAATGGTTATTATTTGGAGATTTTATTTGTATCAATCATACTGTTAAATGCATAATTAATTTACCTGGCAGTTTAGTAGATTATTATAAAGCCCCAGTTGAACTAACATTTTCAGGTATTTTTATAAGTAAATATGAAAATTAAAATGGCCTCAATTACTGCCTATACAAGCAAAAGAGTTTAAAGGCAACTGATGATCTAATAGCTAATGGCTGTATATGCTACATGATGCATTGGCACATTGGGAAGGAAAATCAATTCCATATAATCTGAATCTACAGAAAATGAGAATAAATTGCTAATTTAAAAGATAACTTTTTGAAATTTTCTATAGATTATAATTTATTTTCCTGTCTTTTCCACCTAATGTAAGAGACCCGTAGATTATGTAAACATATGTGAATCATACCTTTGTAAATGAAGCAGATACTTTATTTTAATCTTTCTACTCACAGCATCTAGTAAAATTCTAACACACAATGATGACTCAATAAATAGTTGTAGAATCAATTTGTTTTGTTGTAGGGGGTAAATTTTGCCTGCCTTAAAATTTTACTTTATGTTACCTAATTCTTCCCTCTTAAAGTATACCTGGCACTCAAAACTATGCAAGAAAGTTCACCTGAACATCCTAAAAAAGCAATTTAATGGCTTTCTCTTCCATCCATTCTTTTACTCATGGACTACATCCTGTACATTCAGTTGCCTTGTATTGGCTCTCCTATCAGTCTCGTCACACTCTAAGTTATTTTTGTCTAGATTTCTGTTGCCATTAGACTGCCTTTTTTTTTTTTTTTTTTTTTTTTTGTGGTACGCAGGCGTCTCACTGTTGTGGCCTCTCCCATTGTGGAGCGCAGGCTCAGCGGCCATGGCTCACGGGCCCAGCTGCTCCGCGGCATGTGGGATCTTCCCGGACCGGGGCACGAACCCGTGTCCGCTGCATCGGCAGGCGGACTCGCAACCACTGCACCACCAGGGAAGCCCCTAGACTACCTTTTAACTTTTCCAATATTGTCAGTACTCACTTTTACCTTCTCATCTATGTTACTGAAAACCCCAAACACAATTCAACCAGTATTTTCAACAGAGAATACACAGGATATACATATATCTGCAATATTAAATAAATATGCAAACTAAGGATCAACAATTATCTCTTGAATCATCAGAAGGCAATGTTTAACTAATTTCCTTAAAATGTACTCATATGTACACAAGTCTATAATATTCTCATGGCTAACTGGAATAATTCTCTAACTATTCACTCTCTCCTAGTTAGAGTTATACTCATCACATATGATTTGTTTGACCAATGGATTGTGAGTCAAAGTGGCGAAGGGCCACTTCTGGACAAAGCTTAAAAGGTATCATGTATTTCAACTTGTCCTTGCTCTTGCTCCCCACCATAAGAGCAACATGTCTGAAGTGGTGGCTTTCCTTTATTCTGTACTATGGAAAGAGTAGATATGTTGAGCCAAATCAAGCCTACCTCAGGTGAGTCCCGCAGAACTTAGAAGAGGCAAGGTTAACAAAAAACCTCTTGCAAAATGAGGAAGAAAGAAATATTTGGTGATGTAAGCACTGGAGTTTTGAGATTATTTTTATACTGTGTAGCGTAATAAAAGCTAACTAAAATAATCCTCAGTAGGGTATTTTAGTCTTGCCTTAAATTCCAGAATTTCCCCTCCCTATTCAAGTAAATTATATCATGGTCATGAAATATGTATTAGAAAAAAAATAAAAGCAACCATGTACACCACTGTTGATTACTGCTAATTGCACATTTTTTAGTATTTATTATATATTATAAAATGTGTCAAATCTATATCAGGACAAATGCTATGAAGAATGTGGATATTTTATTTTCCTAATAACAAGGATAAATTAAATTCTTAGTGTTTAATTCATATATTTACTCTGTGACAAATTCAGTAATTTGGGAGAAAGACTGATTTCCAAGAATAAAACTATACTAAACTTTTTTTATTTAAGGTGAAATCATAACCTTGACATGGACAAAATAAACACTTAAATGATTTGATCAGATTTTCAGTAATAGGGTTTTTCTCTACAGCTTTTGTCAAATAAAACCTCATTTTACTTTTAACATTATTGAATGATACTTGACCACAAATTATAAGCAGTCATATCAGTGATACAGATATTTACTGTATCTGTAAATATAAAAACTCTGGCTACTGATTGTTTTAAGTGACTGACTTTAATTTTCTTATTTTTATAAATTCAGGCTTTCTTGTTATTTTATAGGATAGGGTTTTATATTTCTAAATATTGATCACAGACCTACAGCTGTCTCAGTTTTGGAAAGAACATATATGACCTACATAGTTATATTTAATTAAAGAAGCTGGTATTTGCCTTTAAAGTATTACATCTTCTCTTCAATATTCAGTATTTAGAGAAATTCAGGTATCTCTGACTGAAGTTCAGTAGAGGAGAAGAAGAAGTTCCCTGAAATAAAATGTCCTTGAGCAAAAAGAGTATAGATTCATGACAAAATCTCATCCTGATTTTCTAAATATCAAGGAATGGGGATAAGTCTTGTCACACAGGAATCCATGAATGGAAGATTCTAAGAATTTAGCTTCACTAGTATCTGCTCTGCATTAATATAGAAAGAGTGATTGTGAAGTCTAAACACAATTTTTACAATTTGAAACTCAGATTTACTGAGACTTGATTTATTGTCCATAATATAGTCTGTCTTGGAAAATATTTCATATGTAGTTGAAAATAAGGGTTAATTTTGCTACCATTGGTTGGAATGTTCCATAAATGTTAATTAGGTCAAGTTGGTTGATGGTGTTGTTCAGGTCTTCCATATATTTATTGCTTTCTGTTTGTTCTATCATTTATTTAGAGAGACATGTTAAATTATTTTCCTATATTTGTGATTGGTCAATTTTAGTAATTTTGTCTTGAATCTCTGTTGTTATGTGCATAAACATTTAGCATTTTTATGTTCTCAGATGAGAATTGACTCCTTGGTTATTATGAAATGATCTACTTTATTGCCTGTAATATTTTGCTCTTAAATATACTTTTTTCTCATATTAATATAGCCTCTACATCTTTCTTCTGATTAGCATTAGACAAGTATACTTTTTCCATCTTTTAATGTATTTTAATCTTTATATGGTAAGATTTACGTAGGCAATATAGAATTTGTTATTACATTATTATCCAATCTGGCAATCTCTTCCTTTTAAATGTGTGTATATATCATTTATATTTAACATGATTATTGGTATGGTTGAGTTTAAATCTACTATCTTGCTCTTTGGTTTCTATCTGTTCAATCTGTTTTTGTGCTTTCTTTTCTGTTTTGCTTTGGATGAACCAAGTATTTTTTATAGTTCCATTTTATTTCTTTCTTGTTGGATTATTAACTATAATTATTTTTGTTTTTTGGGGTATACTTTAGAGTTTATAGAATCATCATTATTTTGTCTCAGCCTAAGTTCAAATGATATATACAGCTGTATGTATAAGAATCTTAAAACAGTACACATCTATTTCTCATTTCTCAGCCGTCATGCTATATTTGTCACATATTTAATGTATAAATGCAATATTATTACTTTTTACCTAAATTGTTCATTATTTCTTAAAATGACTATATTTTTTAAAAACCTTTATATTTATCCATGTGTTAAGTTTTCTCTGTGCTCTTCATTCTTTTGTATAGATCCAGGCTTCCACCAGGTATGACAAGTATAGTATTCCTTCTGAATGTAGAACTTCCTTTATTATTTCCTAGAGTTGAGATCCAGTGGTGATGAAAGCTTTCAGTCTTTTTATATCTGAAAAAGTACTTATTCACATTTGTTTTGAAATACTTTTGCTGAATAATGCATTTGATGTTGACAAGTTTTGTTTGTTTGTTTTTACTTCAGTACTTTAAATATGCTCTTTTGTCCTCTAACTAAAATTGTCTTCAATTAAAAATATGTTGCTATCCATATCTTTGTTTCTTTGTATCCAATGTCTCTTTTTCTGCAGACACTTTAAAGATTTTCCTTTTATCACTCTTTTAAAGTAATTTCATTATGAAATACTTTCATGTAATTGTCCTCATGTTTCTTGTGTTTTGGGTTCAATGAGCTTCTTAGTTATACGAGTTTATGGATTTCATCAAATTTATAATACCTTTATAGTAACACAATTTATAATACATTATAAATTTCTTCATTTAAGTAGTTCGTGTTTATATAAAAGATAGGCAAATTTTTCAGAGTATTAGGAATGAATGCAAGGATTTATCTAGATACTTTTCGGTCGGCTTCTCATTCTTCAGTGAGTCATTTGTCATCTGTACTGTAAATTCAATTTGGGAGAGAACACATATGAATACTAGTCAATGTCTTATCTGTGGTTTCCCACAGAAGTGTGTCTGACTGACTGAAAGTTTCTCAAGAGGGACAAAGTTGCATTATAAGAGACAATATTCAGTGCAAGGAACGCTAAGACTGTTTCATCTCCTGGACCATATGATCTGTAGTGACACAGTAGACTATGAAAGCAGTTGAACAGTAAGACAATCCAGCTATTGCCTTAATTCCTTAATAAGCATTACACTTCCTGACTCACCCACCAAGTAAACCAGCCAAGTTCTTAATGAAGCACCTGGTTTCTGCTTACAGTGATCACACATTTTCTTCCTTTCACATTTAGTGTAAATTTGTGTCTCTGACACTATTGAAATACTGAAAGGAGGCTGAAACTTCTGCCTACCCAGGATGAATATAGGACTAGTTACTAAGAAAATTTGGGCTTGAAGCATCACACCAAATTGGCAAGGAAATCCACTTGACTGAAGGTCAGGTCTTTGAACCTTCTCAATACTCATGCTGCAACTACCTCTTCTCTTCCTCCTTATTAATAGGCAATACAGTATGCTAATCATACTATTTGATCAACATGTTTACAGTCAATTTTCATAGATTCCCCTCAAAGAGCAATAATTGCTCTCTAAGACCCTTATTCTTCCTGTTTCAGAAAGTTGTGTTTCATTCAGCATCTTATCTTTCTATTCTCAGCACCAAAACTGTCAAGAATTCTCAAGGATATGAGATTTTATCCCACTTGCAAGCTTACAATTTAACCTGTCACAGTATAATGATGCTGGTGAAAGACACAAGACTCCTGGGTCAGGGACAAAAAAAAACAAAAACAAAAACAAAACAAAACAAAACACTTTATTACTCACAGAAATAGCAGTGCCAGTGTATCAGCATTTTTACTGGTTTCCCAAGCCACAGTGCTGTAAGGGTTACATGGAGAAGGAAAGATGGTACCTCCATACACAGTGGATTGCATTACAGAAGCTTAGGGAACTTGAATCTTTTAGAATGGGCACTAAATATACTTACTATTTTCTCCAGGGGGAAACACTATCTATCTCCAAAGTCTATTTATGTTGGAAGCTTCCTTAAAAAGATAGTCCAGACAAAAGGAAATCAGGCATTCACCTCAAATACAAAGATATGATAAACCATGGAGAATTATCTGCCAACATTAGCACGTCTTGAAATTCACTAATCGTTTATTCATTAATGTTTATCTGTTTTAATCCCATGCAGTGTATAACATGTCTTTTTAATATCTTTTATATATCTACTAAATTAATACATTCCATCTTAAGCTTCTTAGATATATAGAATAAAGTTGTAATACCTCTTGCAATGTCTCTGTCTACTAATTTTTCATCTGTGTTATTACTGATCAGTTTGTATTCATTGACTTTTCTCCTCATTAGCAATCATATTTTCCTGCTTCTTTGCATGCTAGTTAATTGTTATTAGATGCAGACACTGTGAAATGTAACTTTATTGTGCATTGATATTTTTCCATTTCTACAAATACTCTTAAGATTTTTTTCCTGGGACTTGGATAGGCTAATTGGAAACAATTTGCCCCTTCTGAGTCTTGACTTTAAGATTTATTAGTCAGGCCCAGAGTTTCATTTTATTTAGGACTAAATTTCTGCAATACAAAGGCAAGGCCCTTTTTTAGTACTGTAATCAATGCTACCTGAATTATGAAGTTTTGCATTCCACCCGTTGGCAGTATTCCCAGCCTTCTGTGTATTGTGGAGTTTCCTCAAATTCATGTTCTGATCACATTTCTCTAAATATATGAAGAGTATTCAAAATGCCCTTTGTAGATCTCTGTGGAGTCTGTGCCTCTCCCCTCTCTGGTGCTGTTTACTTTAGCTACCTTGCTTTCCACGGGCTTCAAGCCCTATCCCATCACCTTAGGGAGATTTCTGAGCTCTGCCAGTCTTCATTCCTTGCTCTGCATACTGGAAAATTTCTCTAGTCAGTAAGGTAGGGCATCTCTGGAGCTCATTTCATTTATTTCTTGCCTCTCATGAATAGCTATCCTTCATTGCCTTATTTTCAATGTATTAAGTATTGTTTTTTCATATATTTTCCCTATTTTTTTAGTTGTTTTTGGTTGAAGGGTAAATCTGGTTCTTGTCACTCTATCTTGACCAGAAAGTGAAATTCTTTTTTTTTTTTAATAAATTTATTTACTTTGTTTATATTTATTTTTGGCTGTGTTGGGTCTTCATTGCTGCATGCGGGCTTTCTCTAGTTGTGGCGAGCGGGGCAGGCTTAGTTGCTCTGCAGCATGTGGGATGTTCCTGGACCAGGGCTTGAACCCATGTCCCTTGCATTAGCAGGCGTATTCTCAACCACTGTGCCACCAGGGAAGTCTGAAAGTGAAATTCTAATTTACCTTTTGAAAATTTAAATATTCCTCTAATACTAGCATAAAATGTTTCCATCTCTATATAACCTTTTATAACCATTAAAGTCAGAATTAGTCCTTCCCAACTCTAGGCACATGTTGCACTTTGCATGTAACTGGACAATTTCATAAAAAATACTCATTAGCTTATATCATTCTATATTTTATTTGTCTACCCTGTCACCTCAGTTTTAAAAATCCTGCAGTATGAGGACAGGTTTTATTCCTTGTCCACACTACTTACATGTAGTAAATTATCAAAAAGAAAAAAATGACAGATTGAACCAAGTGTAATCATTTATAATCAGTGGTTAGCATAGAAACCAAACTTATAGCTTATCTGACTATGCAAATAAGGAAGGAAATATGGAGAATAAGTTCAATAAAAACCTTAAATCTGTAGCTCCATGGCAAAATCCACTTGAGTTTAAATTATATTTTTACCTACATCATATTTTTTAACTTTTTAAACTTTATTTTCCATACTCCTTACTTATAAAATAGACTAAAATACTTCATAATTTATAGGCATTTGAGGTTGACTAATTAAGGTAATGTATACAAAACATTTAGCTTAGTCTTGTCACAGAGTAAATTTTAAATATATTCAAGCCATTGGAGTTCTGGGATGATGGCAGAGGAGTAAAACGTGGAGATCACCTTCATCCCCACAAATACAACAAAAATACATCTACATGTGGAACAACTCCTACAGAACACCTATTGAATGCTGGCAGAAGACCTCAGACTTCAGAAAAAGCAAGAAAATCTCCATGTAATTGGGTAGGGCAAAAGAAAAAAGGAAAAAAATAAAAAAGACGAAGGAATCAGGATGGGACCCGTGCCTGTGGGAGGGAGCTGTGAAGGAGGAAAAGTTTCCACACACTAGGAAGACCCTTCACTGGTGGTGATGGGGGGAGCTTTGGAGCCTCAGAGGAGACTGCAGCAACAGGCGTGTGGAGGGCAAAGCAGAGAGAATCCCACACAGAGGATCAGTGCTGACCAGCACTCCCCAGCCTGAGATCTTGCCTGCCTGCTGGGGCAGATGGGGTGCTGAGGCTCGGGGTTCAGAGATCAGACCCCAGGGAGAGGACTAGGGTTGGCTGCATGAAGACAGCCTGAAGGGGCTAGTGTGCCACAGCTGAGGGTGTCCAGGAAGAAACCTGGGTCACCAGAGATGCAAGGGACCATTGCTGTGGGGTGCCCAAGGAGAGGAGCAGGCCTGCCATAGAAGCTTATTTCTCCCTTCACTCACAGACAGCAGGGCACTGTCTATATGAGCTCCAGTGTTGGGCACAAGCTGCAGCTGCTATATCAGACCCCAGAGGGAAGCATGACAGCTACTGCTGCCAACATTGCCACCAAGGGTCATGTAAGCAAGCACAGGTCACTGCCCACATCTTCCCAAGAGCCTGTGCATCCCACCACTGCTGAGGGTCCTGCGATCCAGGGTCATCTTCTCTGGGAGAGCTAACGGCGCACCTCAGACTGTTGCAATTTCCCGCGGGCCTCTGTCACCGAAGGCACTCCCCACACATCCTAATTGTGACTGCCGTATCCCTCCCAATCCCTGGCCTGAGTAAACAAATGAGCCCTGATCAGCCGCTGCTTTCACCCCCTCTTGCCTGGGTGGGGAACAGATGCCTGAGGGTGGCCCACATGCAGAGGTGGGGCCAAAACCAAAGCTGAATTCCAGGGGCAGTGTGACCAAAGAAGGGAAATCTCTCTGTGCAGCCACAGGAGCAGCAGATTAAATCCCTGCAATCAGCTTGGTAAACACTGCATCTGTGGAATATCTGAATAGACAATGTGTATGCCCACAATTGAGGCTGTGAACACTGGGGGCAAGTACATGCAGCAGCTGGGCCAGGTCAGAATCTGAGTTGGCCCCACAGTGTCCACAGTAGGTCCAGAGACCTACCTAGAATTTGCTTTGTGCTTTTCATTTGTTTGGGTTTTTTTGTTTTTGTTAGTTTAGTTTTTAGTGTTTATTTTTGTTTGGGGGTCTGTTTATTTGTTTGGTTGCTCTCTTCTTTTTTGTTGTCTCTTTGTGTGTGTGTGTGTGTCTGTGTGTGTGTGTTTGTGTATGATTCTTTGTGTGTTTTTGTCTGTTTGGTTTTGCTTTCACCATTTGTCTTGGGGTTTTGTTTGTTCGTTTTCTTTTTGTTTTTTGTTTGTGTATGTGTGTGTTTCCTTGTGTGTGTCTGTTCATTTTTGTTTTCTATCTTTCCTTTTCTTCTATGCCATGTGGCTTGTGGGGTCTTGTACCTCTGGACAGGGGTTGGGCCTGAGTCTCTGAGGTGGGAAAGCCGAGTACAGAACATTGCACCACCAGAGAACTCCCAGTCCCAGATTATATTAATTGGCAAGAGCTCTCCCAGAAGTGTCCTTCTTAACACCAAGACCCAGCTCCACCCACTGGCCAGCAAGTTCCAGTGCTGGATGCCTCATGTTAAACAATTAGCAAGACAGGAACACAAGCCCACCCATTAGCAGACAGGCTGCCTAAAGTCATACTAAGCTCAAAGACAGCAAAAAATGCACCACTGGACATGGCCCTTCCCATCAGAGGGACAAGACCCAGATCCACCCACCAGAATGCAGGCACCAGTCCCTCCCCACCAGGAAGCCTACACAAGCCACTGGACCAACCTCACCCACTGTGGGAAGACATCAGAAGTAAGAGGAACTACAGCCCTGCAGCCCGAAGAAAAGAGACCTCAAACACAGTAAGTTAAACAAAATGAGAAGAGAGAGAAATATGCTGCAGGTGAAGGGGCAAGGTAAAAACCCACAAGACCAAACAAATGAAGAGGAAACAGGCAGTCTACCTGAAAAAATATTGAGAGTAATGATAGTAAAGATGATCAAAATTTCAGAACTAGAATAGAGAAAATACAAGAAACATTTAACAAGGACTTAGAAGAACTAAAAAACAAACAGTGATGAACAACACAATAACTGAAATTAAAATACTCTAGAATGAATCAATAGCAGAATAACTGATGCAGAAGAATGGATAAGTGACCTGGAAGATAGAATGCTGGAAATAACTGCCATGAAACAGAATAAAGAAAAAGGAATGAAAAAAATTGAGGACAGCCTCAGAGACTCTGGGACAACATTAAACACACCAACATTCGAATCATAGGGGTTCCAGAAGAAGAGAAAGAGAAAGTGTCTGAGAAAATATTTGAAGAGATTACAGTTGAAAACTTCCCTAACACAGGAAAGGAAACAGTGAATCAAGTCCAGGAAGCGCAGAGAGTCCCACACTGGATAAACCCAAGGAGAAACATGGTGAGACATATTAATTGTCTTTAATATCAAAACTATTAATCAAAGTATCAAAAACTATTAATCATATTAATTAAAGTATCAAAAACTAAATACCAAGAAAAAATATTAAAAGCAGCAAGGGAAAAGCAACAAATAACATACAAGGGAATCCCCATAAGATTAACAGCTGATCTTTCAGCAGAAACTCTGCAGGCCAGAAGGAAGTGAGAGGATATATTTAAAGGCATGAAGGGAAAAACCTACAACCAAGATTACTCTACCCAGTAAGAATCTCACTCAGATTTGATGGAGAAATCAAAAGCTTTACAGACAAGAAAAAGCTAAGAGAATTCAGCACCACCAAACCAGCTCTACAATAAATACTAAAGAAACTTCCCTAAGCAGGAAACAGAAGAGAAGAAGAAGACCTACAAAAACAACCCCCAAAAGATTAAGTAAATGATAAAAGGAACATACATATTGATAATTACCCTAATGTGAAGGGATTAAATGTTCCAACCAAAAGAAACAGACTGGCTGAATGATTACATAAAGAAGGCCCATATATATGCTTTCTACAAGAGACCCAATTCAAACCTAGGGACACATACAGACTGAAAGTGTGGGTATGGAAAAAGATATTCCATGCAAATGGAAATCACAAGAAAGCTGGAGTAGCCATACTCATATCAGATAAAATAGACTTTAAAATACAGACTGTTACACAAGATAAGGAAGGACACTACATAATGATCAAGGGATCAATCCAAGAAGAAAACATAACAATTATAAATATTTACACACCCCACATAGGAGCACTTCAACACACAAGGCAAATGCTAACAGTCATAAAAGGGAAAATCGACAGTAACACAAAAATAGTGGGGGACCTTAATACCCAACTTACACCAATCCACAGATCATCCAGAAAGAAAATAAATAAGGAAACACAAGCTTTAAATGACAAAATAGACCAGATAGATTTAATTGATATTTATAGGATATTCCACCCAAAAGCAGCAGAATCCACTTTCTTCCCAAGTGCATATGGAACATTCTCAGGATAGATCACATCTTGGGTCACAAATCAAGCCTTGGAAAATTTAAGAAAACTGAAATTGTATCAAGCATCTTTTCTGACCACACACTATGATATTAGAAATCAATTACAGGAAAAATAACTGTAAAAAACACAAACACATGGAGGCTAAACAGTGCACTGCTAAGTAACTAAGAGATCACTGAAGAAATCAAAGAGGAAATAAAAAAATACATAGAAACAAATGACAGTAAAAACACAATGACATGAAGCCTATGGGACACAGCAAAAGAAGTTCTAAGAGGGAAGTTTATAGCAATTCACTCTCACCTCAAGAAATAAGAAAACAAAATCAAATAAACAATCTAACCTTACACCTAAAGGAACTATAGAAAGAAGAACAAAGAGACCCCAAAGTTAGTAGAAGAAAATAAATTGTAAAGATCAGAGAGGAAATAAATGAAATAGAAATGAAGAAAACAGTAGCAAAGGTCAATAAAACTAAAAGCTGGTTCTTTGAGAAGATAAACAAAATTTATAAACCTTTAGCAAGACTCATCAAGAAAAAGAGGGAGGACCAAATCAATAAAATTAGAAATGAAAAAGGAAAAGTTACAACAGACAATGCAGAAATACAAAGGATCATCATATGAGACTATTATAAGCAACTATATGCCAATAAAATGGACAATCTGGAAGAAATGCACAAATTCCTAGAAAGGTATAAACTTCCAAGATTGAACCAGGAAGAAACTGAAAATATAAACAGACCAATCTCAAGTAATGAAATTGAAACTGTGATTAAAAATCTTCCAACAAACGAAAGTCCAGGACCCGATGGCTTCACAGGGGAATTCTATCAAACATTTAGAGAAGAGCTAACAGACATTCATCTCAAACTCTTCCAAAAAATTGCAGAGGAAGAAACACTCCCAAACTCATTCTACAAGGACACCATCACCCTGATACCAAAACCAGACAAAGATATCTCAAAAACAGAAAACTACTGATGAATATAGATGCAAAAATCCTCAACAAAATACTAGAAAACAGAATCCAACAGCACATTAAAAGGATCATACACCATGATTAAGTGGGATTTATCCCAGGGATGCAAGGATTCTTCAGTATATGGAAATGAATCAATGTGATACACCATATTAACATTTTAAGAATTAAAACAATATGATCATCTCAGTAGATGCAGAAAAAGCTTTTGACAAAATTCAACACCTATTTATGATAAAAACTCTCCAGAAAGAAGGTATAGAGGGAACGTACCTCAACATAATAAAGGATATACATGACAAATCCACAGCAAACATCATTCTCAGTGGTGAAAAACTGAAAGCATTTCCTCTAAGATCAGGAACAAGATAAGTATGTCCACTCTCACCACTACTATTCAACATATATTTGGAAATCCTAGCCACGGCAATCAGAGAAGAAAAAGAAATAAAAGGAATACAAACTGGAAAAGAAGTAAAACTGTCACTGTTGGCAGATGAAATGATACTATACATAGAAAATCCTAAAGATGCCACCAGAAAATTACTAGAGCTAATCAATGAATTTGGTAAAGTTGCAGGAGACAAAATTAATGCACAGAAATCTCTTGCACTCCTATACACTAAAAATGAAACATCAGAAAGAGAAATTAAGGAAACAATCCCATTCACCAATGCAACAAAAAGAATAAAATACATAGGAATAAACGTGCCTAACCAGGTTAAAGAACTGTACTCAGAAAACTATAAAACATTGATGAAAGAAATCAAAGATGAAACAAACAGATGGTGAGATGTACCATGTTCTTGGATTGGAAGAATCTATACTGTGAAATTGATTATACTATGCAAAGCAATCTACACATTCAATGAAATTCCTATTGAATTACCAATGGCATTTTTCATAGAACTAGAACAAAAAAACTTAAAATTTGTATGGAGACACAAAAGACCCCAAATAGCCAAAGCAATCTTGGGAATAAAAGATGGAGCTGGAGGAAGCAGGCTCCCTGACTTCAGACTATACTACAAAGTTACAGTAATCAAGACAATATGGTACTGGCACAAAAACAGAAATATAGATCAATGGAATAGGATAGAAAGCCCAGAGATAAACCCACGCACATATGGTCACCATATCTTTGATAAAGGAGGTAAGGATATACAATGGAGAAAAGACATTCTCTTCAATAAGTGGTGCTGGGAAACTGGACAACTACATGTAAAATAATAAAATTAGAACACTCCCTAACACCATACACAAAAATAAACTCAAAATGGATTAAAGACCTAAATGTAAGACTGGACACTATAAAACTCTTAGAGGAAAGCATAGGAAGAACACTCTTTGACGTAAATCACAGCAAGACTTTTTTTTGACCCACCTCCTAGAGTAATGGAAATAAAAACGAAAATAAACAACTGGAACTTAATGAAAGTTAAAAGTTTTTGCACAACAAAGGAAACCATAAAGAAGATGAAAAGACAACCCTCAGAATGGGAGAAAATACTTGCAGACGAATCAACAGACAAAGGATTAACCTCCAAAATATACAAACAGCTCATGCAGCTCAAAATTAAAAAACTGACAACCCAATCGAAAAATGGGCAGAAGACCTAAACTGACATTTCTCCAAAGATGACATACAGATGACCAAGAGGCACACGAAAAGATGCTCAACATCACTAATTATTAGAGAAATGCAAACCAAAACAACAATGAGGTATCACCTCACACCAGTCAGAATGGCCATCATCAAAAAATCTGGAAACAATAAATGCTAGAGAGGGTGTGGAGAAAAGGGAACCCTCTTGCACTGTTGGTGGCAAAGTAAATTGATAGAGCCACTATGGAGAAAGGTATGGAGGTTCCTTAAAAAACTAAAAATTGAATTACCATATGATCCAGCAATCCCACTACTGGGCATATACCATGAGACCACCATAATTCAAAAAGACACACGCACCCCAATATTCATTGCAGCACTGTTTACAATAGCCAGGTCACGGAAGCAACATAAATGTCCATCAACAGATGAATAGATAAAGAAGAGGTGGTACATATATACAATGGAATATTATTCAGTCATAATTGGGTTTTTGGAGAGACATGGATGTACCTAGAGACTGTCATACAAAGTGAAGTAAGTCAGAAAGAGAAAAACAAATATTGTATATTAATGCATATATGTGGAATCTAGAAAAATGGTACAGATGAACCTGTTTGCAAGCAGAAATAGAGATACAGACATAGAGAACACATGTATGGACCCCAAGGGGGGAAAGGAGGGGTGGGATGAATTGGGATATTGGGATTGACATATATACAGTAACTAATATGTCTAAAATAGATAACTAATGGGAATCTGCTGTGTAGTTCAGGGAACTCCACTTCGCTGTACAGTAGAAACTAACACAATGTTGTAAAACAAGTATACCCCAATAAAATAAATAAATAAATAATAAAATAAGTAAATATATTTGAGCTATTATTAGTAGGATATTATGGATATGACAGAAAAAAATGAGTATAAACTGCTTAAAATTCAGGAATGTGTTTTTTTCATGCATGTCGGATGCAGCGGTCAAGTAATTCCAGAGTTGGCATTTCAGCAACTAAATAATGCCATGTAGCGCCAGGCTCTCTCTACATTTCCTCTGTTTCCTAGTAGCACATGAGATTTCAAACTCAAGTTTGTCCATTCATGTTCACAAATGGCTGTCACAGTTTCATTAATCATGTTCTTACCCAACCACATCCAGTGGCAGGGGAAAGAGTGAATTTTCCTCATGCATTTGTCCTTTGCAATGCCGAAAAAAACCCTTTTGGAGGAATCTCAGCCGACTTTAATTAACATAGTATCAATCAGAACTTCTTCCCATAGTTATTCCTAAACCAATCACTGACAAAAAAAACCAAAAAACAAAAAACAAATCCTGCAATTTTCTTGAAAGATTTAAGCTATTAGGAGTTAGCTCTCCCCTGATTTGCTTAGTTTAGTGGAGAGTAAATAAAATCAAGTTTGAAGGTTGTGTATAGGCAGGCAAGCTGCTAGTCACTTTTGCTTTTTTAATTAAAAGCTAAGTTAAGTATATAGCAAATAATAGCATCTTTTTTTAGAGACACACAAAAAATTGACAGAAGCGTATTTTTTCCTAACATTTTTCTAAATGTCAGTGCTTTTTATTATTTTTTAACCTAGCACACTTATGATTACAATGTCAGGAAAATTATGTAGGGTAAACATGTCTTGTATAGTGCTACAGCTTTTATTAAAATTTAATGAAAAGTTCTAAAATGCACAACCTGGGACAGTTAGGATGAAATACGTTTTGATATGCACATTCTTCAGTAAATTAATCATTATGGAAAATATTCATCTATTTTTCTGCTTTGGCTTGGGTATTGTATTAGTATACTTGGGTTGTCATAACAAATTACCACTGACTGTTGTGACTTAAAAATCAGAATGTATTTTCTCACAGCTCTAGAGGCTGGAAGTCCAAGATCAAAGTGTCAAAAGGGTTGGTTTCTCCTGAGTCTTCTCTCCTTGGCTTGCAAATGGCCACTTTTTCTCTGTGTCCTAACATGTCCCTTTTTCTGTGTATACATCTTTCTGGTCTCTCTTTCTCTTCTTATAATGACACCAGTCAAATTGGACTTGGACCCCACCCTTATTACCTGATTTAACTTTACCTCTTTAAGATCCTATCTCCAAATACAGTCACATTGGGGGTTAGGACCTCAACGTGTGATTTTTAGGGGAACTCAATTCAGTCAATAATAGGTATATTTCTCTAGGTTGGCTGAAGTTGCTACACATCTCCAAGTTATTTTTTGCCTTATTTTCTTATTCCAAATTTCATTTTGTTAGTCCACATTACACTGTAAGTTCAAAGATGGGTGGGATATCTATATCCCAAATCTAGAGACAAATGGAATTTTTTTTCTAAAATATTTTAGAAATACAAATACAGCTTTAAAAAATCTTCTCACCTTTCAAATGTTACCCATAATCCCAAACTGTAAAATCTTCAGCCCTTTCATTAAAGGTGTTATAATGGTGAGAAAGTGCTTTCAGATACCACAGTGTTAGCCTTGAATAAACTCCATGTCTACTAATCAGTCTGCATTTTTTTCCAACAGTTATTTAATTTAAAGAATTCAGGACAAGGTGCCTGAAACAACTTCCTTCAAAATCAATTTGGTAAGAATGAAATCCACATAATACGTTCAAAAAGAAAATTATAAACCAGTGCTTTCCTCCTGACTGCATTCAGCAATAAAATATTAAATGGAATATTAAGAACAACAATTAAAGAGCTTAGCTTTTAAGCTGTTTGGTGGTGTGTAAGATTCAGTTCTTTATTGGCTATTAGAAAAATTAACCAAGATGACTTTAGTTATTCTAAGGGAATACAGAACTACCTGCTCATCCACAGTGGCAGGAAGTAGTTAATGAGGACTAAAAGTTCTTACATTTTCATTTTGGAAAAATTATTTTGCTATTTTTCAGAGTTGAGTTTATTTAGTTGAATAAAATTTAAAATGATATTATATTTAAAATAAATCATTACAACTAAATTATTCCTAACCCTGGAAACGTTTGAAGTCATTTCCAATGTCTCTGCTCCAGGACAGTCAATCACATAAAAATGTCACTTATTTAAAGTCCCTAATGAATATTAATAGGAAATAAATCCGTGGAAGAGATGTATATTGTAAGAAAACCACTGCTGTTTTGAGACAAGTGTAATCCATAAGAAACAGCAATGCATTATGAAACAAACCATATCTGTCTTCTTTTCATTAAGAAATAATTTAGTATGTGCTTTTAATAAAAGTTATGCTTTAAGTGAAAGTGAGATGATTGAAGGGCAACGCCCTTTAGTAACTGGTTGCTTAGCTATAAAAGGTGGGAAGGATAAAAGATTAAGAAGTGAGAAGGAAAAAAATCCTTTTCTTTAATGAAAACTGCTGGCTGAATGAGCTGCAACACGAACACAGGATTTTATTTCAGTTTATGTGAATTCTTTCTTTCATTTGGTAATCTTAATTCTTCAGAAAATAACATTCCACTTTGTGGTAACACAACCTCTCCTTTTCTGTCTGGTAGTAAAAGAGCTCTGGGATCAAGGTGATAAGAGTCTTTACCGAGTGTTTTAGAGGTCTACTAAATAAAGGGTGGTATAATCGTGGCCCTCCAGGAGTGCTGTGGTAAAAGAACCTCTACTACATCAGCTCCACTGGTTGTACTTCACTAGATTCTTATTTCAGTGAGGTCAGACAACAGTAATTTGTTATGTGAGTCATGGCAGAATCCTTCTTCTAAACACTACAAAGAATGACTCCTTTGTCAACATAAATACATCCTAATGCATTTAGTCTCCCTGTAGGCTGTATTACACACTTGAGAGCTATTGTGCCAAATTCTGCCACTCAGCATTATAATACCTTTTCATCTTGCCTTTTTCCCCCTAGTTTATAATGGAAGAGACTAAAACACACACAAGTAAAAGGTAAAGCTTGTTCTCATTTTTTAAAAATATACATTTTACTTTGCAGACATTATCAAAAATGAACATCAGAAGAATGGGCATGCCAAAAAATGTACTTTAAAGACAGGAATATGGTACAAGAGAGAAGTTAAATTAATAATTCAGCTCATTCATATTTTTATTTTCCCACAAAATAAGCTTCTCTAAATGTATTCTTTCTTATTCATCCAAATAAATATGTATCTGTAAAATATGAAAACTGGAAGAGGTAATTTCTCCTCAAAATTGTACACTGATACAATACAATGAACAGTGATTTTCAAATTATCTGGATCAATATAGATAGGTTTTTCTATTGTTATTAGTATCATTATTCTAAATTTCCTACCTTAATAATTCTTACAATTCTTGGGGCTTCCCTGGTGGTGCAGTGGTTGAGAGTCCACCTGCCACTGCAGGGGACACGGGTCTGTGCCCCGGTCCAGGAAGATCCCACATGCTGTGGAGCGGCTGGGCCTGTGAGCCATGGCCGCTGAGCCTGCACGTCCGGAGCCTGTGCTCTGCAACGGGAGAGGCCACAACAGTGAGAGGCCCGCGTAACGAAAAAAAAAAAAATTTCTTACAATTCTTGAAATTTTAGATTTAAGTATTGTAAAGCAATTAGCATGAATATATATTAAAAGTGAGAATTTATATTATGATAAAAAATTTTGTTATGTATGTTCTTAGTCTCCTTTTTCCTCATCTCTTCATTCATAAAACAAAGAAAAAGAGCTTGGGGACTTCTACAGTCTCTTCAAATACTAACACATTTTACATATATATATATATATTTTTTTTCTATACTATCTTCTCTTAATAAATCCCCACATCAATCCCCCCCTCGAATAAAAAAAAAAAAAGTGACCATACAGCACAGACTAACAGGTAACTTAGAATGGATAATGGACTAGTTAGAAGTATTGGGTTTCAAACTGGTAGATATTGCTCTATTCTGACTGCTCTAAGAAAAAAATATTTGGGGTCAAAAAGGTTAGGTTTTGAAGTTTTTGTGTGTTGTAGCTTTGAGAACAAGAGTGTTAACTCAAACAAACCACCAAAAATGCTTTCCACAAAAAATCTGTATAAATAAATAAATAAATAAAAAGACAACATTATTCTCAATGGGGCATGATGCCTAGAGGCAAAAAATCTGAGACAAGATGTTAAACAAAGATTTTTTTAAACAAAAAATCTGAGACAAAATGTTAAACAAAGATGTTAAACAAAAATCTGAGACAAGATGTTAAATCTGAGACAAGATGTTAAACAAAAAATCTGAGACAAGATGTTAAACAAGATCTCATACCAATGAGATCATACCTCATTTGCTGTTTTAAGATTCAAAGATACCATACCTGTCTTGTTCTCTGAAACTCACACTAAATTTTAAAAGATCTACTGATGGCAGGTGTGTTTTATAAGTTTGAACTTGAAAAATTAGCTCCAGTTTCAAAAGATTCATTGATAATAAGTTTTGCAGTACAAATAGACATCAAGTAGTTACTTCTCTGCTGCTGTGTAATGTAGTTTAAAGAGCAAAGTGTTATACATATGTGCTCACACTCTAACAGTGATTATTACAAAATGTCTGATCTTTGAAAATGACTTTTAATAAGAAAAGAATTATTGTTATTGAAACTTTTAATACTGTAAGTATTTTAGTAAGTAATTTGAAAACATGCCTTATTTAATATTTACAACTGCTCCTGAGGTGAATTTATTATAATTGACAGTTAAACTGCCAGAGAGTTAAGACCCTAGAATTAACCCTCAAACATTGTGGGATGGGAGATGGTGAACACTCACCCTTCCCCAACTCTTTGTGGGACAATTATGAGGTATATTCAACACAATATTTCAGAAAATCTCTATGAGGTGAGTGCTCTGTTATTAGTCATGGTAACATTATAATTATACAATACTAATTTTCAACTGTTTTTTCTCTTACTTGCTCCACTCCATCATGGTACTACCTTGAACAAATTCCAAATAAACTACTTACAGCATAATCTTTGACTTAGACTCTGCCTTTAGTAAACTCAAATTAGGATATTGTTACTAGAGTGACCCTAGAAAGCTCAGTCTTGGCATGGGATTCAGGAATTTCATCAGATAGAAATAAAGATTAGAATAATATTAGATATAGATAATTTACCTAGTTGGCTATATCAGTACACACAATACTAGGATCAATAAATTACTAACTCATGAATAAATGTCACAATTCAGGTTTATTATTGAACAAAACAAGACATTGTCACACTTAATGCCGAAAATTCGACCTCTGTGCACTGGTGCTGAATCGAATCTTGGAGACAGAGTTTTGGGTGAAGTAGAAAAAGGTAGCTTTATTGCTTGGTCAGGAAAAGGGGGACACAGTGAGCTCCCATCCTGGGAGGATTTGGTGAGTGGTTTTATAGCAGTAATTCAAGGGTGGGGTTGCTGACAAAACTAGGGTGTGTGCAGGGCCTACACTGGCCTCAGGTGGTCTCCAGATAAGTTTCTCTGGTCCTCGAGGCTATCAAACCACACCTTCTCTCTGGAATGAGAATTGCTTCATCTTTCATTTATTGGGGATTTTAGTCCTATAACAACCTCCAAGTATATTGTTATGTGTGTCCCTTGAGGCAGAACTAAGACCCTGCCCCAAGGCTGCTCTATTGTTTCTTGGTGGCTCCTCCCTTGTCTCTGTATCCCCTCCCTTCCCTGATTAGCAACTGTTTGAATCTGTCCTTTGGGACTCAGGGAAGATCATGGAGGCTGGAGTCTGTTCCCTGCAAACAACGAATGAGAGACACAGGTGCTCAAGAGACCCACAGGGTTTCACCCTGATTATTAGTATTAGATCAATATTATTTTTATAAATAAATATTGTTATTGTTTTTCCAAAGGAACCAGAATATATCAAATATAGCTAAGGATATTCTTATTTTAAAAAGAAGATAAGCTCTCAATATTTTTCTTTCCTTCAAAGATCAAAACAATTTTGACATTTAACAGAACTTGCAATAGACTTAAAGCTCCAAAATATTTGATGTATATCATCTATAATTTAATTAGGTTACAAAAAGTATTTCATTTATTATAAAGATAACTTTATTTCAACTGTTTTTAAGCTACATATTTTTTTCTGATGTGAATTTCCTGGCTTCAGCATCTAAGACATGAAACATCTATCTATTTTGGACTGGGAACTGCCTCTTTAAATTTATTTTATTTTCCACTGTCCTTGTACCCCTCAGGAAGATATTTTATTTCCATGGAAGAGTACCAGCATACGCTCTTTTAAATATGGTTTATTATGTGATTTAAATATGGTTTACTATGCCAAGTCTGATGTTATTACTGAAAGCTCGGTACCAAATCAAATGTCGGAGACAGATTTTGGGTGAAGTAGAAAAGGATAGGTTTGGGGCCTCCCTCGTGGTCCAGTGATTAGAACTTTGCATTTCCTCTGCAGGGGGCACAGGCTTGATCCCTGATCAGGGAACTAGGATCCTGCAGGCCATGCGGCATGGCCAAAAAAAGAAAGAAAAGGATAGCTTTATCACTTTGCCAGGCAAAGGGAGACACAGCAGGCTCCTGCCTTGAAAAACTATGTGTCCCAACCCAAGAGGATTTGATGAGGGGTTTTATAACAGTGGTTCAAAGGTGGGGTCTCTGACAACATTAGGGTGAGCAGGGCCTGCACTCCCTTAAATCTCATCGAAGGTGGCAGGTTTCCTAATCTTGATGAGCTTCTTCTTGTCCCTTTAATCTGGTCTCAGGTGGTTTCTTGGCTGCTCCTCCCTTGATTAGCAACTGTTCAAATCAGCCCTTTGGAACTCAGGGAAGGTCATGGAGGCTGGAGTCTCTTCTATAAGAAACAGGGGGACAAAAGGACCTCCGTGCCTGGGAGCCCCACAGGGCCCCTCTCAGTTTCAATGCCAGAT
Organism: Delphinus delphis; assembly: GCF_949987515.2. Taxonomy (NCBI): domain Eukaryota; kingdom Metazoa; phylum Chordata; class Mammalia; order Artiodactyla; family Delphinidae; genus Delphinus; species Delphinus delphis. The sequence goes on from NC_082685.1 coordinate 151,780,838, forward strand.
GTGACACCACCAAATGTTGTGTCCTTATATAGAGAGATAATCATGGGTTGAAAGGGCAGAATGGTTATGCAGAAAGTTTTTGAAATAAACATATTATTTTGGATTAATTTTAGATATAATACCTTTCAAAGTCTGTATATAAATTTCCTACCTACTACTCAGCTAATTTCCTCTATTGTTAATATCTTACATTACCACGTACATTTTCAAACCTAAAAACCAAAACTGGTATATTACTATTACTTAATGCCATACTTTATTCAAACTTCACTGTTTTTACCACTAATGTGCTTTTTCTGTTCCAGGATCCCATCTAGAATACCATGTTACTTTTAGCTCTCATGTCTCCCTAGGCTCCTCTTGGATGTGACAGTTGCTCAGACTTTCTTTATTTTTGTGACCTTGACTGCTTGGAGACATTCTGGTCAGGTATTTTATACAATGTCCTCTGATTTGAATCATACACAGAGGTACAATGCCCTCCGTATCCATGATACCAGGGGGTAGATACTATCAACTTGACTTACCACCAGAGATGTTAGCCTTGATAACCCAGACAAGGTAGTGTTTGCCAGGATTTTCCCCTCTTCTATTCTTTGGAGTCAAGTCACTAAGTCTAGCCAGCACTTAAATGGAGAAGGAGAATTAAGTTCTGTGTCCTAGGGTAACAGATTATCTACGAAAATTATTTGGAATTATTCCATAAGGAAGATTTGTCTTTTTTGCTTATCTGTTTAATAATTCATTTATATGAGCATGGACTCATGTGTATTTACTTTATACTATGGGTTATAATCTAATGCTACATTATTTGTCTTGTCTTTCTGATTTTTTTCTGTTTTATGGTTGGAAAAACTCAGAAACTGTCATAGCAAAGAGGAGACTAAATAAAAAATATGGTGTTCAGATTCTTATTGTTTGAGAGAGAAGTTACATATCCCTATCTTTCTGTTTTTGGAGCATATCTTTACTTTGTGACACTAAAAGATCCTCCAGATTAATGCTGCATTTTACTTTCTTCCGCTCCAGAATTAGCTATCTCTAAGGATTCTTGGTTCTCTTTATTTGAGAATGGTATTTAGAAAAGAAGATATGGGTTCTAGGTGTGCTTGTTGCTACTGGGGTGTCACTGCTTTAAAACCCTCTCAGTACAAAGAGTCAGGAAATACATGTATGCCTTCTAATCTATGTATTCATACATATCTATAATTATATCTGTATCCTGTATCTAACCATTTGTATTAATATTAAACTAATTTGATGTCTCTGGTTCTAATCCATCATCAAGTGGGTCGCCCTAGGCTTCTCTCCTTGCGTATCATAACTTCCTTCACCCACAATAAGAATTCTACCTCCCACTATATTCTATCCACTTAACTTATTTCTTCAACCTCAATATACATGTAAAGTAGATTCTGAAATGTTAAACCATACTGCTAATGATAAGCAACTTTACTCATTAAATAGTGTTTATGTTCAGTTTCTTTTGTCTTTAACCTTATAGATTTCAGTGAAACCACAATTTTCCAAAATTAATTAGGTCATCTCCCTTTTTCCTCACCCTTTCAATGAGATCATACCAAAAATTTATAATATAGTTAGACAGTTTATTCATAGTATAAATTCCATCTTGGGATCCTCCAGGCTCCTGGTTGATTTTTTTTAATTTGCATGCTTTAATTTCACTCTTTATAATGTAAACTTCAAAGAGCTTTGGCAAATGTAAGACTCATGTATGTTTCACTACAACACCATGAATAGTTCCATCAACTAAGATTTACCCTGAGTGTCCCCTTTGCGTTCAAACACTCCTTCACCCTCCAATTCATGACAATTACAGATTTATTTCCTGTCCTTCTACCTTTGCCTTTTGCAGGATGTCATATAAATGGAATAATGTATACACCCCCTTTTGGGTCTGGCTTCTTTCACTTAGAAATATGCACATAATCTGCATTCATGGTATCTCATGAGTCAATAAATTATTTTTATTCCCTAAATAGTTGTTCCATTGTATGAATGTAATAGTTTGTGTATTCATTCATCTGTGGAAAGACAACTTGTTTTTTTCCAGTTTTTTGTTATTATGAATAAGTAAAATTTCTATAAACATGCACATACAGGTTTTGTGTGAAAATAATTTTCACTTAACTATCTAGGAGCATGACTGCAACATTGTGTGGCAAATCTACGTTTAATTTTATAATAAAGTGCCAAACAATCCTTTCAAAGTCAATGTAAATGTTTTCACTCAAACTAATAATGAAAAATACTTGCCAACATTTTATATTGTCAGTCTTTTTGAATTTTGGATCCATTTTAATGGTGTGCAAAGATATCTCATTGTTGCATCAATTTACACCTTCCTAGTGACAAATAATGTTGAGAATCATTTTATATGCATATTGGCCCTCTATTTTTCATCTATGTTAAAGTATTTGCTCCCAACATTTATCAATTTTTGTATTGGGTGGTTTACTTTCTTACACTTAACTTTTAAGTTCTTTATGCATCAAGGAAAATAGTCCTGATCAGATATGTGATTTGCAAATATTTTCTTTTCATCCCTGGCTTATATAATAGTATTTGTTTTTAGAGAATCTTAACAAAGTACAATTTGTCAGTTTTTTAATTAATTGTACTTTTAATGTTATACCTTAAAACTCACCCTCAAACCCAAGGACAAAACAATTCTTCCTATTTTTATTTCTATAAATTTTACAGTTTTACATTTTATATTTGTCTATGATCTATTAAGAATTAACTTTTTGTTAAAGTAGGAATTGCCATGAAATTAGGTTAGATTGGGCCTACATTGCAGCAATCATAGGTGCCTCACAGAATCTATCAGAGACCCTCTGGCAGAAGTCACTTTTAGCTGAGCTCTAAGATAATATCAAAAGATAGTTTATTTTTAGTATGGTATTACTGGAATACAATTAATATTAATCTAAATTCTAATGAAATAAAGCACCATGAATTAGAACAAGAATAAAACATGGTACCTACTGGGATTATGTTTTAAAATGCCAGCTTGAAACAATAGCCAGGGAACATGACTCACTAAAAAGCAAAGACAAAAATCAAAAAGAAGAACCTAGAGGATTATTATAAGATATATAAATAAATATAATAATCAAATTTTTTAAATGATTATAACAGCAAATTAAACTCAACTGAAGAGAAAATCTAAAATTCAAGTATAGTCAGATTGCAATGTGGGAGAACTTAAAAATATAAAATACAGAAAAGAGATTAAGAGTTATAAAGGATAGAGCAAAGGTCTAACGAATATTTAGCTGGAGATAGATAAGTCAAGAAGCAAGTCAGAGGCAAAATACAGAGGACAATGTTTGAGAATTTTCTAGAATTGATGAAAGATATAAATTCATAATTCTATGAAGCCCAGCAAATCTAAAGCAGAATAAATACATTCCTAGATACATCGTGATAAAACTCCAGAATACAATAGCTAGTGCAATAGGGAGAAGATGGGGTTGGGGAGGAAATATTAATTACTTTTTGTAAGAGGAAGAATTAAACTGACTATTGACTTCTACCTCAACCATGGTAGCCAGGAATTAGAGAAATTTTATTTCCAACTATCTGAGAGAAAATACTATCTATTGATATAATTCAATTTTTTATGGATACTTCTAAAAGTAGACAAAAGATAGTCATGAGTAGTGGCCAAGATATCAGAGTAGGAAGACCCTGAGCTCACTTCATCCCAAAGGCACACCAAAATTATGACTATTTACAGAGCAACTATTAGTGAGAAAGATCAGAAGACTGGCAGGCAAGATCTTCTACAACCAAAGATATGAAGAAGAAACCACAAAAAGATGGGAAGACTCATTAGCCAGACTCACCAAGAAAAAAAGGGAGGGCTTCCCTGGTGGCGCAGTGGTTGAGAGACCGCCTGCCGATGCAGGGGACGTGGGTTCGTGTCCCAACCCGGGATGATCCCACATGCCGTGGAGCGGCTGGGCCTGTGAGCCATGGCCGCTGAGCCTGTGCGTCCGGAGCCTGTGCTCCGCAATGGGAGAGGCCACAACAGTGAGAGGCCCACGTACCGCAAAAAAAAAAGAAAAAGAAAAAAAAAGAAAAAAAGGGAGAGGACCCAAATCACTAGAATTAGACATGAAAAAGGAGAAGTAACAAATGACACTGCAGAAATACAAAGGATCATGAGAGATTATGACAAACAATTATATGCCAAAAAATGGACAACCTGGAAGAAATGGTCAAATTCTTAGAAAAGCACAACCTTCTGAGACTGTACCAGGAAGAAATAGAAAATATAAACAGACCAATCACACGCACTGAAATTGAAACTGTGATTGAAAATCTTCCAACAAACCAAAGCCCAGGACCAGATGGCTTCACATGCGAATTCTATCAAACATTTAGAGAAGAGCTAACACCTATCCTTCTCAAGCTCTTCCAAAATAAAGCAGAGGGAGGAACACTCCCAAACTCATTCTACGAGGACACCATCACCCTGATACCAAAACCAGACAAGGATGTCACAAAGAAAGAAAACTACAGGCCAATATCACTGATAAACATAGATGCAAAAATCCTCAACAAAATACTAGCAAACAGAATCCAACAGCACATTAAAAGGATCATACACAGCTGCGTAGCACAGGGAGATCAGCTTGGTGCTTTGTGACCACCTAGAGGGGTGGGATAGGGAGGGTGGCAGGGAGGGAGACACAAGAGGGAAGATATATGGGAACATATGTATATGTATAACTGATTCACTTTGTTATAATGCAGAAACTAACACACCATTGTCAAGCAATTATACTCCAATAAAGGTGTAAAAAAACCAAAAAAAAAAAAAAAAAAAAAAATAACCAGCTGCTGATTCCTGGTTTCCTACCAAATTACTGTCAAATGACTATGATATCTGATCATAGTAATCTGAATTTAAGTTAAAAAAAAACAACACAGTATCACAGTTTAATTGGGCAGTGGGAATTCACTCTACACTGTGGTCATATCATTGTTCTAGAAAGTCTTCCAGTTTTCTCCTCTTCCCTTTCCAACCAAGTTCTGCAGAAGAATTCCTCTCCACTGATATATTCTACAGGGAGAAGTAAGTACAACCTCTGAGATTGTTAACCTACTAGACTTCATCTGATATCTAGAATCAATTAGCATGTATATGAAATATTACTTGCCTGAATTCCTTAACTGATGAATGGATAAATAAAATATGGCATATCCATACAATGGAATATTATTCAGCCACAAAAAGGAATGAAGTACTGACACATGCTACATACCATAGATAAACCTTGAAAACATTATGTTACGTGAAAGAAGCTAGACACAAAAAGCCACATATTGTATGAGTCCATTTGTATGAAATGTCCAAAATAGGCACATCCATAGACAGAGAAGACAGATTAGTTCTTACCACAGGCTCTGAGGAAGAGGGTTGGGGAGTAACTGCTTGATGTGGACAGCATTTCCATTTGAGGTGATGAAAAAGTACTGGAACTCGATAGTCGCGATGGTATTGCAGGGCTCATAAAGTGATATCATTTTTGTGAAGTTCGCCTTATGAAATGTACTTAACACCCCTGAATTGTACACTTTAAAATGGTTAAAATGGTAAATTGTATGCTACGTGTATTTTACAACAATAAAGAAAACATCAATTTGTAAAAAAAAAAAAAAAAAAAAAAAAAAGGATCATACACCATGATCAAGTGGGGTTTATTCCAGGAATGGAAGGATTCTTCAATATATGCAAATCAATCAACTTGATACACCATACTAACAAACTGAAGGAGAAAAACCATATGATCATGTCAATAGATGCAGAGAAAGCTTTCGACAAACTTCAACACCCATTTATGATAAAAACCCTCCAGAAAGTAGGCATAGATGGAACTTACCTCAACAAAATAAAGGCCATATATGACAAACCCACTGCCAACATCGTTCGCAATGGTGAAAAACTGAAACCATTTCCACTAAGATCAGGAACAAGACAAGGTTGCCCATTCTCACCACTGTTATTCAAAATAGTTTTGGACATTTTAGCCACAGCACTCAGAGAAGGAAAAGAAATAAGAGGAATCCAAATTGGAGAAGAAGAAGTAAAGCTGTCACTGTTTGCAGGTGATACAATTCTATACATAGAGAATCCTAAAGATGCTACCAGAAAACTACTGGAGCTAATCAATGAACTTGGTAAAGTAGCAGGATACAAAATTAATGCACAGAAATCTCTTGCATTCCTAAACACTAATGTTGAAAAATGTGAAAGAGACATTAAGGAAACACTCCCAAATACCATTGCAACAAAAAGAATAAAATACCTAGGATTAAACCTACCTAAGGAGACAAAAGACCTGTATGCAGCAAACTATAAGACACTGATGAAAGAAATTAAAGGTGATACAAACAGATGGAGAGAATTACCATGTTCTTGGATTGGAAGAATCAACATTGTGAAAATGACTCTACTACCCAAAGCAATCTACAGATTCAATGCAATCCCTATCAAACTACCAATGGCATTTTGCACAGAACTAAAACAAAAAATTTCACAATTCGTATGGAAACACAAAAGACCCCAAATAGCCAAAGCAGTCTTGAGAGAGAAAAACGGAGCTGGAGGAATAAGGTTCCTGGACTTCAGACTATACTACAAAGCTACAGTAATCAAGACAGTACAGTACAGGCACAAAAACAGAAATATAGATCAATGGAAAAGGATAGAAAGCCCAGAGATAAACCCATGTACCTATGGTCACCTTATCTTTGATAAAGGAGGTAAGAATATACAATGGAGTTAAGACAGCCTCCTTAATAAGTGGTGCTGGGAAAACTAGACAGCTACATGTAAAAGAATGAAATTAGAACACTCCCTAACACCATACACAAAAATAAACTCAAAATGGATTAAAGACGTAAATATAAGGACAGACACAATAAAACTCTTAGAGGAAAACAATGGCAAAACACTCCATGACATAAATCACAGCAATATCCTTTTGAACCCACCTCCTAGAGAAATGGAAATAAAAACGAAAATAAACAAATGGGACCTAATGAAACTTAAAAGGTTTTGCACAGCAAAGGAAACCATAAACAAGATGAAAAGATAACCCTCAGAATGGGAGAAAATATTTGCAAATAAAGCAACTGACAAAGGATTAATCTCCAAAACTTACAAGCAGCTGATGCAGCTCAATATCAAAAAAACAAAGAACCCAGTCCAAAAATGGGCAGAAGACCAAACAGACATTTCTCCAAAGAAGATATACAGATTGCACACAAACACATGAAAGGATGCTCAACATCACTAATCATCAGAAAATGCAAATCAAAAGTACAATGAGGTATCACTTCACACCAGTCAGAATGGCCATCATCAAAATCTATTAACAACAAATGATGGAGAGGGTGTGGAGAAAAGGAACCCTCTTGCACTGTTGGTGGGAGTGTCAATTGATATAGTCACTATGGAGCATAGTATGGAGGTTCCTTAAAAAACTAAAAATAGAACTGCCATAGGATCCAGCATTCCCACTACTGGGCATATACCCTGAGAAAACCATCATTGAAAAAGAGTCATGTACCACAATGTTCACTGCAGCTCTATTTACAATAGACAGGACATGGAAGCAACCTAAGTGTCCATCAACAGATGAATGGATAAAGAAGATGTGGCACATATATACAATGGAATATTACTCAGCCATATAAAGAAACGAAATTGAGTTATTTGTAGTGAGGTGGATGGACCTAGAGATTGTTATACAGAGTGAAGTAAGTCAGAAAAAGAAAAACAAATACTGTATGCTAACACATATGTATGGAATCTAAAAAAAAAATGTTATGAAGAATCTATGGGCAGGACAGGATAAAGACACAGAAGTAGAGAATGGACTTGAGGACATGGGGAGGCAGAAAGGTTATCTGGGACTAAGTGAGAGAATGGCATGGATATATATATACACTACCAAATGTAAAATAGATAGCTTGTGGGAAGCAGCCACATAGCACAGGTAGAACAGCTTGTTGCTCTGTGTCCACCTAGACTGGTGGGATGTGGAGATGGGAGGGAGACACAAGAGGGAGGAGATATGGGGATGTATGTATATGTATAGCTGATTCACTTTGTTATACAGCAGCAGCTAACACAACATTGTAAAGCAATTATACTCCAATAAAGATGTTAAAAACAAAACAAAACAAAACTGAAAATTCAACAGAAGGTGAAACTTATCAATCAGAAATGAATCAAATAGAGAACTTGAGAATGAGAAAGTGGTAAAGTAGTTCTAGTTAGCATAAGTTTTGTTTTAATAATAATAACCATCAGCATAATCTAAAATAAATTCTGTGGAAACTCTTGTTGTAGAACAGAGCTTATAATGGACATTTCTTCAGGTTATTTCCCTCATTATCTCAGAGTTTCATCTTGTTTCATGGTCTTCCTTTTTTTCTTTATTTTTCTAACCATGGTACTTTCCTTTGAAAGCCATGTGCCGAGATAATCCATCCAACATCTTATTTGCTTAGTTCCTTCAAAGACCCTTTCCTCTCTCTGGTATTAGTCATTCAATTTCTTGATTTTACCCTTAATTTTGATTCATGAACTTCACCTTCTCAGAAATCTTGGCTACATACTAACTGGATCATGGCTGTCTTCTATGATACAGTTTTCTACTGAAATCTTGATTCTTTACATAGGGAGACATACATTTTCTAAGTGTTAACTGACTTCTGATTTCCTTCATCTGTTTAAATATTAGAACAATGAATAAACTACTTTGAATGCTTGCTTAATATATTCATCATTTTATATATAAAAATATAAATGATAATTACTAAGACAGCCTTATAAAATTAATTTGAAGTTACTTATACATTTTGTAAACGTCTAATGTTGGATTAAGGTTTTGCATGTGTTCAACTTTGGGAAGACTTGAACTTAACTCCATAAGATGATGTCTCCTTTTGTGCATCCAATTCCACTATTCTACATACATTCTGCAAGGAATTTCGTCTCTTTTTTCTAGAGATCTGTTCATCCAGGTCTCCTCTTTACTGTTTAAAAAAAAAACCTAATAAAAAAAGGCAGATATGCACACTTGCTGCTGTTGACACTTTGCCCTGTATCTCATTCTAATTTCCTGCCACCAACTGCCAAACTGATCTATATCTTGGCAATTCCCTGCGACAATCTGTTCACAATACCATCTACTGTTTTAAAGATAAAGTCATTAATTTTACTTTCTGAAAACAGAAACAAAAGACCTTTACACGCTTATTAAAACAATGACTTGATGATTACTGATACGTTTTTCAATCAAGACTAGCAAACAACCCTGATGCACGTTATAAAAATAGTAAAATTAATTCAAAGGTTTGAAGATTTTTCCCTTTCCCCTTCTCCCCTTCCTATTCCAGAGATACTTAAGCTTTATTGCTAGACTGGCTGCTTTGTTAATGTCATCAAATAAGGCAAAGAGCAGATACATGCACATTGTTGTTTAATATACCACCTGAATCAAGAATACAGTAGTCCAGAATATTTTGAAACATATTTCAGGGCTTTTTCCAGTCAATCACCTTAGCCAAACAATAATCCTTTCCTCCCATTTCTGAGTGCCTGGGAGTGGTTGCCCTTTCAGATTTGGAGAGGACTTGGGTAGCATAAGATAAATTAGATTCTTAGTTTGGTATATTTGGCTTCTTTTTCCCTCTTCTCAGTATTCCACTTAAGCTGTTTACTATTGTGCACCTTTCTTCCCTTCTCACCAAAGGGCTGACCTCAGGAGACAGAAAAGAGCAGGCCTTGTTGTAGCTAATTAGAGAGGGTAGATACCTGGGAAACTGGCTGGCTACCAGCTTCACAGTAACTCTTGAAGATCTTTGCATTTAACAAACATTTACCAAACATTTTCTTATGTGCAGGGCTCTCTACTAAGTTCACTGTTTTTTTGTTGTTGTAGGTTATTTTTGTTTTTCATTTGTGTTTTCATTCTTGAGAATATGTCTAACAGCTTGAGGTCTTTACATTAGTAAGCCATATAACTTTAATGAATCATAATCATAAATCCTAGAAAACTATGTACTAGGCCAGTTTAAGACTGATATTTGATATTTAATATGGGAGCCAATTTGTTTCCTTTCTTACAAGATTATGTATATATAAAATATATAAATAATATGTAATAGTTATATATATTATATATATTTATAGTACCCCCCCCCCACACACACACCCTCTATATCTTCTTACAATGCTCATTCTCAGTATGTTGACCTTCGGTCTTTTTGTTTTTTGGCTGCATTGTGTCTTCACTGCTGTGCACCGGCTTTCTCTAGTTGCGGTGAGTGAGAGGGGGCTACTCTTTGTTGCGGTGTGCAGGCTTCTCATTGTGGTGGCTTCTATTGTTGTGGAGCATGGGTTCTAGGCATGCAGGCTTCAGTAGTTGTAGCACGTGGGCTCAGTAGTTGTGGCTCATGGGCTCCAGAGCACAGGCTCAGTAGTTGTGGAGCATGGGCTTAGTTGCTCCACGGCATGTGGGATCTTCCCGGACCAGGGCTTGAACCCATGTCCCCTGCATTGGCAGGCAGATTCTTAACCACTGTGCCACCAGGGAAGCCCCTGACCTTCAGTCTTAATTTACAAAACAAACATCTCAAATCATCAATAATAAAATGTGTTGGTGTTCAGTAACAATGTGTAAATTTCAGGTTTTTTTCTTTTTCTATATAAAAAGAAAATAAAATTCAATTATGCTTTAGGGAGTGGTTTGTTCATTTGTTTATCCTTGGTTTAAATAATCTAAATGAATATAAATAGTTTGGAACTGAAAGAAAGGAAAGCAAATTTTATTTATTAGGGAGCTTATAAAACATATTAGGCTTCAAAACCAAATTATATATACTATTAGATTTTAGCCTTAAAATAATCAAGTTTTTACAAAATAAACTTTGTATAATAAGACAGTAAGTTGAGAATCTAGTGTGGTCTCTCTGATCACTGTACACACATACGCTCACACACACACACACACAACCAGGGCACCTACAAAGTACAAAATTATTGCAACTAAACTGTATAAATGATGTACTGTAACCTGCTTTTGACATGTGATTAAAGCCCAATGTTATAAAATCATTATCCTATTTTATTGTATGCTTACAAAAAGTATGGGTTGAATTGTTTCCCTCAAAAATGTAAATGTTGAAATACTAACCCCTTATACCTCACAATGTGACTGTATTTGATTATGGGGTCTTTAAAGTGGTAATTAATATAAAATTCTGGTATTTTACCAAGTTGACAAGTGAGAATTCACTTGCCAGCAATTGGTTTCAATTTCCCAAGAAGTCCATTGCCCATTTTTAAGCAATATTATAGATCTTGTGCTCTCATATATTGTCTTCAAATGTTGTTGACCTTGTTAATACCTTGTCATATAGATATAAAATAAATAAATCACACTAATAATCTGTGGGAACTCAGGATTATTTATCTAGGTTCCCTGTGGGAATTTTAAATAGTTCTTATCAATTTTCTAGAGGACACATATATCTTAAACTCTTTTTAAAGTTTGTTATTCAATTAATTTAAAGAAAATATTTCTATATTCAATTTACCCTAAACACATAAATGTTTTATATCACTTAATTTTGTGTCTTTGATCTGACTGCACACATACAATACATATACTTCCAAGTTTGCTGGGGAAAAAAATGAGGTTGTTAAACTCAAATACCTACAAGGAAGAGACTAATAATGTATTCATCTGAAGCACACCAATGAGTAGACATAAAAGAGTGTTGGGATTGTGGAAAACTGGATATTGATCAATACATTTCAAGATATTTAGAGACACTTTGATTGACATAATTGGTCAAAATAAAAGATGTCTTAATTCTAAATACAACCCATTGGTAATAATTTACTGTCCTCACGTCAATTAAGTACCCATGATCCTCTATATTTTCAATATGCATGGTGATAAAATGAGAATTTGAAATTCACTATTCCTGACTTTATTTTCAATATGATCCTACCAGACTTTATTTTCAATATGATTAATATAAAGAAGTCAATCAATGATATCTATATATCAATAGATTATGGAATTAAACTGGTAATATACACTACCCTTTGATGGTAAAATACAAGACATCAGAGAATGGAAAATTAAACAATGAATTCAAGTAGTAGGGATAGGTAAGTTTGACAACACTTTTATTCCAGATAACACTAGCTAACTCTTCATAATATGTGTTTACTTTAATCCATAAACCAGATGTAGAATGTAAAGCATTATTTTATTGAATATGTATACTTTGTCTTAACTCATTATTCTGTGCTTTATGGGGTAACACAACCCAGCAGTAGCAAACATGAGACCTTCTGAGTCTAAAGTTACACTGCCCTGTGACTAAAAGTAGCAATAGGCATTACCTTCCTTTGGCTTAGTAATCTGAGGGTGCATTTTTAATTTCATTAATTCCATTAATATAATGGAGGGATAAAGTTGGTTTTCTGTCTGAAAACAAAATGACATTTAACGTAATGAAAAAGTGTAAATAATATGGTTCTGACTGGGAAGGTCTCCAAAAGCTTGACCTTTCTAGGCTTTATGTATAAACACAGACCAGGGGATTTTATCCTAAGGTGATCTTATATAAGAAAAATTCAGTACACACAATACTGATAAACTCAATAAATCCTATTTTTTAAAAACCAAGTGGTAGAATAACAGCTTAACTGAACTACTCTTCTTTTTTTCCCTAATCTTACTTTAAGGTCAGACCTAACTCAGCTTAATTGTTCAATCTTTTAGGGACATAGAATGACAAAGTGATAATGATAGAACAAACTGGAGGAATAGTATTTACAAAAGTGATAGAGTGGATGGGATGATTCATTGACCAAGATTTATGCCACTCTCAAAGTTTTATAAATAGAAAACAATAAAAGAAATTTTAGTGGCTAAACTATGACTATTTAAGAAGAATTTTCAAAATACTATTTATAAAAAATAGAGTGGTGGAATGTTTGGATTAATATTTAGTCTGTAGTGGCACTTAATTGTGTTAACCCTTCATTTTAAATGTGACTATTTTATTAGGTTCAAATATCAAAGAAGTAAAAGATTAGAGAAATCATACAGTTAGCATAATGCACCACATAACAGTATGTGACAGAAATCTATATAAATAGAAGCTACTTTCTTCAGTCTTATGTGAATACTTTATTCTATTTTACCCACGATAATTTATTCTTCACTTGGATCATTGCAAATTGACATTTATTAAACAAATATAATTTTAGGACTAATGATATGTACAATAAAATAATATAAAATGGCTTTAAACTTCAAAGGGATTTAAAATATTATCATATTTAGTCTACAATTCAAATTGTATTATCATGCTTTCTCTTTTTTTGCAGGAGGTAAAAATGAGGCATTAAGACATTTAGAAACCTTATGTAATGTCATATAACTGATGCAGATGTAAGCTCGATTCACTCCCTTGAAATCTATGTACTATTAGCACCAAACTGTGATTTGATAGTCATGATACCTCACTCTCCTAAATTCCCTTTTACCTCTCTGTCCTTCTGTTTTGATTTTCCCGTAGATTCTACTTGTTTATCCTTTATGTCGATTATAGCACACCCACAAATCTTTTCTAGGTCCCCCTTTTTTATCCATACTATAGTTCTGACTGGGGGATTCTCATCTATTTATATGTCTTTATTTACCATTTTACATGGAGATGATTCCAACCTACATTTTAATCTAGATCCTCTCCTTAATGACTCTATATAACAGTGATTATTACAGTGTTGCTGATATAAAGTTAAAGAAATATAAATATATAGATAGATGTACATATATGTGTATGCCTGAGTATATTGCACATATTTATATGTGTGTATCTATATGTCTGTGTCCATGAAGTACATCCAAATACATATTTGGTGTCTTGCCTATGCTTACTACTTCCTGAAGTGACTTGTTGAAGAATGTCAAAACTGCTATTTATGATAATTAGTAGTCACATCACAGAAACAATAAAAAAGCTCATGATCTTTGAAAACTGTCTGAGGGTGCAAGTTTTTTAAATTAATCTTTTTTGCTTGATTGCATTTAACTTCCACACCTTCCATTTTCAGTCATCATGAGACAGTTCACAGTGACTCTATTTAAAAACTATGTAAAATCATAATATAGGGAAATGAGTCATGGAAAAAAGTACACAGTATTCAGAATGGTAATAACTGGCAAATATTACGCAAAATGCAGCATGAGTTTTCAATCATCTGATTGTATATCAAGACACTTTTTTTTTATCAAGTCATCTGTGAACAGCAGTTTGCTGAATCAAGGCATTAAAATGTCTTGAGAAGTCACATACCTACCAAAATTCCTAATACCATTAGAATTAGGCTATAGGACAATATCCCAAAGGATGTTTATAGGAAGCCTCGTTGCTTTAGTCATTTAAAATTAGTCTGGACAAATCACAGGAGAATATAGTTAAGGAAATAATGCTTTGTATTTCTTGAAGATGCCGTATAATAGTATGATTATGCTAAATAAAGGAGAATAGTTCAGAAGTGTCTGGATTTATTAACTTTTTAATTGATTAATGGTTAGAGGAAAAAGAACCAGTAACAAGTTAAAATATACCAGCAAATATAACATTAAGGTGGAATTATTTTAGTATCCATATTCTTTTCTTTCTTTCTTTGTTTTTTAAAAAGAATCAGGTGAGGGGGTTTGCTTAATTACTTAACTGGAAACCATGGAAGGAAGAGGATATACTCTTAAGAAAAGCAAAAATATGCTTAACCTGAATCACCATAGAATAACCGTGTCAGTTGTTTTGATGGGATTTTTTTCTAGTCTTCACTTCTAAGTGAAATGTCACATAAATATCACATATATTATATAAATGTTTAATATTTTTAAGATGTTACATAAAGAGAAATAAATTTTCATTATTTTTTCAATTAAAAATAGTTTCTTCCCAAGTTAGGGAAACTACCAAGGCAATGTGTTATAATGGAAATGATGGAGTTTTAACATCAGCTAGAGCAGACCAAAAACATTTGCTTTGATTCTAATTAACTAAGAGAATGTACTTACTGGCAGAATTCTGGATTCTGAAAACATCCTATGAGTTTTAATCAGAGTACACTTTCTGCTACATGATATTCTCTGCCCTTTTCTTTCTTCTTTTTGGCAGATAAAGTGGAACAGGGTAGCTTTTACTCCCTTGAGGAAGCTATTACACTTCTGACTTTTTCTTAGATTTATTAGGTAGATATAGGTTATCATTCTTTCTCTTGTCTTATCCATTTTCTCTTACAACACATAAAGTTGGATGCCATTAAAATTTAGGTCCTTTTGAATTATCATGAAGTTAATTTTATCATCTCATAGTTTTAAGGGTTTTTTCCCCCACTTCTTATAAGAGAAAATCAAACAACTATTACTACTTGCCACTTTCCAAAGCTTATATAATGATATAATATTATAATTCATTTTAGAAAATATTTAATACATTAGCACTTTTATTTGACTTTTAATAATCACATTTGATTTGCATTCCTTTCATTGGCTTCTCTTAAGCTGCTGAACCATTCTTGAGAAAGGGACTTTCATAATTACACATGTAGAGTATAATCTTCTACAAATTTTAGGAATACTTTCATTATCACTAGGAATTTGGAGACTGAGCCCTACATATTAATTTATTGAGCAACACGAGCACTGCATTATCAGTTTCAGACTGAAGATGGAGTATGCTTGGACTGAAAACCCCTAAACAATATAGGATTGACCATGAGAAATTTCAGGCCACAGAGTAAAGTTTCTGTAAAGTTTCCAGACAATCTTGAACATGTAAAATGGGACCTGAATTTACTTCATTAACTGCATAGTATATGGCTTCTAAAATATTCCTCAGACAGGTTGAGGAAATCTTTTTATTTGATATGAAATTATAAAAGCTTTAGAGGTATTCCATCCTGATAATTTCCCCCAATCCTGACAAGCAGATGCAGATTAGGATTCTTTGTATTTCAAAAAACCTACACTCAGAGGGATCCAAATCCAGGCTCATTATTTTGATAGATGTGGCAATTCTTCTAACAATCTTACTAGAAAACCTGTAAACTTTTGGGATTATATAGACATCCTACTGTCAGTTTTACCTGACTTCTGTCACCTCTCTGGCTCTATTTTATTCCCTTTACTTTGGGTAGTCTTCTAATACTGTGATCAAATTTTACTACACTGGAGTCTTAAATCTCTACATCTGTAGTTGTGGAGTATATGTTTAAAAAAGCACCCAAGGTTTCTAGGAGGACCATTAGGTTTGGCTCAGCCTGGAGCCAAAGAATTACTTTATACAAGGTTAACTGAAGTACATGATGAAGGAAAACAAGACAATGAAAAACAGCAGGGCCCTGTGGGTCTTTCCTGGGGGCAGACTCCCTACCCTATATCCCCCATCTCCTGTTAGTAGAAAATCTTAATCTCCTAGGCGTTCCCCTAGTTCCAAAGAAAAAATTTAATCAGAGAAGTGAGAAAATGAGGAAACAAAGGAAAGCAGTCAAGTAAGACACAATAATAGTTTAGCCATGAAACAAAATCAAGGACCTTTAGTTCTTTCTAGAGAGCTATAGATAATATTCTTAGACATATCCTTGAGTTGTTTTGCAGGTACTAAAACTCACACCAGGTGGAAGAAATTATCTGCATTCTTACCACCAGCACATAGACCCCAGATTGGTTAGAACCAGAAGGTTGATGACTGAGATTCCCAACATATCACCTTTTTACCTTACCATCAACCAATCACACTCTCTCTCACACTGTCTTTAAAAACCCTTCCCTGAAAGCCATTGAGGAGTTCCAGTCTTTTGAGCATGAGCTTCCCATTCTCCTTGCTTGGCACCCTGTGATAAATGCTGTACTTTCCTTCACCACAACATGGTGTCAGTAGATTGGCTTTACTGAGCATCAGGTGACCAGACCCAGCAATAACAGAAGTTTTCTCTTAGAGAATACAAGCATTTCTGGTTTATGGCATGCCATTTCTCTCAGTCTACTGGGAAACTTCTTCAAGTATCTGTATTTAACAAAATAAAATGTTTATTACCAATCAGTCTTGTTTAGTCGGCATTATTGTTATTAGACCAGATTAAGAAAACTGTGAATATTTAAACATTTGCAAACTGTATCTTAAATGTTATATTTGAATTAAACAACTCAAGCATTTGACCATTTCAAATTAGATTACAATATCTAAAGGTGACTATATAGGGTGTTTTTTTTTTTTTTTTTTTTTACATACATGTTTTATTTTTAGGTCTCCTTCTTATAGAATAGAATAAGAGAAAATGAAAACATATTTTTTTCTATAAATTTTTGGGCTATTGTCATAAAATCAGGGAACAGAAATAATATAGAAATGATCTACATGAAAAAGCAATGAAGATAATAATTAGAAGATTATAAATTGCAACCTGGTCAACTGTCAAATATATCCATTTTATGTCTACAATTACAAGCTTCAAAACAGAAGTAATATTTATCAGATATTTCTCTTTTTTTGACCTTTGTAAAGTGAAATAAAAAATATCTTCCATATAACAACATCATATTTAAAGATGCCTTACTATCATTTCAATTAAAGGATTTCCAAGTGTATAAGTTTTAGAAGCAAGGTAATTTGGTAAGGGACACATTCATTATGAGGATTAATTTTGAAATCTCCTTATAAAATGCTGTCATCATTTTATCTTTTATTTCTCCATATCATCTGCCTCAAGTTCAAGGGAAAACATTTTTTTCAAAGCACTATAACATTAATGATTTTCATTTCACAAAGTCATTAAAAATAAATGTAAATTATTTTTGGAGTTTTAACAAAATGGATCATATTATTCACTGTCTTTTTCAATTGTTATTCAATAATTATTCTTTGAAGATACTTAAATAACAACATAAAGAGAACTCTTTGATTTGTATTAATAAGGGCAAAGTATTCTATCTTATAGATGCAGAAATACCAGATTTAATCAGTTTCCATTTGATGTATATTTAATTGTTTTTGTTTGGAGTCATTAAAAAATTAGACATATTTTGTTCATTTATTTCAGCCACTGTTTGCAAATAGATACAATATTTTAGATGTTGCCAAATCACTCTCCATAAAGTTTTTACTGATTTATTCACCCACAGACTATATGAGAGTACCTTTTCTTCACATACTAATCAGCACTTGATAGTATCCTTTTTTAAAAGATAACTTTAAAAATATTTTCAAATATACACATAAAAATTTGCATTTTGTGATTTACAGGAGAGGTTGAGCATTACTGCAGGCATTTACTGATTATTGATATTCATTTTTCTTTGAGCTATTTGTTCATACATTTTGTGCCTCAGGATAATTTTTTAATCCATATTATTGGTGACATATTGAGGAACTTTGCTTTTTGGTTAACATTATCAATATTTTCCAGCTTATCTTTTTTGTCTTAATTTATGGTGTTATGACATACTAACATTTATTTATTCATTTTAATTATTACTGAGTCAAAATAATCAATCCTCTTTTATTGAATGGTTTGAATATGGTAGACACATCAGGAAACAGCTGTATATATGTATATGTATGTGTGTGTGTGCAGCCCAGTCTATAGCCTTTAATGCCATTTGATTTCTCAGACACATCCCTGATGGTTTCCAAACATATTCAGGTATTCAAAAACCTCATTTAAAGTTATTACCAAGACCAGTCTAATCAAAATCAACTTTTTTCAATTGCATTGAATTTAACTATGTTTTTTACACACAGTTCTACCCACAAATAAGATGAGACCCAGGTTCATTCATTTGTTGAAGGAAAGTAAAGGGAAGTAAGACCTTAGCCTTCACTCTCTCCTTTTCACATAATCTCTGTGTGCTAGAGGTAGCTTCCAACTTCTCCAGGGTTGGATTATCAAAGGATGGTGAATGGAAACAAGGTTTCTTTGGACTGGTGCTGTTGGAATTCGGCAATGATATCTCCTTTGTGGATGATACCCACATGTCAGCACTCTCTCATTACCAGCATAAGCTACATCAATTAACTCTTTGCTCATGGATTACATTGACCAGAACCACCTTAACATTCCTCTCAACTTGACTAACCCTACCCCCAAAACCTGATGGTATTAGGAGATGGCTTTGGGAAGCCTCTGGGAAGTAATCAGAATAGATGAGGTCATGCGGGTGGAACCCTGATAAACATGATTAGTATAGTTATGAGAGTCAGGAGAGAACTGTCCTGTCTCTCTGCTCTCTGCTCTATGAGAATGGATACAAAATACAAGACAAGTCAACAGTCTGTAAATCAGAAGAGGGCTCTCATTAGAACCTGACTGCTTGCACCCTGTTCTTGCACTCCCAGCCTCCAGAACTGTGAGAAATAAATTTCTGTTTTTTATAACCCACCCAGTTTATGGCAGTTTGTTATAGGAGCCTGAACTAAAATACCCACCATTCCCTAAAAAGATACTGGCTTATTCTCTGATCCTCCATTGGTCGTTTTTACACACGGGCTGGGAATGGATTATGGACTAAAAGTGTAAAGACTGATTTTTGCCCATCTCTCTGCAAGTCACAGATAGATTACTATAGCATATTTGTGCAAATATGTGAGTTATAGTCAGATATTGTTTTCTATAATACTATGTTTTCCTAGCTAAGTACATGATGCTGATTAAGTTATTTAAACTGTCTTACAGTAAACATTCTCATAAACATTTGCTCAGTTTCACCAACTTTATCCCTGGATGTTTATTGACACCTCAAAGAATATTATTTCTGATTTGCTAATGATGTCAGATATGCAAATTTAATTGCAGATAATTATCTCTACGTTTGTCACAATGAAATTGGAAACTGTTATCATCACTATTTTTATTTAAAAATTTATTGAATTTTGACCTTGGGTTCTAGCAGAAAGCAAGAACATACTTCATGAGCATTAAAATTAAAATTGCATTTCTTATTATTAGGGATAGAATTTGATTTGTATTTACTTGATCAATTTTATTAGTTCAAACATTCAAATATTCTACATACTGTTAATATTTCAATCACTTGATTTGCCATGGGTTCACAAAAATGGGTCAGATTGACTAAGAAAATATTTCTTTAAATATCTCTACACATTTCCTAAAATATATGTTTACATTTCTCATTTTTAGTTTATAAATTATGTGACATAAGATCTCTTTTACTCTGGATCATCCTTTTAGTTTGAAAGTTTCTGAAACACTTTCTCTTAGATGCATCTCTGGCACAAATATACATGAATTAGTTACGTTATTTCATTAATTTCAAAGTAATTTTTCTTTGCTAATTTGAGCTTATTCATTAATATTGTTTAGAATAGCAAATATATTTAGTTTGAAATTTTTAGCATATTTTATGTGAATTTCCATTTTAACACTCTGGGGTTTTTTGTCATGCTATATAAATTACTTTTTCTCTCTGTTCTAATATTTGTATTTAATATTTAATAAACTGAAGTTTGTACATCATAACCACATTGGTGTAACATGTATCCATGTATGTTTCTTATTCATAAATTAGAATTGGAACTAATGGCTTTTGTCACAAATGATATAAAAACTGATGAGCTTGTACTTTTCCTTCTAAGCCTGGATTTAATTTTGATTTTAATTTTCCTGATTATTAATTTTATGAAGATAACATACATTTAAAGGAAATCAATACAAAACGTTTTTTAAAAAATTTGTTACTGCTATTCATTATATAGTAAATTCTCACAAGGAAGGTAAGATTAGTAGTACTACACTTCCTCACAACAACCATCAAGCTCTCCAGCATATCCCCACCCTTATCTCTCTCTCTTGCTCACTCCTTTTTGCTATAACATTAATTTTTTGTTGTCCTTCATGACAGTTACCTACAACAAATATGTCTTAACTATTTAAGCTTGGTTCTCTATGTTAATGTGTGCAATGCTCAGCACCAGTTGGTTTATCCTGGCTTATCCATGAGATACTGGATAGCTAGATTTTAATATCATGCAGATCTCGTTTTTTAATAAACATTCATTGGTGTTCTACTACCTGGGTTCTTGAAAACATGAGAATGTCTGCTCTTTGCCTCCGTACTTCAATAAAAATTGCTTGGATATAAGTTTCTTCATTTCTACTTTCATGCCTTGAGAATTAAATTTGTTTCATTTCTTTGACATTGTGAAACCAGCCTGATTACTGATTCTCTCATCATCACCAATAGCACCACCAGGATCACACCCACACAAATTCATGCAAACACATTCTGTGCACCCAAAGTTAATTGTTTCCTAAGACTATTTACTAATTTTAGATCTTAGTAACTTCACTAGGATATTACTCAACATTAATATTTCTGTATTAAAATGTACAAAGCACATTTTACCCTTTCAGGTTAGATTATATATTCATATATATATGATAAATACATATTTATTTTATCTCGTATATGTTTCTTGTTTCCTTCCTATTATTTAATAATAACTGTACCCTTAAATTTGGGTTATACTGTTTGTAATTATAGATTTCTAATTGTGTTAGTCTTTTTATTATTTTTTAATTTATGTTCACCAAAACATGAAAAAAAAAACTTCCTCTCAGTCACTAATTTATTTTGTCCAAATACCAGTTATAGAATTTGTTACTGAAAATACATTCCCTTATTTCAGAAGAATTGCTTCATTGCTTTTGATCATCCACTACATTAATGAGTGGCCAAATGCCATTCTAATTCTCACTGACCTCCAGGTGACCTGATTTTGTTTTCTCTGAAACGTATCTTTCTTTACATGTGGTTTCTATTTCTCAGTGGTATCATTTAGTGGATTTCATTTCCTTTCACCTATCTTACTATTTATTGGTACCTTCAATCTAGCAGCATAGGTTCTTTAGCTGCAATATCTGCTTTTGTGTTATTTCCTAGAAACAACAATTCTCTACATTATTTTGTTATTGTTCTCACATTCTGGAACACAAGTTTTGGAACTTCTGGGTCAATTTTAAAGTATACAATTTTTCTCTTACAGCTGTCTTTTTGTTCTACTTTTGTTAGATTTATTCAACTTTATATTCCAATGTTATTAAATCAGTTTTCTTTACAATTATCTGTGAGGTCTAAACCTATTTTTATTCTCTGTTCATTTTATATAGTATTCTAATATTGTTTTATTAATAAAATTTATTTTCAAGTGCTTATATTTAGTCAAATTGAACTTTTTTTTGAAGTATTCTTCTAATAAATTCTGTTTTAGAAATTTTCTTCAACTGTCTAAGGATATTTGGTTCTTAGGTTTAAGTGGAAATGCTAAAATCTCATGCAGGTCTGCCTGAATAGGGAATATAGGGAATAGTGAAATATAAAGTAAACCTACTATTCTGTCTCACCCAAGTGTACTTTAATTCAATAGAAACAGATTTGTGATATACTGGAAGTAGTATTTAGGTTTAATTAAGAATATAATTCCTCAGTACAGAAATTATAGTCAAATACTTAATACAATGGTAAAGAAAACACATTTCCTTATTGATTTATGAATTGTAGATATTTAAATGCAAATATTTAAAAACAAGTTTTTGCTGTATGTTTAGCTGGAAAACTTCTGACATTATATCATTTTAAATGTCTTCAACTCAGAAAAGTAATCAAATTGTCCAGATATAGAGCAGGAAATCAGCTGAATAAATATTAAAAAGGCAGCTGTATTTTCAAAAACAAAAAGATCATTCTAAGTTAAACCACACACAAGATGGTAGAAGGATAGGAGGTAATAGAGTTAATCTATTTATTAGTAGCGGAAATTTGTTTTCAAATTTCATGTATAGAGTTGAAAAATTCAATTAAAGCAGATGACATTAAAAAGAGTTACAGAATGAACACTGTAAATCTACTCCTTAGTCTTGGATTCTTGTGCTGGCCTCCTCTCTTATCTTATTTTAACAGTAATAGAGGAAGAACTCTACAGCCAAGTCTTTAAGTGAACTAAAAGGAAATAATGAGTGAAATGAAATGATAAAACAATTGATTTATTTCTAATGCTTTGAATTTAATTTTTTCTATTGTAGCTAAAACTTCCTAAATAGTTGGTTAGTCTCCTCTCACTCCAATTTACTGTACTTATAACTACCTTATTTTTAACCCTTCCTTTTAGCTCTTCATCACTAACTTCATACTTCTTTGGTTTTGTAGCAATAATCATAAGGACTAGTACATAACTACCATAATGTTCAACTGAGAATGTCTTATCATCAGATTATGAGGTTCTCCCCAATTACCTAGAGTGGTAAGCAGAAAAGTGACCTCTTCAAAATACCCACATTATTATCCCACAACATGTGAATATGTTGCCTTGAATGGCAAAAGAGAATACGCTGGTATGATTAACTGAAGGACCTTAAAATGGGGCAATTATCCTGCATTATCCAAAGAGGCTCAATATGATCCCATGAATCCTTAACAGATACAGAAACTTTACAGGTTGTGGTGAGAGGGAATTATGACTACAAGAGATAAAAGATTGCTAGAGGAGGAAGACAGAGGAAGAAGAAGATGAACCAAGGAATATGGATAGCCTTTAGAAGTTGGGAAAGGAAAGAAAATTGATTGAATTATCTTATTTAGTCTCCAGAAAGGAATGCAACCCCACCGACAACTTGATTTTACTGGAATCTGTTAGGCTTCTGATATACAAAGCTGCAAAATAATAAATTTATGTTGTTTTAAGCCACTAAATTTGTGGTTAATATATTAAAATAGCAAAAGGAAACCTGGTATCCAGAAAAAAAATTAAAAGTAATCACTCAATTCTCACTGAATTCAGCTTTGGGAGTGGTCTCATTTTTTATTTTATTTATTTATTTTTTTCAATGTTTTCTCTTCCCCTGAATTTTACTAATCACACTTGTATGCCTAGTCCTGAGCATAGCAAAAGGAAGTCAACAAAAATTGAGTGAAATAATCAGTGAAGAAATTAATGAGATTGATTTGATACCTTCCAATAATAACATAGGTTATTTATTAGCATTAAGAAATTCCTCCTTAGTAAATATCTTCTCAATTATTATCTATTTGATTTTGACAGACAATAAAATAATCTATCAGCATCACACAAAGATCTGACCATTTGATGGTGGTGGCCAGAGACCAGGAGTAGTGGCAAGTAGAACTATAGTTAGAAAAAGATTAACAGTATTGCTAATAAGCCTCCCCAGCTGAGAATACATTACTTGGATAGGATGCAAAACGAGAAGGACACAAGGTAAAACAACATTATTTTATTCAGTTGAAAGGAAACAGAAATAGGTTTCAGGAGAAAGATGTTCTAAGTCCAAATCTGTAAATATGTCACATTTTAGCTCAGTGCCCTTGAGAAAAATTTAAAAATTTTCTGCATGTCTGTTTCTTCATATGCAATAGGAGTTTGCAATAGAAGGACTTTATGGCTCTAATTTTGTTACTTTAGATTACAAATTCGAATTATTATAACAGTTAAATTTGATAGCAAAAAAACAAGACTTATAGGGGTCACCCAGAAGGGCATTTTAATCATCAATTGGAGTCTAGCAGCCAATTTTCACCCACACTGTCACATTCCTAATACTATTTCTTCTGCCCCTGAGTTAACTGACATGGATGCTCTTACCTCATATATAATTCTGCTTGGTTAGTAAATAATCGTATTGTTCACAACCTGATTTCTCGATCAGATATTGCAGTGCACACTTTGGTCATCCTGACATTTTCATGTGGTAAGAGTGTGTCAGGAGATTCAGAGACTATGTAAATTTTAGAATAAATATATAGAGTTAATAAAAGAGTGGAATTTTTATTATTTTGCACTGAGTCACTCACTCATGTGTAAATCCTGACATTTTATAATATAATTTCACACACCCCTAAAATGTGCAATGTTCTATTAGTAAAATAAAAATTGTAGTCTGTTTTAATAGAGTTAAATATTTATTTCTATAGAGTGTCTGTATGTTATTTGCCAAATGAATTTGCTCAAATTATAAGCACTATTAAGATTTTGAATGTTGTCTTATTTTTAATATGTATCCTACTTGATTACTGCTGTTGTAGATTATATGGTGATCTTGTAGGCAGCAATACTGTGACACTTTCTAATCAGTTTCTATAAATTCTATTGTTTGTTCTATATAGATAATTACATAACTGATAATTGCAGGCTTATTTCTCCTCTTAAAATAGTTCTGTCTTATTTCATTTTACAATATTGTAGGTTACACCAGTTCCTCTAGTTGTATGATCTGTTTATATATTTGGGGTATTAACCCCTTATCTGTCATATCATTTACAAATATTTTCTCCCATTCATTGAGCTGTATTTTCATTTTGTTGATGGTTTCCTTTGCTGTGGAAAAGCGTTTAAGTTCAACTACATCCCATTTATTTATTTTTCCTTTTGCTTCTTTTGCCTTAGGAGACAGATCCAAAAAAGTATTGCTAAAATTTATGTCAAAAAGTGTTCTGCTTATATTCTCTTGTAGGGGATGTATAGTTTCAAGTCTTATATTTAGGTGTTTAATCCATTTTGAGTCTATTTTTGTATATGTTGAGAGAAAAATGTTCTATTTCATTATTTTACATGTAATTGTCCAGTTTTCTCAAGATAGAATGGACAATAGAATGGACAAAATGCAAGAATCAGTTAACAAGGACCTAGAAGAACTAAAGATGAAACAAGCAATGATGAACAACACAATAAATGAAATTAAAAGTACTCTAGATGGGATCAATAGCAGAATAACTGAGGCAGAAGAACAGATAAGTGACCTGGAAGATAAAATAGTGGAAATAACTACTGCAGAGCAGAATAAAGAAAAAAGAATGAAAAGAACTGAGGACAGTCTCAGAGACCTCTGGGACAACATTAAACGCACCAACATTCGAATTATAGGGGTTCCAGAAGAAGAAGAGAAAAAGAAAGGGACTGAGAAAATATTTGAAGAGATTATAGTTGAAAACTTCCCTAATATGGGAAAGGAAATAGTTAATCAAGTCCAGGAAGCACAGAGAGTCCCATACAGGATAAATACAAGGAGAAATACACCAAGACACATATTAATCAAACTGTCAAAAATTAAATACAAAGAAAGCATATTAAAAGCAGCAAGGGAAAAACAACAAATAACACATAAGGGAATCCCCATAAGGTTAACAGCTGATCTCTCAGCAGAAACCCTACAAGCCAGAAGGGAGTGGCAGGACATACTGAAAGTGATGAAGGAGAAAAACATGCAGCCAAGACTACTCTACCCAGCAAGGATCTCATTCAGATTTGATGGAGAAATTAAAACCTTTACAGACAAGCAAAAGCTGAGAGAGTTCAGCACCACCAAACCAGCTTTACAACAAATGCTAAAGGATCTTCTCTAGGCAAGAAACACAAGAGAAGGAAAAGACCTATAATAACGAACCCAAAACAATTTAGAAAATGGGAATAGGAACATACATATCGATAATTACCTTAAATGTAAATGGACTAAATGCTCCCACCAAAAAGACACAGATTAGCTGAATGGATACAAAAACAAGACCCTTATATATGCTGTCTACAAGAGACCCACTTCAGACCCAGAGACACATACAGACTGAAAGTAAGGGGATGGAAAAAGATATTCCATGCAAATGGAAGCCAAAAGAAAGCTGGAGTAGCAATTCTCATATCAGACAAAATAGACTTTAAAATAAGGACTATTAAAAGAGACAAAGAAGGACACTACATAATGATCAAGGGATTGATCCAAGAAGAAGATATAACAATTGTAAATATTTATGCACCCAACATAGGAGCACCTCAATACATAAGGCAAATACTAACAGCCATAAAAGGGGAAATCGACAGTAACACATTCATAGTAGGGGACTTAAACACCCCACTTTCACCCATGGACAGATCATCCAAAATGAAAATAAATAAGGAAACACAAGCTTTAAATGATACATTAAACAAGATGGACTTAATTGATATTTATAGGACACTCCATCCAAAAACAACAGAATACACATTTTTCTCAAGTGCTCATGGAACATTCTCCAGGATAGATCATATCTTAGGTCACAAATCAAGCCTTGGTAAATTTAAGAAAATTGAAATTGTATCAAGTATCTTTTCTGACCACAACGCCATGAGACTAGATATCAATTACAGGAAAAGATCTGTAAAAAATACAAACACATGGAGGCTAAACAATACACTACTTAATAATGAAGAGATCACTGAAGAAATCAAAGAGGAAATCAAAAAATACCTAGAAACAAATGACAATGGAGACACAACGACCCAAAACCTGTGGGATGCAGCAAAAGCAGTTCTAAGGGGGAAGTTTATAGCAATACAAGCCCACCTTAAGAAGCAGGAAACATCTCGAATAAACAACCTAACCTTGCACCTCAAGCAATTAGAGAAAGAAGAACAAAAAAACCCCAAAGCTAGCAGAAGGAAAGAAATCATAAAAATCAGATCAGAAATAAATGAAAAAGAAATGAAGGAAATGATAGCAAAGATCAATAAAACTAAAAGCTGGTTCTTTGAGAAGATAAACAAAATAGATAAACCACTAGCCAGACTCATCAAGAAAAAAAGGGAGAAGACTCAAATCAATAGAATTAGAAATGAAAAAGGAGAGGTAACAACTGACACTGCAGAGATAAAAGAGATCATGAGAGATTACTACAAGCAACTCTATGCCAATAAAATGGACAATCTGGAAGAAATGGACAAATTCTTAGAAATGCACAACCTGCCAAGACTGAATCAGGAAGAAATAGAAAATATGAACAGACCAATCACATGCACTGAAATTGAAACTGTGATTAAAAATCTTCCAACAAAGAAAAGCCCAGGACCAGATGGCTTCACAGGCGAATTCTATCAAACATTTAGAGAAGAGCTAACACCTATCCTTCTCAAACTCTTCCAAAATATAGCAGAGGGAGGACCACTCCCTAACTCCTTCTACGAGGCCACCATCACCTTGATACCAAAACCAGACAAGGATGTCACAAAGAAAGAAAACTACAGGCCAATATCACTGATGAACATAGATGCAAAAATCCTCAACAAAATACTAGCAAACAGAATCCAACAGCACATTAAAAGGATCATACACCATGATCAAGTGGGGTTTATTCCAGGAATGCAAGGATTCTTCAATATACGCAAATCTATCAATGTGATAAACGATATTAACAAATTGAAGGAGAAAAACCATATGATCATCTCAATAGATGCAGAGAAAGCTTTTGACAAAATTCAACACCCATTTATGATAAAAACCCTGCAGAAAGTAGGCATAGAGGGAACTTTTCTCAACATAATAAAGGCCATATATGACAAGCCCACAGCAAACATCATCCTCAATGGTGAAAAACTGAAACCATTTCCACTAAGATCAGGAACAAGACAAGGTTGCCCACTCTCACCACTCTTATTCAACATTGTTTTGGAAGTTTTAGCCACAGCAATCAGAGAAGAAAGGGAAATAAAAGGAATCCAAATTGGAAAAGAAGAAGTAAAGCTGTCACTGTTTGCAGATGACATGATCCTATACATAGAGAACCCTAAAGATGCTACCAGAAAACTACTAGAGCTAATTAATGAATTTGGTAAAGTGGCAGGATACAAAATTAATGCACAGAAATCTCTGGCATTCCTATATACTAATGATGAAAAATCTGAAAGTGAAATCAAGAAAACACTCCCATTTACCATTGCAACAAAAAGAATAAAATATCTAGGAATAAACCTACCTAAGGAGACAAAAGACCTGTATGCAGAAAATTATAAGACACTGATGAAAGAAATTAAAGATGATATAAATAGATGGAGAGATATACCATGTTCTTGGATTGGAAGAATCAACATTGTGAAAATGACTCTACTACCCAAAGCAATCTATAGATTCAATGCAATCCCTATCAAACTACCACTGGCATTTTTCACAGAACTAGAACAAAAAATTTCACAATTTGTATGGAAACACAAAAGACCCCGAATAACCAAAGCAATCTTGAGAACGAAAGAAGGAACTGGAGGAATCAGGCTCCCTGACTTCAGACTATACTACAAAGCTACAGTCATCAAGACGGTATGGTACTGGCACAAAAACAGAAAGATAGATCAATGGAACAGGATAGAAAGCCCAGAGATAAACCCATGCACATATGGACACCTTATCTTTGATAAAGGTGGCAGTAATGTACAATGGAGAAAGGACAGCCTCTTCAATAAGTGGTGCTGGGAAAACTGGACAGGTACATGTAAAAGTATGAGATTAGATCACTCCCTAACACCATACACAAAAATAAGCTCAAAATGGATTAAAGACCTAAATGTAAGGCCAGAAACTATCAAACTCTTAGAGGAAAACATAGGCAGAACACTCTATGACATAAATCAAAGCAAGATCCTTTCTGACCCACCTCCTAGAGTAATGGAAATAAAAACAAAAATAAACAAATGGGACCTAATGAAACTTCAAAGCTTTTGCGCAGCAAAGGAAACCATAAACAAGACCAAAAGACAACCCTCAGAATGGGAGAAAATATTTGCAAATGAAGCAACCGACAAAGGATTAATCTCCAAAATTTACAAGCAGCTCATGCAGCTCAATAACAAGAAAACAAACAACCCAATCCAAAAATGGGCAGAAGACCTAAATAGACATTTCTCCAAAGAAGATATACAGACTGCCAACAAACACATGAAAGAATGCTCAACATCATTAATCATTAGAGAAATGCAAATCAAAACTACAATGAGATATCATCTCACACCAGTCAGAATGGCCATCATCAAAAAATCTAGAAACAATAAATGCTGGAGAGGGTGTGGAGAAAAGGGAACACTCTTGCACTGCTGGTGGGAATGTGAATTGGTTCAGCCACTATGGAGAACAGTATGGAGGTTCCTTAAAAAACTACAAATAGAACTACCATATGACCCAGCAATCCCACTACTGGGCATATACCCTGAGAAAACCAAAATTCAAAAAGAGTCATGTACCAAAATGTTCATTGCAGCTCTATTTACAATAGCCCGGAGATGGAAACAATTAAGTGCCCGTCATCGGATGAATGGATAAAGAAGATGTGGCACATATATACAATGGAATATTACTCAGCCATAAAAAGAAACGAAATTGAGCTATTTGTAATGAGGTGGATAGACCTAGAGTCTGTCATACAGAGTGAAGTAAGTCAGAAAGAAAAAGACAAATACCGTATGCTAACACATATATATGGAATTTAAGAAAAAAATGTCATGAAGAACCTAGGGGTAAAGCAGGAATAAAGACGCAGACCTCTTAGAGAACGGACTTGAGGTTATGGGGAGGGGGAAGGGTGAGCTGTGACAGGGCGAGAGTCATGGGCATATACACAGTAACAAACGCAGTAAGGTAGATAGCTAGTGGGAAGCAGCTGCATGGCACAGGGATATTGGCTCGGTGCTTTGTGACAGCCTGGAGGGGTGGGATGGGGAGGGTGGGAGGGAGGGAGACGCAAGAGGGAAGACATATGGGAACATATGTTTATGTATGACTGATTCACTTTGTTATAAAGCAGAAACTAACACACCATTGTAAAGCAATTATACCCCAATAAAGATGTTAAAAAAAAAAATGAGTAGAAGACCTGAATAAACATTTCTCCAAAGAAGTCATACAGATGGCCAAAAGGTACATGAAACACTGTTCAACATCAGTAATTATCAGAGAAATTAAAATCAAAACCACAATGAGGTATCACCTCACACCTGTCAAATGGCTATCATCAAAATATCTACAAATAACAAATATTGGTGAGAATGTGGAGAAAAGGGAGCCCCTGTACACTGTTGCTGGGAATGGAAGTTAGTGAAGCCACTATGTAAAACACTATGGAAGTTCCTCAAAAACTAAACATAGAACTACGATATCATCCAGCAATTCTACTCCTGGGTATTTATACAAAGAAAATAAAACACTAATTTGAAAAGATACATGCACCCTAATGTTCATAGCAGCATTATTTACAATTGCCAAGATATGGAAGGAAACTAATTGTCCATCAACAGATGAATGGATACAGAAGATGTATATATAATGGAATACTACTCAGCTATAAACAGTGATGAAGTTTTGCCATTTGTAACAACATGGATGGACCTGGAGGGTATTATGCTAAGTGAAATAAGTCAGACAGAGAAAGACAAATATTCTATGTTATCACTTATACGTGGAATCTAAAAAATAATAAAACTGAATGCATATGACAAAACAGGAACACTTTCACAGATATAGAGAAGAAACTAGTGGTAACCAAAGAGGAGAAGGAAGTGGGGAGAGATGAGATGGTCCTATGGAATTAAGAGATACAAACTACTATGTATAAAATAAATAAGCAACAAGGATATATTGTACAGCACAGGGAAACGTAACCAAGTGAATTTTAATCTATAAAAAATATTGAATCACTTTGAAATGAATAAAATATTATAAATCAAGTATATTTCAATTAAAAATTAAAATACTTGTAAAAAATACATAGAGTATTATTTACAAATAAAGAAACCTGGACTCAAAGAATCATTAAATTATTATATGACTCCTCCAAACAAATAAAATACAATAAAAGTAATGTTCATGATGTCAGAAATATGGTGGAATAAAAGGTCCACATTCCTCAGCTCCCCCACAGAAACATAATTTTTCATCTGTCCATAGACAAAAGTGCCTTTGTGGAAGCCTTGGCACCAAGGAAGAGTCTGCAAAATGTTGATGGATTCCAAGACTAATAAGGTTCACTTCCAGAAGGCAGGCCCTCACCCTGGTGGCAAGCTTGCTGTTTCAGTCCCAGATGGGAACTTGAGACAGCCCTGTGCTCCTATTGACTCTGCTCTTGTCCCACTTTTGCATGGTCTTCCAACCAACTCCATCCACCAATGGATAGGGGAGAAGCCATACCCACCAGCATCCCCTGGTAACAGACCTTCTTATAGACTCTGAAAGAGCCCATAACCCAGCAGCAGCCCTGCCTGACTGTGGTCCCAAGGCTGTCCTATCAGGCTGGGAACCAGAGAGAAGTCAGTCCTTACATGCCAAAACCAGTCTTAAAGACTGGAAAAGGTCTCTGCTCCTTCGAATGACAACACATGGCTAAACATATCATGAAGAATCAGGGCAAATATGACACCACCAAAGGAAACTACTACTACATCTTGAAAATTGAGTTTATACAATTTATCTCATTTCCTATAAGAAATTACAGTAGAAATATAAATACTTCCTACTGTAGTTTACATCACATGACTATATACTTAGAGTAATTAATAGGCAAGTGAATATACATTTTAATTCTGTATCTGTTTTTTTTTAATTAGCTACTCAGAAGCCTCCATTTGGTTATGTAAGAAGATGCTTACAATAATAATGATAAAAATAAAATATATTGCTTACAATATGCCAGTAACTGTGCTATGTATTTTGAGCATGGGGTATTGTTTGACCCTCAATAAACATATGCATTATTATTACCATCTCTTTATACACTCTTAGTACCTGAAACCTATTAAATGTTTCTAGAAAATTAAATCTAATGGAATAACTAATATTATTTAGCTTTGATGTAGCTGGAAACCAGGCTTATTTAATGTAAGAGACATGCTGTTAACTACTTCATTGGTCATTCTCTTAAAAGCATCTTGTAATTTTTAAAAAGACATGTCTTCTAAGTTACAATATTATATTTATTATCATGTAACTCAGAAAATAACACAGATTCTTCACTTAAAACATCCATTCTATCCAAATAAAATCAGCCTCAATCTGAGAATCTTTGAAGAAAATAGAAATTACCAGCTCCTAAACATAAAAGGTCTTTGTGAAAATATATAAGTAGCAGAACAGATGTATATTATGGCATCAGGATATAAGTGTTTGCTGTCTGGGTGTGGTGCACATGTACTTTTTGTTTGTTTCGTTTCTGCTAGGGCAAACTTTGAAATAATCCTTACATGTAATAGTTTATAATGTAGAACAAGTTCCCTTTTATGAAAGTTGAATATTTACAAGTACACATTTTATATCCATACCTTTTTTCTTGATATTTTGATTATTTTCAATAGCTATTATTCATCATCTCCTTAAGATTATGATATTTATAAATATTAATCAGAATGTAACATGAAAACAATAGCACATCCCAGGTATAAGAGGAACGTTTATTATATACATACATTATTTAGCCCTTATTCCATTTCTGAGAATTTAACAAGGTTAATTTCCCCACCCACTTAACACACACAAACACATATAAAATAATTAAAAAATTTGTCTGGTCGTGCCTTATTAGATATAAGCACATGAGAGCCATGTGGAAAATTAATTAAGAATAATTTTTAGTTTGATTATTTGACAGGATGAAGAGACAAATTTAAATTGATGTTAACTGTGAAACTCATAGACATATTATTGGAAAGGTAGAAAAGTCAATGAATACTTCAAGGAGATATTAAATTAATATACCATGGAAAGCACATACAAATAAAATAACAGTAAACATGGCCAAAATTTATAGAGAGTTTAGAAAACTTTCCAGGCTATCACATAAATGTTTAGCTTTGTAATACCATTTCAGTACTGCAGTGGCAATTATTCTCTCTAGATACTGAAGAACTGAAGGGGAAAGGACATGGAAAATAATTTTTTGTCTGGATTCAACCAATCTCTAAACTATTCTCATTTAAATGAATAAAATGAACATGAACATTAACAAACCACAAAGAGTGTGGTACATTGTAGATAATTTAGAGAAAATTGTAGTCCTATAAAAAGTGGTGTTTTTGAGAGCAGGAAGAATATTTTAAGCTAAAATAAATCCCAAGTGACGAACACAAAGGCTGACACATAGCAAGTCTCATTAATGTTTATTTAGTACAATATTAGAATAAATTCAAGATGCCAAATATCTAACATTGTACCTATTCCATAAAATGGGCTCTCTATGGAAATTCTTCCTGGTCATATCTTGTTTTATATTGCAATTTAGATATAACTTATTGTTACTAAGGCACTACACTGATTATTATTATTATTTTTTAACATCTTTATTGGGGTACAATTGCTTTACAATGGTGTGTTAGTTTCTGCTTTATAACAAAGTGAATCAATTATACATATACATACGTTCCCATATCTCTTCCCTCTTGCGTCTCCCTCCCTCCCACCCTCCCCATCCCACCCCTCCAGGCTGTCACAAAGCACCGAGCCAATATCCCTGTGCCATGCGGCTGCTTCCCACTAGCTATCTACCTTACTACGTTTGTTAGTGTGTATATGTCCATGACTCTCTCTCGCCCTGTCACGGCTCACCCTTCCCCCTCCCCATAACCTCAAGTCCGTTCTCTAGGAGGTCTGCGTCTTTATTCCTGCCTTACCCCTAGGTTCTTCATGACATTTTTTTTTTCTTAAATTCCATATATATGTGTTAGCATACGGTATTTGCCTTTTTCTTTCTGACTTACTTCACTCTGTATGACAGACTCTAGGTCTATCCACCTCATTACAAATAGCTCAATTTCGTTTCTTTTTATGGCTGAGTAATATTCCATTGTATATATGTGCCACATCTTCTTTATCCATTCATCCGATGATGGGCACTTAGGTTGTTTCCATCTCTGGGCTATTGTAAATAGAGCTGCGATGAACATTTTGGTACATGACTCTTTTTGAATTTCGGTTTTCTCAGGGTATATGCCCAGTAGTGGGATTGCTGGGTCATATGGTAGTTCTATTTGTAGTTTTTTAAGGAACCTCCATACTGTTCTCCATAGTGGCTGAACCAATTCACATTCCCACCAGCAGTGCAAGAGTGTTCCCTTTTCTCCACACCCTCTCCAGCATTTATTGTTTCTAGATTTTTTGATGATGGCCATTCTGACTGGTGTGAGATGATATCTCATTGTAGTTTTGATTTGCATTTCTCTAATGATTAATGATGTTGAGCATTCTTTCATGTGTTTGTTGGCAGTCTGTATATCTTCTTTGGAGAAATGTCTATTTAGGTCTTCTGCCCATTTTTGGATTGGGTTGTTTGTTTTCTTGTTATTGAGCTGCATGAGCTGCTTGTAAATTTTGGAGATTAATCCTTTGTCGGTTGCTTCATTTGCAAATATTTTCTCCCATTCTGAGGGTTGTCTTTTGGTCTTGTTTATGGTTTCCTTTGCTGTGCAAAAGCTCTGAAGTTTCATTAGGTCCCATTTGTTTATTTTTGTTTTTATTTCCATTACTCTAGGAGGTGGGTCAGAAAGGATCTTGCTTTGATTTATGTCATAGAGTGTTCTGCCTATGTTTTCCTCTAAGAGTTTGATAGTTTCTGGCCTTACATTTAAGTCTTTAATCCATTTTGAGCTTATTTTTGTGTATGGTGTTAGGGAGTGATCTAGTCTCATACTTTACATGTACCTGTCCAGTTTTCCCAGCACCACTTATTGAAGAGGCTGTCCTTTCTCCACTGTACATTACTGCCACCTTTATCAAAGATAAGGTGTCCATATGTGCATGGGCTAATCTCTGGGCTTTCTATCCTGTTCCATTGATCTATCTTTCTGTTTTTGTGCCAGTACCATACCGTCTTGATAACTGTAGCTTTGTAGTATAGTCTGAAGTCAGGGAGCCTGATTCCTCCAGCTCCGTTTTTCGTTCTCAAGATTGCTTTGGCTATTCGGGGTCTTTTGTGTTTCCATACAAATTGCAAAATTTTTTGTTCTAGTTCTGTGAAAAATGCCATTGGTAGTTTGATAGGGATTGCATTGAATCTATAGATTGCTTTGGGTAGTAGAGTCATTTTCACAATGTTGATTCTTCCAATCCAAGAACATGGTATATCTCTCCATCTATTTGTATCATCTTTAATTTCTTTCATCAGTGTCTTATAATTTTCTGCATACAGGTCTTTTGTCTCCTTAGGTAGGTTTATTCCTAGATATTTTATTCTTTTTGTTGCAATGGTAAATGGGAGTGTTTTCTTGATTTCACTTTCAGATTTTTCATCATTAGTATATAGGAATGCCAGAGATTTCTGTGCATTAATTTTGTATCCTGCCACTTTACCAAATTCATTGATTAGCTCTAGTAGTTTTCTGGTAGCATCTTTAGGGTTCTCTATGTATAGGATCATGTCGTCTGCAAACAGTGACAGCTTTACTTCTTCTTTTCCAATTTGGATTCCTTTTATTTCCTTTTCTTCTCTGATTGCTGTGGCTAAAACTTCCAAAACTATGTTGAATAAGAGTGGTGAGAGTGGGCAACCTTGTCTTGTTCCTGATCTTAGTGGAAATGCTTTCAGTTTTTCACCATTGAGGATGATGTTTGCTGTGGGCTTGTCATATATGACCTTTATTATGTTGAGGAAAGTTCCCTCTATGCCTACTTTCTGCAGGGTTTTTATCATAAATGGGTGTTGAATTTTGTCAAAAGCTTTCTCTGCATCTATTGAGACGATCATATGGTTTTTCTCCTTCAGTTTGTTAATATGGTTTATCACATTGATAGATTTGCGTATATTGAAGAATCCTTGCATTCCTGGAATAAACCCCACTTGATCATGGTGTATGATCCTTTTAATGTGCTGTTGGATTCTGTTTGCTAGTATTTTGTTGAGGATTTTTGCATCTATGTTTATCAGTGATATTGGCCTGTAGTTTTCTTTCTTTGTGACATCCTTGTCTGGTTTTGGTATCAAGGTGATGGTGGTCTCGTAGAAGGAGTTTGGGAGTGTTCCTCCCTCTGCTATATTTTGGAAGAGTTTGAGAAGGATAGGTGTTAGCTCTTCTCTAAATGTTTGATAGAATTCGCCTGTGAAGCCATCTGGTCCTGGGCTTTTGTTTGTTGGAAGATTTTTAATCACAGTTTCAATTTCAGTGCTTGTGATTGGTCTGTTCATATTTTCTATTTCTTCCTGATTCAGTCTTGGCAGGTTGTGCATTTCTAAGAATTTGTCCATTTCTTCCAGATTGTCCATTTTATTGGCATAGAGTTGCTTGTAGTAATCTCTCATGATCTCTTTTATTTCTGCAGTGTCAGTTGTTACCTCTCCTTTTTCATTTCTAATTCTATTGATTTGAGTCTTCTCCCTTTTTTTCTTGATGAGTCTGGCTAGTGGTTTATCTATTTTGTTTATCTTCTCAAAGAACCAGCTTTTAGTTTTATTGATCTTTGCTATCATTTCCTTCATTTCTTTTTCATTTATTTCTGATCTGATTTTTATGATTTCTTTCCTTCTGCTAGCTTTGGGGTTTTTTTTGTTCTTCTTTCTCTAATTGCTTGAGGTGCAAGGTTAGGTTGTTTATTAGAGATGTTTCCTGCTTCTTAAGGTGGGCTTGTATTGCTATAAACTTCCCCCTTAGAACTGCTTTTGCTGCATCCCACAGGTTTTGGGTCGTTGTGTCTCCATTGTCATTTGTTTCTAGGTATTTTTTGATTTCCTCTTTGATTTGTTCAGTGATCACTTCATTATTAAGTAGAGTATTGTTTAGCCTCCATGTGTTTGTATTTTTTACAGATCTTTTCCTGTAATTGATATCTAGTCTCATGGCGTTGTGGTCAGAAAAGATACTTGATACAATTTCAATTTTCTTAAATTTACCAAGGCTTGATTTGTGACCTAAGATATGATCTATCCTGGAGAATGTTCCATGAGCACTTGAGAAAAATGTGTATTCTGTTGTTTTTGGATGGAGTGTCCTATAAATATCAATTAAGTCCATCTTGTTTAATGTATCATTTAAAGCTTGTGTTTCCTTATTTATTTTCATTTTGGATGATCTGTCCATGGGTGAAAGTGGGGTGTTTAAGTCCCCTTCTATGAACGTGTTACTGTCGATTTCTCCTGTTATGGCTGTTAGTATTTGCCTTATGTATTGAGGTGCTCCTATGTTGGGTGCATAAATATTTACAATTGTTATATCTTCTTCTTGGATCGATCCCTTGATCATTATGTAGTGTCCTTCTTTGTCTCTTTTAATAGTCCTTATTTTAAAGTCTATTTTGTCTGATATGAGAATTGCTACTCCAGCTTTCTTTTGGTTTCCATTTGCATGGAATATCTTTTTCCATCCCCTTACTTTCAGTCTGTATGTGTCTCTGGGTCTGAAGTGGGTCTCTTGTAGACAGCATATATAAGGGTCTTGTTTTTGTATCCATTCAGCTAATCTGTGTCTTTTGGTGGGAGCATTTAGTCCATTTACATTTAAGGTAATTATCGATATGTATGTTCCTATTCCCATTTTCTAAATTGTTTTGGGTTCGTTATTATAGGTCTTTTCCTTCTCTTGTGTTTCTTGCCTAGAGAAGATCCTTTA
This sequence comes from Delphinus delphis, assembly GCF_949987515.2. Lineage (NCBI taxonomy): Eukaryota > Metazoa > Chordata > Mammalia > Artiodactyla > Delphinidae > Delphinus > Delphinus delphis. The sequence goes on from NC_082685.1 coordinate 151,819,322, forward strand.
GCATTTGTTGTAAAGCTGGTTTGGTGGTGCTGAACTCTCTCAGCTTTTGCTTGTCTGTAAAGGTTTTAATTTCTCCATCAAATCTGAATGAGATCCTTGCTGGGTAGAGTAGTCTTGGCTGCATGTTTTTCTCCTTCATCACTTTCAGTATGTCCTGCCACTCCCTTCTGGCTTGTAGGGTTTCTGCTGAGAGATCAGCTGTTAACCTTATGGGGATTCCCTTATGTGTTATTTGTTGTTTTTCCCTTGCTGCTTTTAATATGCTTTCTTTGTATTTAATTTTTGACAGTTTGATTAATATGTGTCTTGGTGTATTTCTCCTTAGATTTATCCTGTATGGGACTCTCTGTGCTTCCTGGACTTGATTAACTATTTCCTTTCCCATATTAGGGAAGTTTTCAACTATAATCTCTTCAAATATTTTCTCAGTCCCTTTCTTTTTCTCTTCTTCTTCTGGAACCCCTATAATTCGAATGTTGGTGTGTTTAATGTTGTGCCAGAGGTCTCTGAGACTGTCCTCAGTTCTTTTCATTCTTTTTTCTTTATTCTGCTCTGCAGTAGTTATTTCCACTATTTTATCTTCCAGGTCACTTATCTGTTCTTCTGCCTCAGTTATTCTGCTATTGATCCCATCTAGAGTACTTTTAATTTCATTTATTGTGTTGTTCATCATTGCTTGTTTCATCTTTAGTTCTTCTAGGTCCTTGTTAACTGATTCTTGCATTTTGTGCATTCTATTGTCCATTCTATCTCCAAGATTTCGGATCAACCTTACTATCATTATTCTGAATTCTTTTTCAGGTAGACTGCCTATTTCCTCTTCATTTGTTAGGTCTGGTTTTATCTTGCTCCTTTTTTTTATCTTGCTCCTTTATCTGCTGTGTGTTTTTCTGTCTTCTCATTTTGCTTATCTTACTGTGTTTGGGGTCTATTTTTTGCAGGCTGCAGGTTCGTAGTTCCTCCTGTTTTTGATGTCTGTCTCCAGTGGCTAAGGTTGGTTCAGTGGGTTGTGTAGGCTTCCTGGTGGAGGGGACTAGTGCCTGTGTTGTGGTGGATGAGGCTGGATCTTGTCTCTCTAGTGGGCAGGTTCACGTCTGGTGGTGTGTTTTGGGGTGTCTGTGGCCTTATTATGATTTTAGGCAGCCTCTCTGTTAATGGGTGGGGTTGTGTTCCTGTTTTGCTAGTTCTTTGGCATAGGTTTTCCAGCACTGTGGCTTGCTGGTCGTTGAGTGAAGCTGGGTGCTGGTGTTAAGATGGAGGTCTCTGGGAGATTTTCGCCATTTGATATTATGTGGAGCTGGGAGGTCTCTTGTTGACCAGTGTCCTGAAGTTGGCTCTCCCACCTCAGAGGCAGAGCCCTGCCTCCTGGCTGGAGCACCAAGAGCTTTTCATCCACACGGCTCAGGATAAAAGGGAGAAAAAGTAGAGGGAATTAGTAGAAGTATGAGGAAAGAAAGGAAAGGAGGGTAGAAAGGAAGGAAGAAAGAAAGAAGCAAAGAAGGAAAGAAGGCAAGAAGGAAAGAAAGGAGGGAGGGAGGGAGGGAGGAAGGAAGGAAGGAGAGAAAGAAGGAAAAAAGACAGAAAGAAAGAAGATACAGTAAAAATAAAATAAAGTATAATAAAGTTATTGAATTAAAAAATTCTTATTTAGAAAAAAAAAAAAGGGGACGGATAGAACCTTAGGACAAATGTTGGAAGCAAAGCTATACTGACAAAATCTTACACAGAAGCATACACATACACCCTCACTAAAAGAGGTAAATGGGGAAAAATCATAAATCTTGCTGTCAGAGACCACCTCCTCAATTTGGGATGATTCGTTGTCTAAAGGAGGGAAGGAAGGAAGGAAAGAAAGAAAGAAAGAAAGAAAGAAAGAAAGAAAGAAAGAAAGAAAGAAAGAAAGAAGGTAAAGTATAATAACGTTATTAAAATTAATTATTAAGAAAAAAATTAAAAAAAAAATGGACGGATAGAACCCTAGGACAAATGGTGGAAGCAAGACTATACAGACAAGATCTCACACAGAAGCATACGCATACACATTCACAAAAAGATGAAAAGGGAAAAAATCATAGATCTTGCTCCTAAAGTCCACTTCCTTAATTTGGGATGATTGGTTGTCTATTCAGGTATTCCACAGATGCAGGGTATATCAAGTTGATTGTGGAGCTTTAATCCGCTGCTTCTGAGGCTGCTGGGAGAGATTTCCCTTTCTCTTCTTTGTTCTCACAGCTCCCAGGGCTCAGCTTTGGATTTGGCCCTGCCACTGCGTGTAGGTCGCTGGAGGGCGTCTGCTTTTTGCTCAGACAGGATGGGGTTAAAAGAGCCGCTGATTCGGGGGCTCTGGCGCACTCAGGCCGGCGGGGAGGGAGGGGCAAGGAGTGCGGGGCGGCCCTGCGGTGGCAAAGGCCGGCGTGACTTTGCACCAGCCTGAGGCGCGCTGTGCGTTCTCCTGGGGAAGTTGTCCCTGGATCCCGGGAACCTGGCAGTGTACACTGATTATTTTGACTCCAGAAAATGAGATAGATCAAAAATAACCTAAACATTCAAAACTGTCCCTAGTTTTAATATCTTGAAATGAATTAATATGAATTTGGAATATCAAGTGTAAAAATACTGTGGTAGCCTTCATGGAGTGAAGGAAAAGGACGGTTTACACATTTTTACTTTCATAATTTTTTTGTAGCACATAGGAAAAAGAAAATGACAGCACTTTATACAAATGACCCTCAGATACAATTTGTTATTTAGAAATAACTTTTTTTCGCCACAAAAATGATTGAGTTAGAAAGAAAAACAACAATTAAAAAACCCCCTAAATTTTAGAATTGAAATTGGTCATAAACTTAAATACATTGTCACATTAATTTCAGAGAGGAGAACGCAAATAATTTGCTTTTCTTTGATGAAATTATATGTACTCAATTTAATTTGATCAACACTTAAAGTCATGATTTGAGTAAATAATGGGAAAAGAACAGTTTGTTTTGAGAACAATTTTTGAACAAATTCAAAATGTATAAGGTATCTGCTTTATGGCATGTAATACTTATGAAGGTAAAACTGGTTTGTCAACTTGAAAAAAGTGTCATTGGCTTATTAAATAGGAGAAAGTCAGAGTGGGAGAATCATTAAATAGGTTTATTTTTCCTACTTCTGGAAGATTACTTAGGGAGTGATCTATAGCTTTCCTTATCTCTGCCAGCTAACAGAATAGTCATTTTATATTTTCAAGGATTAGAAAGTTAAATCTAAACTAAATTAAAAAAAATTGATCTTATTTCTATTCAAAGCTAATATATTTCCATTCAAACACAAATCTCTCTAAGGTCAGTGACCTTCATAGGGATGGAAATTTTTGTTTGCTCACTTTCTTCATCTCCTTAAGGCTTACAATGACCTTGGTTTAGATGATTTGTGATTTGGGATGAGAAAAGAAATAAGAAAAAAAAAAACCTTATAGTTAACAGTCTTGAGGTAATTATCAAAAATTAAGATTTATTAAACTAACTAAATGAGGGCTCATATTTTTGTTAGCTCATGAGAAACAGGAAGATATATTAATGTCACTGCAAACAGAAACAATTATTGCATTTAATGAAAAATTCATGTCATCCATAATTGTAGGTAAACACACAAACAGAAATTCTAATCATCAGGAGCTGAGAAAAAATTCAATTGACAATTAAATTTTATTTAGTAAAGTAACAATTTTGTTTAACATTTCCATTTGAAAATACATATTTCATTTTATAGTACTTGAGATATTTTTCCAGTCAGGATAGCATGAAACGGAAATATACTATATGTTAGAAACTGATATTATTTTACTGAGAAATAATTTTAAATGAATTTAGCAGCTAGCTTACATACAATAAGAGAACTAGAAAATGTACACTTTAAAAATGTATTGGATGAAAGATATGACTACTAGAATATGAGTTTATAACTCACATCACTATTATATATGGTATGTGATTATTTATATAGTCAGTTAAAAGTGCAGTGTTGATTTTATTTACATACCTTTTTGAATTTATGTTAATAAAAACAAATGAATATTTACTATTTTAAATTCAAGCTAAATTATTACATTCCAATTAAGAAGGGTACCCAATTTGAGATCCCTGTAGATATTATAAATACATAGTAAAATTCATAATTTATCTTTATTTGATGCAAAATCTATAGAACATTTCTATTGTTTACCTGAAACAAATACACTGTCAGATATTTATCCAGCCATTGGTATTACTTCCTTGGAAAAATGTCTATTCAGATTCTCTGCCCATTTCTTTTCTTCTTTTTTAAAATAATTTTTTTAATTGCTTTACAATGTTGTGTTAGTTTCTGCTGTACAGCAAAGTGAATCAGTTATACATATATCCACTCTTTGTTAGATTTCCTTCCCATTTAGGTCACCACAGATCACTGAGTAGAGTTTCTAGTGCTAAACAGTAGGTTCTCATTTGTTACCTATTTTATACATAGTGGTGTATATAGTCAATCACAATTTTCCAATTCGCCCCCCCCCAACTTCCCCCCTTGGTAACCATAAGTTTGTTCTCTACATCTGTGACTCTATTTCTGCTTTGCCAATAAGTTCATCTGTACCATTTTTCTAGATTCCACAATAAGCGATATTATATTTTTCTCTTTCTGACTTACTTCACTTTGTATGACAGTCTCTAGGTCCATCATGTCTCTGCAAATGGCACTATTTCGTTTCTTTTAATGGCTGAGTTGTATATCCATTGTACATATGTACCACATCTTCTTTATCCACTCTTCTGTCAATGGATATTTAGGTTGCTTCCATGACTTGGGTATTGTAAACAGCGCTGCAATGAACATTGGGGTGAATGTATCCTTTCAGATCATGTTTTTCTTTGGACAAATGCCCAGGAGTGTGATTGCTGGATCATATGGGAACTCTATTTTTAGTTTTTTAAGGAACCTCCAAACTGTTTTCCATAGTGGCTGTACCAATTTACCTTCCCACCGACAGTGCAAGAAGGTTCCCTTTTCTCCACACCCTCTCCAGCATTTATTGTTTCCAGATTTTTTGATGATGCCCATCCTGACTGGTGTGAGGTAATACCTCATTGTAGTTTTGGTTTGCATTTCTTTAAAAATTAGTGATGTTGAGCATCTTTTCATGTGCTTTTTGGCCATCTGTATGTCTTCTTTGAAGAAATGTCTATTTAGATCTTCCCCCCATTTTTTGATTGGGTTGTTTGTTTTTTTAAATATTGAGCTGAATGAGCTATTTGTATATTTTGGAGATTAATCCCTTGTCAGTTGCTTTATTTGCAAATATTTTCTCCCATTCAGAGGGTTGTCTTTTTGTTTTGTTTCCTTTGCTGTGCAAAAGATTTTAAGTTTAATCAGATCCCATTTGTTTATTTTTATTTTCATTACTTTAGGAGGTGGATCAAAAAAGATCTTGCTGTGATTTATGTCAAAGAATGTTCTGCTTATGTTTACCTCTAAGAGTTTTATAGCAACTGGCCTTACATTTAGGTCTTTAATCCATATTTGTTTCTTTTTTTTTTTTGTGGTACGCGGGCCTCTCACTGTTGTGGCCTTCTCCCGTTGCGAAGCACAGGCTCTGGACGCGCAGGCTCAGCGGCCATGGCTCACGGGCCCAGCCGCTCCGCGGCATGTGGGATCCTCCCGGACCGGGGCACAAACCCATGTCCCCTGCATCGGCAGGCGGACTCTCAACCACTGCGCCACCAGGGAAACCCCTTTAATCCATTTGGAGTTTATTTTTGTGTATGGTGTTAGGAAGTGTTCTAATTTCATTCTTTTACATGCAGCTGTCCAGTTTTTCCTAGCACCACTTATTGAAGAGACTGTCTTTTCTCCATTGTATATTCTTGCCTCCTTTGTCATCAATAAGGTGACCATAGGTGAGTGGATTTATCTCTGGGCTTTCTATCCTGTTCCATTGATTTATATTTCTTTTGTTTTTGCCAGTACCATACAGTCTTGATTCTGCCCATTTTTAAAAACTGTGTTGTTTCTTTGATATTGAGTTATATAATTCTTTGTATATTTTTGATATTAAACACTTATCAAATGTGATTTGCAATACCTTTTCCCATTCAGTAGGCAACATGTACTGCCTATGTTTTTTATTCCCCATAAGTTTTATGTTTGCAGGTCTTATACTTAACTTTTAATCCATTTTGAATTTGTTTTGTATGGTATGAGAGAGCAGTCCAGTTTGATTCTTTTGCATGTAGCTGTCCAGTTTCCCCAGTACCATTTTTGAAGAGGCTGTCTTTTTCCCATTATATTCTTGCCTCATTTTTAGTAGAGTAATTGCCTATATAAGTGGGAGTTCTATTTCTGTGAAAAATGCCATTGGTATAATGATAGGGATTGCATTGAATCTAGATTGCCTTGGTCATTTTGACAATATCAATTCTTCCATTCCTGGAGGTTGGTACATCTTTCCATCTCTTTGTGTTGTCTTCAATTTCTTTCATCACTGACATAATTTTCTGAGTACAGGATTTTTACCTCCTTAGTTAGATTTATTCCTAGGTATTTGTTTTTGATTTGATTGTAAATGGGATTTTCTTAATTTCTCTTTCTCTTAGATTGTTGTCATTTCTGTATAATAATTTTGTACTCTAAAATTGTACTGAATTCAGTGATGAATTCTACCAGTTTTTTAGTAGAGTCTTTAGGATTTTCTATGCATAATATCATGTTGTTTGCAAACAGTGACAATTTTACTTCTTTCTTTCTAGTTTGGATTCCATTTATTTCATTTTCTGTCTGATTGCTGTGGCTAGGACTTCCAATATTATGTTGAATAAAAGTGGTGAGAGTGGGCATTCTTGTCCTGTTCCTGATCTTAGAAGAAATGATTTCAATTTTTAACCTTGAGTCTGATGTTAGCTGTGGGCTTGTGATATATGGCCTTTATTATGCTGAGATATGCTCCCTCTATACCTACTTTGCTGAGAATTTTTATCATAAATGAATGTTGAATTTTGTCAAAAGCTTTTTCTGCATCTATTGAGATGATCATATGATTTTTATTCTTCAATTTGTTAATGTAGTGTATCACATCGATTGATGGATATTGAACCATCCTTGCATCCGTAGGATAAATCCCACTTGATCATGGTATATGATCCTTTTAGTGTATTACTGAATTTGGTTTGCTAATATTATGCTGATTACTTTTGCATCTATATCCATCAGTGATATTGGCCTGTAATTTTCTTTTTTTTGTGATATCTTTGTCTCTTTTGGTATCAGGGTTTGGAAGTGTTCCAAAGGTTTGGTATGAGTTTGGAAGTGTTCTTTCCTCTACAATTTTTTGAAATAGTTTGAGAAAGATAAGTGTTAACTCTTCTCTACATGTTTGGTAGAATTCACCTGTGGAGCCATTTAGTCCTGGACTTTTGTTTGTTGGGAGTTGTTTTATTACTGACTCAATTACATGACTGGTAATTGTTCTGGCCATATTTTGTATTTCTTCCTGGTGAAGTCTTGGGGGATTGTACATTTCCAGAAATTTGTCCATTTCTTCCATGTTGTCAATTTTATTGGCTTATAATTGTTCTTAGTAATCTATTATGATGCTTTGTACTTCTGTGGTGTCTGCTATAACTTCTTCTTTTTTATTTCTGAATTTATTGCTTTGGACCCTCTTTTTTTTCTTAATGAGTATGGCTAAAGTTTTATCAATTTATTTTTATCTTTTCAAAGATCCAGCTCTAAATTTCATTGATCTTTTTGATTTTTAAAAAAAATTCTATTTCATTATTTCTGTTCTAATATCTACAATTTCTTTTCTTCTATGAACTTTTGGTTTTGTTTGTTCTTTGTTTTCTAGTTCCTTTAGGTGTAAGATTAGGTTGTTTATTTGAGCTTTTTCTTATTTCCCTAGGCAGGCCTGTTTTGCTGTATACTTTCCTCTTAGAACTGATTTTTGCTGTGTTCCAAGGAGTTTGGATCATTATGTTTTCATTTTCATCTGTATCCAGGTATTTTCTGATTTCTTCATCTATTTCTTCAGTGATCCATTTAAGTAGTTTAAAATGTCCAGGAGCAGCACAAACAGGCTTCCCTGCTTTGTAATTTGGGCAAGGGAGACAATTGAGGTTGACATTTTTGGGGGTCTTGTTAATGTTTCCCCAGCAATATTGATTCATGAAAGCTATCATTTTGTCAGTAGACCAATGGTTTAATGCATGTACACTGGTGAAGAGTGGGAATTTTACAACCTCCAGTAGGACTGGGTTGTTATTTGGTCGAAACCAGAGCTTTCTCTTTTTATCAAACTAACCTGTATGGAATTTACAGTATTTTTCTTTTCTGAGGCTAACTGCTGAGATTCTCTAGCTAGTTTTTATAAATTATCATTTGGGGAAATATCCCTTTGGACCATGACAGAGTTTTGGCTGCTGTTCATCCATTTAAGGGCAGGATTTGTTACAGAAATATCAGCAGCGATTTCCATTTGCTTCCAGCGAGTCAGGTTTAGAATGCCCCAGAACCTTAATAATGTCTAAAGTGTCAGTAAAAGTACTGAATTCAATAATTTTTGAAACAGGGGCCATTTAAAATTTTGTTTCCACTAGAAGCAAGGAAGCCATGTTGCTTCCACAACATGACAAAATCATGGGTTGCTCCAAAAGCATGTATACTATCAGTATAAATAGTGTCAGTTTTGTCCCTGTCTAAAGTACAAGTCCATGTAAGAGTATATAATTTAGCCTGTTGGGCTGAAGTAGCCATAGGCAAAGATGTTGCCTCAACAACATCAAAAGTATTCCTAATAGTATACTCTGTACAATATTTGCCACTGTCACCTTTTAAATAAAAACCATCAGTGAACCATGAGAAGTCAATGTTACCCAGTGGAATTTCCTGCATATCATTACAAAGAGTCAGGACGTGGTTCATCAGCATTAAGCAGTCATGAGGGACTTTGTTGGCAACAGAAGGGAAAAGGATAACAAGTAAACGTTGTCATGCTTAAAGGAGTTATGTGTGGGAGAGTTAAAAGAAAGAACTTCATAGGAGGTGAGGCGTCCGGCTGAGAAATGTTGAGTGTAATGAGAATTCAGGAGAGCTTCTACTGCATGAGATAGGAAAATGGTTAAAGGGGATCCCACAACAATTTTCTCCATGGTATTAACCAAAACGGTTAAGGTTGTAATGGCCCTAAGGCAAGATGGTTATCTCCGCATCATGGCGTCCAGCTGTTGGCTATAACACCTTATGGGTCAATGGCAGTCCCTGTGGTTTGAGGTAAGTAGCCGAAGGCCATTCCCTTTCTTTTCATATATCAAAAAAGTGACTTTGATAATTGGCATGCCCAAGGACAGGTGGGTTCATCAAACTCACCTTTAAGGCCTTAAAGGAGAAGGCTATATGTTCTGGCTCTTCCCATAAAGTTGGGTTAGGGTTGTTATTGTTGGGGAAAACATAGATATTTGGTCATAAGAGAGAAATTTGGAATCCAACTTCAGTAATAACCAATTAGCCTGAGAAAACCTCACAGTTGGCACATAGTTTTGAATTTTGAGAAACTTAGGGCACCATGAAGTCTATCTGGATCTAGGTGTAGCTCTTTTTCTAATATCAGATGCCCTAAATATCAAACCTGGGTTTGGGAAAACTGCAATTTTTTCTTTATCACCTTATATCCCTTTAAGGCTAAAAGCTTTATTTAGTAGGTGGATGCAGTCTTCCTATGAGGAGGCTTGAGAAGGAGAGCAAAGAAACAAATCATCCACATTTTGCGATAAAGTAGAATCTCTAGGGAAACTTTATGTTATCCAGATCAGCCTTTTAGGATTTGCAAGAAATAAGGATTCTCAGTAAAACCCTGAGGCATTACTTTCAGGTGAATTGGTTTTCTTCACAAGTGAATGTAAAAAAGTATAGCTTCATCAACTGGAATACTAAAGAATGCACTGGACACATCAATTACAGTAAAGAATTTACTTCCAGTGTGAATGGATGCTAGTAATGTAAGAGGGTTAGGAGCAACAGGGTGTCAAATGATAGCAATGCTGCTTATTGCTCAGAGGTCCTAGATAAACCTAAACTTTGGCCCTTAGGTTTTCTTACCAATTAAATGGGAGTGTTCAGGGGCTAGTACAGGGATAATAAGGCCTTAAGCTTTGTGATCTTCTGTTAAGGGCTTTAGGCCTTGAAGGGCTTCTTTATTTATGGGACATGGATTAATCCTGGAAAGAGATTTTGATGGGTCTATTTGAATCTTGACAGGAGGTATGCTATGAATTTTGCCAATATCAGTTGGAGATTTTGCCCATAAGAAGAGTGGTAGCTAATTCAACCAGGACAAATTATCAGTGTTCCAGAATCAGCTCTAGTATCCTCAAGAGACAAAACAGATAAAAGATATCAAAGGGTCATTTAATTTACCTAGTTGGTTACTTTGATGACTACTGTCAAAGCCTAGAATTATTTCCCCCCTTTTGGGATGCAGAAATTCCATCATGATACTTCTCTAAGAAGTCATGGTCTAATAAATGGGAAAGGGCAGAGGAGCTAAGGAGAATAGGATGTGCATCTCTCAAAGGGCCTAAACAGAAGGGAATCATAGGTTTAGAGACAGGAACTTCTTGAGGTTCATTATTGATCCCCACTATTTGAACTGTTTTAGTACTCTGAGGCAGGGACTGTTTTATAGTAGTGGGGTTGAGCACCAAGAGTATGGCTCTGATATCAATTAACACTAGAAGAGATTCATCCCCAATCTTGAGAAATGTTTCTCCAAGCTGATTAAGAGGAAGGATTGTGAAAAGCCCCTGTAGTTCCTCAGATCCCCATCTCTGAGAACTGGAATAATGTTGGAAAGGCTGGTTAGAAGGTTGAAGATACCTAAAGCACTTAAATTTGTAATAGTCTCTTTTCCAATGTCCTGGCTTTTGCAATAATAGCAGAAATTAGGAGAGTTTTGGTTTTAGGAGACTTCATTTGCTGGAGTTGAATATTAAGAATTTTGGCAATCTTCCTTTGAAGTGACTCATTTAGAGTGCAAGAGAGCTGGCTTGCCAAGTTGACTAAATCTTTGGTGGAATAGTTTCCCTTTCTATCTTAGGCTTTTTTTTTACTAGAAAGGAAAGGTCAGCCCACTAATGAACATAGTTAAAAGCTACTCAGATGGAGTCAAGCTCTGAATGAAGACCTGTATTTCTTTAAAAATACTCAACTCTATTGTAATAATCCTGAACAGGTTTGTCAGATTTTGTGTGTAAACCTAAATCTGTTGCAATCAACAGGCTTTGGAAAAGCCCTAGGTATTAGTCAATTAAGTTGCCTAGGGATTACCCAAACCTGATATCATATAGGTTAGCAGGCTGGTCTCCAGGTGGTAGACCTTTTAGGATTTTCCCAGCTAGCAATGTTCATCCAGTGCTAGGTCTATCCTTCACTGACAAGCATATGAACTAAATGATATGTCAGAGAAACCAGGTTGCCAAGTTTTAATGACTACATTAAATTCCTTAGCAAATCTGTGAGGATCTTTGGTTACCTTGGAAAATCTTTAATTATGGCTCACAGTTCTCCTTTAGTCCAAAGAACATAAGAAATTAAGGGTTTACCCTCTGGATTCTCAGAAGGCTTAAATTTAAAGTGACAGGTTCTAACAATGTCAAGAAAAGGGAATGGGGGAGTTTCAGAGAAAACAGGGGGTTTGGTGAAAGTATTAGTATGGAGGAATTGAGGGCATAGTGGAAGCTTAGGTGGTGTAGGAGGGAAGGAAGTGGAGTCTGGCCATAAAGAGCCAGAGGAGAGGACAAGACGGAGTTGAAAGCAGAGCCTAAGACAAAGAAGCCACAGAAGAAGAGTCCGAGGCTTCTAGGACCATTTTATCTTTCTTTACCTATTTGTTTGCCTCAGTTAACCTTAAAATCTTTTTTTGAAGACAGGCAATTTTAGACTCCTGATAACACTGGGAGGCAACTCCTGTTCTTGAAGGAATGAGCCAGTGCCTAGACAGTGAAACACTCTGACCTCAAAATCAGACCTAAGTGCCAAACAAGTACTTGCATAGAGAACAAGGCCTTAACCTGAAAGACAAAACCTTTAAATAATCCTGAATGAAGCCTGGAGAGCTTCAAACACAAAGAGGATGTGAGCTGGGATCTAGGAGGAAGATGTACCTTGAAATTTCAGGGTTGGTGAGAAAACAGTGAGTAACGACGGGCTCAATTGTGGGTACTGCAACTGTTTGCTCACCAGCTTGGCAGAGTCTTCTCTGGTCCCCATATGGGCCACCAAAATGTTGACTTGAAACAAATAGACTGCCAGATATTTATTCAGCAAAGATAGGTTATTTAAGATCAGCAGAGAATTGCAATTCTGAGTCTGCCACCATGACCAGCCACATGCAAGTCCCTTCACAGCAAGGGGAAAAGAAAATTTTTATAGAAAGGAAAAGGAAGAGGGCTATAGTAAATAAATAGCTTTTCACTGGCTGAATCCTTGCCAGGGTAGAAGGAGAGCTCTTCTTGCTGGGCTCTGCTATTTTCACACGGTATGAGAGCTTTCCCTTCTGGTCTTCTAACTTTATTTAATTGAGGTCTCTGCTAATTAATTTTTACACTATTAGTTACATAAATGCGTGAGCACTACTAACAAACTCAGAAGGATAAAAACATGCATAAAACACTAGATCTAAAGTAAATAAGATGAAAACAGCAAGTTTTAGAACACAAGTCCTTCCTTTTCATTCGAAAGGACATTCTTTATAAATGCAGACTCACCTTGCTTTTTATTGGATTGGTCAAAAAGTTTGTTCAGACTTTTCCAAAACATCTTATGAAAAACCCAAATGAACTTTTTGGCCAACCCAATAGAGCTGAGTTCTGATGTTCAGATACATTAGTAGTTTAAGTATTACATAGTATTAACCATCCTCAAATGACAGTCTTGTTGTAAAAGTTACTTTTTTCGCCCTCTAAATGTGCTGTTTGAGACTAGACCTCTAGAAAAAACTTTTCCAGAAGTAACTCCTCCATGATTTGATTATTAGATAATATTTTTTGGCGATATATGGACACTTCTCATGTGCCCTAAGCTCATGAATTTTCCACTAGAACATCTATTTAATAAGTGTTAATAAGAAAATTGTTTTGTGTAGTTTACCATAAATTTTAAATGATATTTTCACATATCATTAAAAAAAATAAGACCCATCTCTTGTTATAAAACAAAAACAGAGCCTCGACAGTAGTTTGAGGAGTAGAAGCAGATTTTAATCAGGAACTACTCCAGTAGTGGAAAGTACTCAATTCCATATACAGAAATGATGAGTGGGGATTTATAGTCAAAAAGCAGAGGGAGGGGGTTGGTGGATGGAAAATTACTAAGAATCTAGGGCAGCTCTTGCTAAACTGACCTAATAGAATTCTTGTTGAAGGCAGGTCAGGGTGATCAGATGTCCCCTGGGGGATGATAGGGAAATAGAAATTTGGTCAGATACTAAGGGTGGTCTGATATCGAGGGAAAGGTTTCTCTCCAAACTAATTTAGCAGAATTCTTGCCAAAACTGGACTCTACATGAACAGACACAAAAGCCCGAGGTTGGACTAGTCGAGCAAAAGGTCCAGAGAAACCTGACTAAAGTTTGGTCAAGGAGAGGCTCTGTCACCCTGACAATCATTCATCTCTGAGAGGAAAATATCTCATTATAATAATGTTCAAGATAGTTTCAGGAAATGTGTTTCATCACAATCTTAATACTCCAGTCAATGAACAGCCCCCCAAAGACTCACTAGTAATGGCAGAAATGGCTACACACTTTATCTGACATTTACTTTCAGATCAAGATGCCATTTGGATCTTTCTAAGTGATGTACTGAGAGACCATTGTCAGATCTGTTTAAGAAAGCTGAGTTTACGTTCATTTGCAATTGTTTTTTCATTATATTTGGAAGCAAGATAAATATAATACAATTGTATTTTCAACTCTGTGGTGACATAAGGGATTGAGAGAGCAAGCAGTGACTTTTTTCATGAGGCAAAGGCTTCTTTTATTCTCCAGTGTAAACCTAATGAGAGAATTGCTTTCTCCGCTGTACAGTGAACTGAAGGTCATCATCAATTCTGTTTACTCCTGTTGCAAAAGACTCCACTGCTTGTAAATAATTCATGATACTATGTTATAAATAACATTTTATGTAAAAGAAGACCCTGCCTGGGTTTACTAAGTGTCTCTTTAATCTTTAGAAATATATTCAAATAGCTTCCACCTTCGTATATAGCCTTAGCATAGTCTCATAAAAAAATTGCTTTCTAAACCTTCACTATGAAACCCTAGGATGTCTTACTGTTGAAATAAAGAGAACTTGTTGCATAAAGTTAAATTGGCATGCAGTGGCTTATTATTTTTAAGATTTCTCAAAAAGAAGCAAGGAAATGCATGGAATGTAAATTTCTTGGAAAAATTCTTCTAAAATATTGTACAAAATTTTGTTTTACAGCATTCACTTCACTGGTTTCTCTCATTAAACTTTACTTAAAAATGAGTAAAATTATGATGATTAAGAGTTTTCCAGTAAAATAAAAAGATATATAAACAAATAATTTCTTTTAACTATACATGAATATATTATGTGTTTTACCACATGTGATATTGTACAGTTTAGATGTGTAAATATATGCATATCTCACAGTTTGTTAAAATGTTTGACATTTCAAGGAGACGTTCATGATGGTAGAGGAGTAAGACGTGGAGATCACCTTCCTCCCCACAAATACATCAGAAATACATCTACATGTGGAACAACTCCTACAGAACACCTACTGGACGCTGGCAGAAGACCTCAGACTTCCCAAAAGGCAAGAAACTCCACATGTACCTGGGCAGGGAAAAGAAAAAAGAAAAAACAGAGACAAAAATATAGGGATGGGAACTGCACCACTGGGAGGGAACTGTGAATGAGGAAAGGTTTCCACATACTAGGAAGCCCCTTCACTGGCTGAGACTGCGGGTGGCGGGGGAGAAGCTTCAGAGCCACAGAGGAGAGTGCAGCAACAGGGGTGCAGAGGGCAAAGCAGGGAGATTTCCGCACAGAGGATCGGTGCCAACCAGCCCTCACCAGCCCAGCCCTCACCAGCCCGAGAGGCTTGTCTGCTCACCCACCGGGATGGGTGGGGGCTGGGAGCTGAGGCTCAGGCTTCAGAGGTCAGCTCCTACAGAGAGGACTGGGGTTGGCTGTGTGAGCACAGCCTGAAGGGGGCTAGTGTGACACAGCTAGCCCAGAGGGAATCTGGGAAAAAGTCGACCTGCCTAAGAAGCAACAGACAATTCTTTCGGGGTGTGCAAGGAGAAGGGATTCAGAGCACCACCTAAACGAGCTCCAGAGATGGGCACAAGCTGTGGCTATCAGTGCGGACACCAGAGACAGGCATGAAACGGTAAGGCTGCTGCTACAGCTACCAAGCATCCTGTGTGCAAGCACAGGTCACTATCGACACTTTCCCTCCCGAGAGACTGTGCAGCCTGCTACTGCCAGGGTCCAGTGATCCAGGGACAACTTCCCAGGGAGAACACACGGTGTGCCTCAGGCTGTTGCAACATCACAATGGTCTCTGCCACTGCAGGCTCACCCCGCATTCCGTACCCCTCCCTCTCCCTGGCCTGAGTGAGCCAGAACCCCCTAATCAGCTGCTCCCTTAACCCCATATTGTCTGAGCGAAGAACAGATGCCCTCAGACAACCTACAAGTAGAGGCAGGGCTAAATCCAAAGCTGAACCCCAGGAGCTGTGTGAACAAAGAAGAGAAAGGGAAATTTCTGCCAGCAGCCTCAGGAGTAGTGGATTAAATCTCCACAAACAACTTGATGTTCCCTGCCTCTGTGGAAAACCTGAATAGACAATGAATCATCCCAAAATTGAGGCAGTGGACTTTGGAAGCAACAATATATACATTTTATCCATTTTTTCTCTTTTTGTGAGTGTGTACGTGTTTGCTTCTTTGGGTGATTTTGTCTGTATAGCTTTGCTTTTACCATTTTTCCTAGGGTTCTGTCAGTTTTTTTTATTTTGTTTTGTTTTTTTGTATAGCTTTTAGCGCTTAATATCATTGGTGGATTTGTTTCTTGGTTTGGTTACTCCCTTCCTTCTTCTATTATTTTTATTACTTTTTAATTTTTTTATTTTTAATAAATATTTTTTACTTAAACAACTTTATTTTATTTTACTTTAATTTTTCTTTCTTTCTTTCTTTCTTTCTTTTTTTCTCCCTTTTCATCTGAGCTGTGTGGCTGAAAGGGTCATAATGCTGTGGCTGGGTGTCAGGCCTGTGCCTCTGAGGTGGGAGAGCCGAGTTCAGGACATTGGTCCACAAAAGACCTTCTGGCTCTATGTAAAATGAAATGGTGAAAGCTCTCCCTGAGATCTCCATCTCAAGGTTAAGACCCAGCTCCACTCAATGACTAGCAAGTTACAGTGCTGGAAACCTCCTGATAAACAACTAGCAAGACAGGAACACAAAACCCATCCATTAGCAAAGAGGCTGCCTAAAGTCATATGAAGTTCACAGACACCCCAAAACACACCACCAGAAACAGTCCTGCCCAACAGAAGGATAAGATCCAGCCTCAGGCACCACAACACAAGCACTAGCCCCCTCCACCAGGAAGCCTACAAAACCCACTGAAACAACCTTAGCCATTGGGGGCAGACACCAAAAACAACAGGAATTATGAATCTGCAGACTGAGAAAAGTAGAGCCCAAACACAGTAAGTTAGGTGAAATGAGAAGACAGAACTATACATAGCAGATGAAGGAGCAAGGTAAAAACCCAACAGACCAAACAAATTAAGAGGAAATAGGCAGTCTACCTGAAAAAGAATTCAGAGTAATGATAGTAAAGATGATCCAAAATCTTGGAAATAGAATGGAGAAAATAAAAGAAACATTTAACAAGGACCTAGAAGAACTAAAAAGCAAACAAACGATGATGAACAACACAATAAATGAAATGAAAAATACTCTAGAGGGAATAAATAGCAAAATAACTGAAGCAGAAGAATGGATAAGTGACCTGGAATATAAAATAGTGGAAATAACTACTGCAGAGCAGAATAAAGAAAAAAGCATAAAAAGAATTGAGGACAGTCTCATAGACCACTGGGACAACATTAAACACACCAACATTCAAATTTTAGGGGTCCCAGAAGAGGAAGAGAGAAAGGGACTGAGAAAATATTGGAAGAGATTATAGTGGAAACCTTCACTAACATGGGAAAGGAAATAGTTAATCAAGTCCACGAAGCGCAGAGAGTCCCACAGAGGATAAATCCAAGGAGAAACATGCAAAGACACATATTAATCAAACTAACAAAAAATTAAATAAAAAGAAAAATATATTAAAAGCAGCAAGGGAAAAACAACAAATAATCTACAAGGGAATCCCCATAAGGTTAACAGCTGATCTTTCAGCAGAAACGCTGCAAGCCAGAAGGGATGGGAAGACATATTTAAAGGAATGAATGGAAAAAACCTACAACCAAGATTACTCTACCCAGCAAGGATCTCATTCAGTTTCAACAGGGAAATTAAAAGCTTTACAGACAAGCAAAAGTTAAGAGAATTCAGCACCACCAACAACAAATGCTAAGGGAACTTCTCTAGGCAGGAAACACAAGAAAAGGAAAAGATTTACAATAACAAACCCAAAACAATTAAGAAAATGGTAATAGGAACAAACATATTGATAATTACCTTAAATGTAAATGGATTAAATGCTCCCACCAAAAGACACAGACTGGCTGAATGGATACAAACACCAGACACATATATATGCTGTCTCCAAGAGACCCACTTCAGACCTAGGGACACATACAGACAGAAAGTGAGGGAATGGAAAAAGATATTCCATGCAAATGGAAATCAAAATAAAGCTGGAGTCGCATTTCTCATATCAGACAAAATAGACTTTAGAATAAAAACTATTACAAGAGACAAAGAAGAATACTACATAATGATCAAGGGATCAATCCAAGAAGAAGATATAACAATTGTAAATATTTATGCACCCAATATAGGAGAATCTTAATACATAAGGCAAATGCTAACATCCATAAAACGGGAAATCGACAGTAACACAATCACAGTAGGGGACTTTAACACCTCATTTTAACCAATGGACAGATCATCAAAAATGAAAATAAATAAGGAATCACAGGCTTTAAATGATACTTTAAACAAGATGGACTTAATTGATATTTATGGGACATTCCATTCAAAAACAACAGACTACACTTTCTTCTCAAGTGCTCATGGAACATTCTCCGGGATAGATCATACCTTTGGTCACAAACCCAGCCCTGGTAAATTTAAGAAAACTGAAATCATATCAAGGATCTTTTCTGACCACAATGCCATGAGACTAGATATCAATTACAGGAAAAAAAATCTGTAAAAAATTCAAAAACATGGAGGCTAAACAATCACTACTAAATAACCAAGAGATCGCCAAAGAAATCAAAGAGGAAATCAAAAAAATACCTAGAAACAAATGACAGTGAAAACATGACAACCCAAACCCTATGGGATGTAGTAAAAGCAGTTTGAAGATGAAAGTTTTTAGCAATACAATTCTACCTCAAGAAACAAGAAACATCTCAAATAAACAACCTAACCTTACACCTAAAGCAATTAGAGAAAGAAGAACAAAAAAACCCCAAAAGGAGTAGAAGGAAAGAAATCATAAAGATCAGATCAGAAATAAATGAAAAAGAAATGAAGCAAACGATAGCAAAGATCAATAAAACTAAAAGCTGGTTCATTGAGAAGATAAACAAAATTGATAAACCATTAGCCAGACTCATCAAGAAAAAAGGGAGAAGGCTGAAATCAATAGAATTAGAAATGAAAAAGGAGAAGTAACAAATGACACTGCAGAAATACAAAGAATCATGAGAGATTACTACAAGCACCTATATAACAATAAAATGGACAACCTGGAAAAAATGGACAAATTCTTACAAAAGCACAACCTTCCGAGACTGCACCAGGAAGAAATAGAAAATATAAACAGAACAATCATAGTCATTGAAATTGAGACTGTGATTATAAATCTTCCAACAGACAAAGCCCAGGGCCAGATGGCTTCACAGGCGAATTCTGTCAAAATTTAGAGAAGAGCTAACATGTATCGTTCTCAAACGCTTCCAAAATATAGCAGAGGGAGGAACACTCCCAAACACATTCTGTGAGGCCACAGTCACCCAGATAACAAAAAAAGAAAAAGATGTCACAAAAAAAGAAAACTACAGAGGCCAATATCACTGATGAACATAGATGCAAAAATCCTCAACAAAATATTAGCAAACAGAATCCAACAGCACATTAAAAGGATCATATAACATGATTAAGTGGGGTTTTTCCCAGGAATGCATGGATTCTTCAGTATATGCAAATCAATCAATGTGATACATCATATTAACAAACTGAACGAGAAAAACCATATGATAATCTCAATAGATGCAGAAAAAGCTTTTGACAAAATTCAACACCCATTTATGATACAAACCCTCCAGAAAGTAGGCATAGAGGGAACTTACCTCAACATAATAAAGGCCATATATGACAAACCCACAGCCAACATCATTCTCAGTGGTGAAAAACTGAAACCATTTCCACTAAATCAGGAACAAGACAAGGTTGCCTACTCTCACCACGATTATTCATCATAGTTTTGGAAGTTTTAGCCACAGCAATCAGAGAAGAAAAAGAAATATAAGGAATCCAAATCGGAAAAGAAGAAGTAAAGCTGTCACTGTTTGCAGATGACATGATACCGTACATAGAGAATCCCAAAGACACTACTGGAAAACTACTAGAGCTAATCAATGAATTTGGTAAAGTAGCAGGATACAAAATTAATGAACAGAAATCTCTTGCATTCCTATACACTAATGTTGAAAAATCTGTAAAGAAATTAAGGAAACACTCCCATTTACCACTGCAACCAAAAGAAGGAAATATCTTGGAATAAACCTACCAAAGGAGACAAAAGAACTGTATGCAGAAAACTGTAAGACACTGATGAAAGAAATCAAAGATGACATAAACAAATGGAGAAATATACCATGTTCTTGGATTGGAAGAATCAACATTGTGAAAATGACTACTACCCAAAGCAATCTACAGATTCAATGTAATCCCTATCAAATTACCACTGGCATTTTTCACAGAACTAGAACAAAAAATTTCACAATTTGTATGGAAACACAAAAGACCCCAAATAGCCAAAGCAGTCTTGAGAACGAAAAATGGAGCTGGAGGAACCAGGCTCCCCAACTTCAGACTATAGTACAAAGCTACAATAATCAAGATAGTATGGTACTGGCACAAAAACAGAAATATAGATTAATGGAACAGGATAGAAAGCCCAGAGATAAACCCATGTACCCTATGGTCACCTTATCTTTGATAAAGGAGGTAAGAATATACAGTGGAGTTAAGACAGCCTCCTCAATAAAGGGTGCTGGGAAAACTAGACAGCTACATGTAAAAGAATGAAATTAGAACACTCCTTAACAACATACACTAAAATAAACTCAAAATGGATTAAAGACCTAAATGTAAGGAAAGACACAATAAAACTCTTAGAGGAAAACAATGGCAAAACACTCCATGACCTAAATCCCAGCAATATTCTTTTTGACCTACCTCCTAGAGAAATGGAAATAAAAATGAAAATAAACAAATGGGACCTAATGAAACTTATAAGGTTTTGCACAGCAAAGGAAACCATAAACAAGATGAAAAAACCCTCAGAATGGGAGAAAATATTTGCAAATAAAGCAACTGACAAAGGATTAATCTCCAAAACTTACAAGCAGCTAATATCAAAAAAATAAACAACCCAATCCAAAAATGGGCAGAAGACCTAATTAGACATTTCTGCAAAGATGTACAGATTGCCAACAGACACATGAAAGAATGCTCAATATTGCTAACCATTAGATAAAGGCAAATCAAAACTACAAAGTTGTATCATCTCACACCGCTCAGAATGGCCATCATCATAAAATCTACAAACAGTAAATGCTGGACAGGGTGTGGAGAAAAGGGAATCATTCTGAACTGTTGGTGGGAATGTAAATTGATACAGCCACTATGGAGAACAGTATGGAGGTTCCTCAAAAAACTAAAAATAGAGCTACCATAAGACCCAGCTATTCCACTACTGGGCCTATACCCTGTGAAAACCATAATTCAAAAAGAGTCATGTACCACAATGTTTATTGTAGCTCTATTTACAATAGCCAGGACATGGAAGCAACCTAAGTGTCTATCAACAGATGAATGGAGAAAGAAGATCTGGCACATATATACAATGCAATATTTCTCAGCCATAAAAAGAAATGAAATTGAGTTATTTTTAGTGAGGTGGATGGACCTAGAGTTTGTCATACAGAGTGAAGTAAGTCAGAAAGAGAAAAACAAATACCGTATGCTAACACGGTATTTGGAATACCGTGTTATATATGGAATTCCATATATATATATATATATATATATATATGGAATCAAAAAAAAAAAAAGAAAAAAAGCTGGTTCTGAAGTACCTAGGGGCAGGATAGGAATAAAGATGCAGACATAGAGAATGGACTTGAAGACACGGGTAGGGGGAATGGTAAGCTGGGATGAAGTGAGAGAGTGGTATGGACATATATACACTACCAAATGTAAAATAGATAGCTAGTGGGAAGCAGCCATATAGCACAGGGTGATCAGCTCAGTGCTTTTTGACCACCTAGAGGGGTGGGATAGGGAGGGTGGGAGGGAGATGCAAGAGGCAGCAGATATGGGGATAGAGAGGGAGGAGATACGGTGTATATGTGTAAGTATAGCTGATTCACTTCGTTGTAAAGTAGAAACTAATACACCATTGTAAAGCAATTATACTCCAGTATAATTGGAGTATAGATGTTACTCCAATTGGAGTAAAGATGTTAAAAAAAAAAAAAAGATTTGACATTTCGTATACGTGTCTGTCAAGAAACCAAGATACAGGAATTTTTTCACATTTCTGTATGTCAGGGCTTTTTGAGAAAAGAAAATGCATAACCTAGATTAAGGAATATTGAATGGCAAACAATCCTTGAAAGTCAGAAGTTGTGTACTTCCCCAGCCCATGTCATCACATTCTAGTGACAAAAGAGCCAGAAGCATTTGTTCTCTTTCAAAGAGTAATACAACCTTTTTTTTCTCCCCTAGAGCCAAATGCTACCACCAAACAGCTGTGAAGTCACTCTACTTCTCTCTCAATAGCTACTAGTCAAGAAGCTCCAAGATTCACAGTTTCAGGTTTCTTCAGTGTACAGAATTTTCCCTCTATGTGCATTTCAGTGTTGGTTGCCCATGCCCCAACTTTCCAACAAGGAATATCTCTTCATTTATTTACTTATTGGATTTCATTCACTGGAGTTCTGTAGTTTTCTTCATATAGATTTTGTATATATTTTGTTAGATTTAGGGGTGTGCCAATGTAAACAATATTTTGTTTTTAATTTGAAATATCACTTATTCATGCTGGTATATAGGAAAGGATTTAATTGCATTTTGTATAATAACCTTATATCTTACAATCTTGCTAGAATGGTTTATTAGTTCAAGGAAGAAGTAAACAAATGGAGAGATATTTCATGTTCATGGATAGGAAGATGTAACATAGGATATCACTTCCTCCCAAATTGTTCTGTACATGTAGCAATTCCAATCAAAATCCCAAGTTACTTTGTGGATAGTGACAAACTAATTCTAAAGTTTATATGGAGAGGCAAAAGACCCAAAATAGCCAACATAATATTGAAGGAGGAGAACAAGGTTGGAGGAGAGACACTACCCAACTTCTAGACTTACTGTAAAGCTACAGTAATCAAGAGACATTGGCAAAATTATTTACAATTGCCAAGATATGAAAGCAACCTCAGTGTCCATCAACAGATAAATGGATAAAGAAGACATGGTATACAAAAATAAACTCAAGATGGATTAAAGACCTAAATGTAAGGCCAGACACTATTAAACTCTTACAGGAAAACATAGGCAAAAAACTCCATGACATAAATCACAGCAAGATCCTTTTTGACCCACCTCCTAGAGAAATGGAAATAAAAACAAAAATAAACAAATGGGACCTAATGAAACTTCAAAGCTTTTGCACAGCATAAACAAGGCGAAATGACAGCCCTCAGATGGGAGAAAATATTTACAAATGAAGTGGCTGATAAAGGATTAATCTCCAAAATATACAAGCAGCCCATGCAGCTCAATATCAAAAAACAAACAACCCAATCCAAAAATGAGCAGAAGACCTAAATAGACATTTCTCGAAAGAAGATGAAACACATGAAAGGATGGTCAACATCAGTAATCATCAGAGAAATGCAAATCAAAACTACAATGAGGTATCACCTCACACTGTTCAGAATGCTCATCAACAAAAAATCTACAAACAGTAAATGCTGGACAGGGTGTGGAGAAAAGGGAACCCTCTTGCATTGTTGGTGGGAATGTAAATTGATACAGCCACTATGGAGAACAGTATGGAGGTTCCTCAAAAAACTAAAAATAGAAATACCATAAGACCCAGCAATCCCACTACTGTGTGTACACCCTGAGAAAACCATAATTCAAAAAGAGTCATGTACCACAATGTTCATTGCAGCTCTATTTACAATAGCCAGGACATGGAAGCAACCTAAGTGTCCATCAACAGATGAATGGATAAAGAAGATCTGGCACATGTATACAATGGAATATTACTCAGCCATAAAAAGAAAAGAAATTGAGTTATTTGTAGCAAGGTGGATGGACCTAGAGACTGTCATACAGAGTGAAGTAAGTCAGTAAGAGAAAAAGAAATACCGTATGCTAACACATATATATGGAATCAAAAAAAAAAAAAAAAGAAAATGGTTCTGAAGAACCTAGGGGCAGGACAGGAATAAAGACACAGATGTAGAGAATGGACTTGAGGTCACGGGGAGGAGGAAGCTGAGATGAAGTGAGAGAGTGGCATGGACATATATACACTACCAAATGAAAAATAGCTAGCTAGTGGGAAGCATCCACATAGCACAGGGAGATCAGCTTGGTGCGCTGAGTCCACCTAGAGGGGCGGGATAGGGAGGGTGGGAGGGATAAGCAAGAGGGAGGAGATATTGGTATGTATATATACGTATAGATGATTCACTTTGTTATAAAACAGAAACTAACACACCATTGTAAAGCAATTGTA
Source organism: Delphinus delphis (assembly GCF_949987515.2). Classification (NCBI taxonomy): domain Eukaryota; kingdom Metazoa; phylum Chordata; class Mammalia; order Artiodactyla; family Delphinidae; genus Delphinus; species Delphinus delphis. The sequence continues at coordinate 151,843,598 of NC_082685.1, forward strand.
CTCCAATAAAGATGTTTTAAAAAAAAGACATGTTATTTATATACTTATACAATGGAATAGCACTCAGCCATAAAAAATGAAATTTTGCCATTTGTAGCAACACAGATAGGTTTGGAGGTTATTATGCTAAGTGAAATAAGTCAGACAGAGAAAGACAAATTATGCATGATATCACTTATATATGGAATCGGAAAACAATAACAAACTAGTGATTATTTTACAAAAAAAACAGATTCAGAGATATGAAGAACAAACCTTGGATACAGGTGGGACAAGGGATGGGGGAGGGGCAACAGGGGTAGGGGATTAAGAGTTGCAGACTATTATGAATAAAATAAGTTACAAGAATATAATTAGCATTTTATAATAACTATAAATGGAGTATAACCTTTAAAAATGGTGAATCACTATATTGTACATCTGTAAGTTATATAATATTGTATATCAAGTATACTTCAATTGAAAAAAATACAAAAAAGTTAAGAAGATACAGTGATATTGGAAAAGACTAGATAAACACATCAATGGAAAAGAATAGAGAAATACACCCACATAAACATAATCAACTGAGAGACTTCCCTGGTGGTGCAGTGGTTAAGAATCTGCCTGCCAATGCAGGGGACATGGGTTCAAGCCCTGATCCAGGGAGATCCCACACGCCGCAGAGCAACTAAGCCCGTGTGCCACAACTACTGAGGCTGTGCTCTAGAGCCTGCGCTCTGCAACTACTGAGCCTGTGTACCACTACTGAAGCCCACGTGCCTAGAGCCCATGCCTCACAACAAGAGAAGCCACCGCAATGAGAATCCCATGCACCACAATGAAGAGTAGCCCGTGCTCACCACAACTAGATAAAGCCCTTGCACAGCAACAAAGGCCAAACACAGCCAAAAATAATAAATAAATAGATTTGCCTGAAAGAATAAATAAATAAAATAAATAAATAAAAATAATAAATAAAATAAACAACTGATTCTTGACAATGGAGCAAAGGCAATACAATGAAGAAAAAAGTCTTTTCAATAAATGGTGCTGAAGCAAGTGGCTACCCAAGGTCCAAAAAAATGTATTTAAATGTAGATCTTACACCCTTTACAAAAGTTAACTCAAAATGGATCATAGACCTAATTATAAAACTCAAAACTATAAACCTCCTAGAAGATAACACAGGAGAAAAACTAGATGATCTTAGGTATCACAATAATTTTTAGATACACTATGGAAGCACAATTCATGAAAGAAAATGTTGATTAGCTGGACTGTATTAACATTAAAAATTTCTGGGCTTCCCTGGTGGCGCAGTGGTTGAGAGTCCGCCTGCCGATGCAGGGGACACGGGTTCGTGCCCCGGTCTGGGAAGATCCCACATGCTGTGGAGTGGCTGGGCCTGTGAGCCATGGCCGCTGAGCCTGAGTGCCTGGAGCCTGTGCTCCACAACGGGAAAGGCCACAACAGTGAGAGGCCCGCGTACTGCAAGAAAAAACCAAAAACCAAAAAATAAAAAACTTCTGATCTGTGAAAGACAATGTTAAGAGAATGAGAAGACAAGCCACAGATTGGAAGAAAATATCTGCAAGACTCATGTGACAAAGAAATCTTATTTAAAATATACAGAATACTCTTAAAACTCAGCAGTAAGAAAACAACCTGATAAAAAAAAAATTGGTTAAAACCTTAAATGACACCTCACCAAAGAAGATATACAGATGACAAATAAGCAAATGTCAACTTAAAACAACTATGAGAACCATCACACACATAGTAGAATAGCTGAAGTCTGTAACACTGACAGCATCAAATGCTTACAATGATGTGATGTGGAGCAACAGGACTCTCATTCATTGCTGGTAGAAATGCAAAGTGGTACAGCCACTTTGGAAGATATTTTGGTGGTTTCTTACAAAACTAAACATGCTCTGAGTATATGATCCAGCAATCATGCTCCTTATAATTAACCTAAAGTAGCTGAAAACACATGTCCCTGCAGAAACTTGTACAAGAATGTTTAGAGCAGTTTTATTTATAATTGCCAATACAATCATGATGTCCCTTCATATGTGAATGGGTAAATAAACTGTGGTACATCCATGCAATGGAATATTATACTGCACTAAAAACAAATGAGTTATCAAGAATGAAAAGACATGGAGAATCCTTAAATGCACATTACTAAGTAAAAAGAAAAAAATAGAAAAGGCTACTTACTGTATGATTATAACTATATGACATTCTGGGAAAGGCAAAACTATGTAAACAGTACAAAGAAGTTTGGAGGATGGGGAGAGGGATGAATAGGCAAAGCACAGAGGATTTTCAGGGTAATGAAAATACTCTGTATGATACTATAATGCTGAATCTATGTCATTACAGATTTTTCCAAACTCACAGAATATACAGTACTAAGAGAGAACCATAAGGCAAACTATGGACTTCACGTGATTATGATGTGTCAATGTAAGTTCACCAACTATAGCTAATGTAGTGCTTTCTTGGGGGATGAAGGCAATGAAGGGATCTACGCATGCATGGGGGAAAAGGATATACAGGAAATTTCTGTACCTTCCTCTTAATTTGGCTGTTAACCTGAAACTACTCTAGTAAATAAACGTTGTTTTTTTTATTTTTTAAAGAGAGAACTAAGTTCTGAGACATTCTACAACATGAATGAAACTTGAAAACATTATTTCTATGTGAAAAAAGCCAGTTACAAAATTCCACATACTATGTAATTCCATTATCACCAAAGTCCAGAATTGGGATATCACTGTAGAGAAAGTAGTTTAATGGTTGCTTAAGACTAGGTGGAAGGGGTTGAGAGAGTGATGGCTAAAGATAATGGCTAAAGTTATTTTTTTGAGATAATAGAAATATTCTAAAACTGATTATGATGGTAATTACACATAGCTGTTAATATAATGAAAAGTATTAATCATATTCTTTTTTTAATTGAGATGTAACTGACATATACCATTGTATAAGTTTAAGGTATACAATGTCTTGATTTGATACACTTACATATTGAAATTTGATTACCACCATAGCATTAGCTAACACCTCACGTAATTTTTTTTGTGTGTGTGTGGTGAGAATATTTAAGATCTACAGCAGTCTCTTAGTAACTTTCAAGTGTATAATACAGTATGGTTAACTATGATCACACCGTTGTGCATTACCCCCAAACTTATTAATCTTCTAATTGCAAGTTTGTCCCTTTTGACCAACATCTCTCCAACTCCCCTACACCCCAACCCCTGGCAACAATCATTGTAATCTTTGTTTTACAAATCTGACTTTTTTAGATTTCAATTATAAGTTATATCATACAGTATTCGTCTTTTTCTGTTTGACATATCTCACTTAGCATAATGTCTTCCAGTCCATCTATGCTGCTGCAAATGGCAGGATTTCCTTCTTTCTCATGGGTGAGTTATATGGATATAGACATAGATATATATATATATGGCTATAGATATAGATCACATCTTCTTTTTCCCTTCATCCATTGATAGACACGTAGGTTGTTTCCATATCTTGGCTATTGTAAATTAATGCTGCTATGAACATGTGGGTGCAGATATCTTTTCTAGTTAGTATTTTCATTTCCTTTGGATATATTCCCAGAAGTGGAATTGCTGGATTATATGGTAGTTCTATTTTTAATTTTTTGAGAATCCTCCATACTCTTTTCCATAGTGGCTGCACTAATATACATTTCCAAAAAAAGGTGCACAAGACTTCCCTTTCTACACATCTTTCCCTACACTTATCTCTTGTCTTTTTGATGACAGCCAAATTAAAAGGTGTGCGGTAATATCTCACTGTGGGTTAGATTTACATTTCCCTGATGATTAGTGATGCCAAGCATCATTTTTATGCACCTATTGGACATGTGTATGTCTTCTTTGGAAAAATGTTTATTTAGTTCCTCAGTCCATGTGTGAATTATACGGCAAGTGAATTATGTCTCAATAAAATTGTTTTAAAAAGTGGAATAGGAGCATTATAAGATGTAAGAATGTGCATATGTAGGTGTCTGTGTCTATGAGTATCTAACTATCATCTACTTATTTATATTTTTATTTACCTATGTTTTTATATTTCTATATTTATATTTCTAGATATCTATGTCAATTATCTACCTATCATCTAAGTATATACTAACCTACCTACTTACTTCTTTATTGTCCATTTAAAATTCTAACTCTAAATACTTTGCCAGGCAAAGTATTATACAAAGTATTTGTAGGAGGTATGGAACATTTTATTCTCAGGTGTTGGTGGGATTTGGAGAAAAGGGTTCATTCATTGTACATTAATGGTGAGGATGCAGACTGGTATGGCCAGTACAGGAAAAAGGAGTTTCCTCAAGAAACTTAAAATAGAACTACCATATGATCCATTTTATTCTCATTTATTTATTAAAATTTAATCTGTTATTCAGTAATATTGGTTATAATACTTAGTACTACATAAAGCACAATTTTGTTAAAGTTTATTAATTAGTAAATAAAGAAATCATTGTTATTGGCAATATTGAATGCTGTCCAGTAACTGGGCATTAACAGCAAAATGGGACACAACTAATGAAATAAACTTTTAAAATATTACTGTATTCATTTGCTTCTCAGTCATTAAATATATATTTTATGCTTACTAGCTGCTGCTTACTTAATAACAATGAATTGTTATTATTTAACCTTTCTCATAAGTTTTTGGTGGTTTGGTTAAATGTTACACAAAAATTAATGACTTCTTGAACTCTTAAAGGTTGCTGTGTAGTGTGCGCGCAAATTTTTTTTTTTTTTTTTTTTGCGGTACATGGGCCTCTCACTGTTGTGGTCTCTCCCGTTGCGGAGCACAGGCTCTGGACGCGCAGGCTCAGCGACTATGGCTCACAGGCCTAGCCGCTCCACGGCATGTGGGATCTTCCCGGACCGGGGCACGCACCGGCGTCCCCTCGCATTGGCAGGCGGACTCTCAACCACTGCGCCACCAGGGAAGCCCATATGCGCGCAAATTTTATAAACAATTTGAATAAAACTTCCAGCTCAGAAATAAATAGAATAACTCAATTGAAACTCTATTTCGTAGTTATCCTTTCACATTTTTTAAATAATCATCTTGTTGCCAATGAGAATCAGCAAAAATAAATAATACCAATGGGGCTTCACTAGTGGCTCAGTGGTAAGAATCTGCCTGCCAATGCAGGGAACACAGGTTCGAGCTCTGTCCCGGGAAGATCCCACATGCTGCGGAGCAACTAAGCCCGTGTGCTACAACTAGTGAGCCTGTGCTGTACAGCCCACGAGCCACAACTACTGAGGCTGCATGCCACAACTACTGAAGCCCGTGCACCTAGAGCCTGTGCTCAACAAAAAGAGAAGCCACGGCAATGAGAAGCCCACACACTGCAACGAAGAGTAGCCCCTGCTCGCCGCAACAAGAGAAAGACTGTGCGCAGCAACGAAGACCCAACGCAGCCAAAAAAAAAAAAAAAAATTAATACCAGTAATTTGTGAGACATAGGTCTTCATGTTATGGTAAAGCAACATAGCAAGACTTGGATAAAATCCTATCACCGACAGTTATTATTGATGTGATCTTAGGGAACTGAAATATTTTACTTCTGTGTTTATGAAATGAGAGTAAGCTTATAGTATGAATATTCAATTAGATTTCATACATAAATACTTAATAAACTGCCTTCCCAAAATTAAACAATGAATATTATCATAAGTATCATATAAATGCATGTGACATTTATAAAGAGAACACAATTATTTACACATGAACACACAATATATATTTATACATGTTATCTTAGGCAAATATATCATTTACATAAGGTAGATGGTATGCAAAATGTTATTTTATTCTTTCAATAATTATTAATGAATACTTTCTAGATTTCAAGAGTTGTATGTTTAGCTTTTGTCACACACAAATTTACAGATTTTTAAAGCTGTTATCCATACTTTTTGACATGCTATAGAATTGGCTTTGTGTAGTCTGACAAACTTTATTAAACCTTGAAACAATATATATTTGCTTTTATGTAAAATTATAGCAACATATTTTTAAGATGTAACCGTGGGTAAAACATGATTATATTTGGAAATTCTATCATCAGTCCTTATTACACTATTGGCTTCCTCTTCAAGAAAATAAGCAGGCTAGAACTTCCTTGCCTGTTTGGAATATATGTGTTAAATACTTATCATTTAATATGTTTCAGGTGGAAATATTTTCATATGTTATTCATTTTGTCTTTCATTTCTCTGTAAATAATGAATTTCTGAATAGTCCTTTTTTAAATGAGTGGAATAAAATATTTAATCACTAATGTATTTTATTCTGCAAATGGTATCTACAAGAACTTATAATTTACATTTTATCATTGACTTAAGCCTCATTGCTTTCAGAAAAGTTTTCTTTTAAATATGTCAAGTCGTTTATCTGATATTTAGCATCATTTTTTTATTTTTAAGTACCACCCATTTTCCTTCAAATGTGTATATTATTGTAATGTAATGGTGGAAATTTGAGAAATTTTATTTCTCTTTCTATGCTTATTTTACTTAAATATTTTAAATAAATTTTAAAATATCTTTTAAGATTTTTTCATGCTATTTTGAAGACTTGGACAGAATAAAGCTATATTTTCATGATAGCATGATAAAATTATAAACAAATACCATTTAATATTCTTGCAAAAAGATCCTGCAAGCTTAGTCTGCTATATATAATTTAGATGAATTTATGTTCTCTGAACAATTTCTGTAAAAATAGATTAATTCTCTTACTTACAAAACCTATGATAAAACAAAACCCTAGAAAATGTTTTCAAACACAAGTTCCCATATGAAGTAAAGTTTTATACATTTAATCATTTAGTTGTTTTTGTTGATCTGAAAGGTGATATATTCAAATCATCAAGTAATTGACTTGTTATATGCAAAAGGTACATATCCTGAAGTTGTTAAATACACATGAAGTACAAATATTCTTCATTTTAAGTTAAGATTACTTTGATTTGTTTATATTCTTGTTTAATTAATCTATTAACAAAATACCATTGCTATTAGTATTGGTATTGCTGATTTCAAATGTCAGTAAGGTAATATCTTCAGGATTTCCATTTGTTCCAAAGCAGAATATTTAGTACTCATTAAAGGACCACATCCAGGTAATGAACAGAAATATTTTCTTGTACTCAGAAGCATAGACCTAATAATGATAGGGCTGTTCCCTCAAAAGCAATGAGAGATAGTAGATAAAATAAAAGGTATACACAAAGCTTCAATTTTTTTCCTCCTTTAACTTTACTGCATTAATGATGATCTTCAAATAGCTCTCCAGATCTCATTAAGGAGTATTAGTGAAGGTGTATTGAAAAACAGTGTAATTGGGAAAACATTTGAGTGAACCTCTGACATTTAAAAACATTCTAATTCACTACAGGATGTTGAGAAACCTTGGATCTAGTCATGTTTTGCCCTAATTATCTGTTAAAAGAAGAGTTTGGTTATGATTTTTTCCTCTGACATATTCTACTCTGTTTCTTAATTGTAGGCTGGAGCACACTAGGATAAATGTGCTTAACAAAGCTAGAAGCTGTCACAGGAACTACAGAATGGAGATACTCTGCTAGTAGAATTGTGGGATATGGGCAGAATCAAAGAAAAGAACATTTTCCTAAGCATGGGCAGCACAAGACACGCACTGATGTTTTATTCAGACAAAATTGCTTTTTAGCTTTCTGAAGAATGCATGTTCACAACTGCTTAAATCTCTCAGTGGTGAAAATCCATAAAGGTTACATTATCCGTCCAATGCTTAAATCAAACTCCCCTGCCCCTTTTCTTTTAAAATGACAAACTGGAGAATTTCTGGTAAAGAGATGATACAGAAAAAAATATTTGTAATCTGCCTTTTTGCTTTTATTTCATAATTGGTTGGAAAAGAAAGTCAAATCAAAATAAAGGTTCTTAAAACACTGGCAGCTTCCTAAATGAGAATACTCACCCAGCTTAATTAACTATGGATAAGAAATAGTATGGAATCCCCACATTGATGAATTATAATGGTAGGTGAAGACTGTCGAATTCTATGAGTGTATGAATGAAAAAAATCACCACATACTTTGGTTGGAAAATCTTTGACAAATATTTAATAATTTGCAGTTTTATACATGCTCATCTAAGTTACAAAACATCTAAATTATGTATATACAAATTGGAAATTCTACCTAATATTTATGAGAATAAATGACAATACTATCCTTATATTACAGCTTAAAATCTGATATGTTGTGACAATTTTATAGTCTTCTACAGTAACTTTTATATATATATATATATATATTTTTTTTTTTTTTTTTTTGGTGGGAAAGGAATTTATTTGGGATCTCCAAATAAATTTCTTTTTTTATTTTCTCATGTGCTATAGTTTTGTTTTTTTTTAATAATATTTATTTTTAAAAGTTTCCTTTGTGAAACTGCTGAACATTCAGATTTACCAACTTTATATTTTAAAAGCCTGATTATTTCAGAAAAATATTTCAATGATACCATGAAATATTTAATTTTAAATGATTGCTTAAAATATCTAAATTAGATATTTTAAAATTATAGGTCATCTTTTCATTCCAAGCTCTGTGGCAAATATATACATGCTAAACTAAAGAACTAGTAAAGTAGAAAATTATGCCCCACAAAAATTCTGAAGAGATTATATTTTTCATATCATGTTTGCTTTACTGAACAACTTGTTTTATTAATGATTTAACTATATGTGCTGCATTCTGGTTGAAATGTGGGTTTGTATTTTACTGCCTCAATTGTAGTTGTATATTGTGGGAAACACTATGAGCAACTATTTGTAAATTAAGAAAATAATCTTTGGTCACAGTTACCATATTTATTATGTTTTAATAATAATTTAAAAGTTATTTTTAATCAAAACTGTGTTCTAATATAATTTAAATAAATATTTGAGAAGTTTAATATTAATTTAAATTTAGCTTTATTTTTATATATTAAAATTTTTATTTAACAATTATAATTTTTTAGTTCTATAAATAAATTTAAGGTGAGTCGGTATCAGTTCTATTTCACAAATCAAAAATAAATCTTTCAATTGAAAAGAGGCATTATATTTTCATTAGATCCTATTTTCCATATGTCTGTTTTTCCAGTCAATAATTTCATCTAATTTTAGTTACTCATGAATTCTAACTGTTTCATTTATTCCACAGGAACTATACTGTTTGTACCACATGAATACTTTTCTATGCTAGACATAATTGTAACTTGATAGCATTTTATCCACTGCAAAATATAAAATATATTTTAAATATGCTGCTGTTCATACCTGAAGGCAATCTTGTGAGATGCAGACAGCTAGTATTGTTATCTCTATTCTACAGGTGAGGAAATAGTTTCAGAGATGTTAAATGATTTAAACTATTCACGTGCTCAGAAAAGTGGTGATAAATCCAAGTTCTAAGTTCAAGGCTCTTTTTCTCAAGTAGAGAACACGTAGTAAAACAGAAAGGACTCAGAGGTGTTATTTAATAATATATTTTTATAACTGGCAATTTTTATGTCCCTAAGTTTCCCAACAGAAGGTCATGACTTCCCATCATTGAACATAAAATGGGGGGCAGTGTTGGGGGAGGAAAGACAAAACTAACATGAAATAATCTACATTTAAATGCCAGATTCTCATCCTTCAAAAATCATTAAACATATGAGAGGACAGTATTACAGTCATTCAAAATAAATACATTACTTTTCTTTTTCACTTTATTTTTGTTATTTACTTTCATGATTCACTCTGTTTTTTGAAGTATTTCTAATCTATACTCAAGGGAGAGTTTTAACAATTACTAGTTCATGGAAAAAGTTGGGATCAATATCCTTTTCCATCTACCCCTTCAATATTATAGAAGAGTTAGCCAGATATAATTTTACCATGAACCATAAAAAAAGAATAAGGGCTATTTTTATCATATTTTAAATAATTATTTAGTATAATCAAATATCCAGTATGTTAATTTCCAATTTGCATCACATAAATATGAATTACAATGCATTTGAATCAACATCCAAATACAACCCTTTCATTTTCTTTGGTTGAAAGGTGTCCGAAGTTTCTTTAGTTTATATGTTCCTTTTTTTTGTTTCTTTCTGTCTATTTTAACCTCCTTGTACATATTTTGCTGGAGAAACCTGAATATTCAGAGATTTACAATTTTGTTGGGTGAATCCTCCTGGCATAGCTATAGTTGTAAATTAAAGGTCATATCAAAACTTTTGAACAAATTCAGGTTGCATTTCTTTTTTGAGGGAGGTGGCAAGAAAACACCATATGGGGCTTCCCTGGTGGCTCAGTGGTTGAGAGTCCGCCTGCTGATGCAGGGGACACGGGTTCGTGCCCCAGTACGGGAAGATCCCACATGCTGCTGAGCGGCTGGGCCTGCGAGCCATGGCCGCTGGGCCTGCGTGTCTGGAGCCTGTGCTCTGCAACAGGAGAGGCCACAACAGTGGGAGGCCCGCATACTGCAAAAAAAAAATAAAAAATAAAAACAAAGAAAACACCATATGTAGCTTCCATCATCATATGTAATATCAGGTCTTCTTGTGTTTAGCACATTTTAAGATACTAGGTTATAGTTTTCATTTGCTTTCTGGGAATGTGTGTGTTGAGGGCTATTATTAGTCATAAGGATGTTATTGTGTTCCATATTCTCTTTGTATGAAGAACAACTGCAATTTGTTTTTTCACTTATTTACTACTTGTCATTAATTTTCCTAAAATTTGCAGGGGAGGGAGAAGTCAATATAGCTTTTCTACTGGCCCATTGGTAAAATCTCCTTTCTTCTTAATTTCAAGAGTTGTTCTAAACATAGCCTCTTCCTTCCTAAAATCTGCCTTCTCTGCACCTACACCCCTCCCACATGTTCATTCTAACATTTTCTCTTTACCTTGCTTTTCACTAAGCAAGTAGAAAAGAACAAAAATGTTACAATGTTTACAGATAAGACCATACACGTTAAAGAGAACAAAGAGATCAAATAATCACAAATTTGCTGTCCTTGTAGAAGTGTACAGAGTCCATCAGATAAATAAAAAACGAGTCTGTACTGTTTAACAGTGTTTAAAGATATAAACAGAATTCAACATGCAAAAAAAAATGCCTAAAATAACTAGACAGATATAAAAAGACAAAACTGATACTCTAAAATGAAATACATTTACTCTAAAATTTAAAAAGTTAGGCAAGGAAGAGCAAAATTTTAAAGTTGGAAAACAGATCTAAATACATTACATAGAATGTTGCACACAGAGGATTAAAAGCTAGAAAATATGAAAAATGAACTTAAGAAATAGAGGCTAGAGGGAGAAGTAGAATCCATACTTCTAATTGGAGTCAAGAATGAGATAATAGAGGAAACCATGATAACAAATGGTTAATAACTTTGTCCAGAATTAACCAATGGTATGCACTTTTGAACAAAGTAAGTGTATACTAAATTCCAAACAAATGACAGATGGACAGATGGATGGAAAGAAGGAAGGAAGAAAAGAAGGAAGGAAGGAAGGAAGGGAGGGAGGGAGGGAGAGAAGGAGGGAGGGAGGGAGGGATAGATGGGAGGGAAGAAGGAAAGGGAAGACAGTAGATAAAGAAATCTACATCAGGATAATTGGTAGCTGTATTAGTTTGCTAGTGCTGCCTTAATAAAGTACCACAAACTGGGTAGCTTAAACAAAAGAAGTAGGCAGCTTATTAAATCGCTGCTGGGGTTAGCATCCTTAGCTGTTGTGGTTAAGAACTGACCATTGACAAGTTGAGTACTTGAGAAGCAGACACTGAGACAAAGTTTGGAGTGCAAACTTTACACCTCTTCAAGGTACAGGATGTAGGGTTGATCAGAGGAAGAAGTCAAATTGAAGGTGAGCCTGACAAATCCTCTGTCTACCCAGCAGGTAGCTCGGAGACTGTCAGACTTATGCTGTATAAAGAGAAATGGACTAGTAGTACTGGTTATGAGCTGTTATGGGAAGAAGAATGACTTCAGACAAGGTGGCTCTTTGAAACTGAGCCAGAAGCTGAGAGAGTCAGCTGACACACAGCTGGAGGCTGCCTGCTGACCATACCACTCACATTTACATGGACAGCCAAGTCCTTCATTAAAGGAGATGTGGGAAGTACATCTCCTTATCTACCGCACTACTTTATCAGAGTTGCAATTTGGAGATCAAGTATTCAGTGGTATCGATGCTATATTGAACTATTGAAATTCCTGTAATTTAAACATTTCTGCTTTGCAACTAAACTTAGATACAGCATAAAACAAGATACAAACTGGGAAGAGAGCAATATCTAATTCTGATAAACTGTTCTAAAGGATTCTTAGAAATCAAAAAGAAAAGATCAACAATCCAGGAGAAAAAAAGCAGCAAAGGAAGTAGTTTGCAAAAAAGCTGCATAAAGATTTAAACCCTGTTGAAATATGACCTAGCACGCTTATAATAAAAGAGATACATATTAAACTTCAATGGGAAGCTAGTCTTTGGCAATCAGTTTTGTCAAGTAAAAAGTATCTATAATATTCACAGTGCTGACAAAGGTTTGAACAGCTCTCCTATACATTATTGAATTATATGGAAAATTGGGTAAAACATCCTTGCAGAACATTCAGCAATATCTTTCAAAATGAAAAATGCACTTTATGTTTTTCCAAGCTTTTCCACTTTTAGGTATTTATTTTAGTAATATATTTGTTTTGGGCAAAAAAATCATATAGATTAATGACAACTGAAAACAACTGTCTACCAATATGGACTTAGTTTTCAAATAGTTAAATAAGGAACAGATATTAAAAGAATGATGGGTATACTTTCCAAAAGGAAATTTACTCAAAGGATCAACATCCTTTGAAAAACAGTTCAAGTCATTAAAAAGGGCAATGTACATAAGTGTGTATTCATAGGCTAAGAGTAGTGTTAAATATATGCATATCCTTATAGACATACAGGTATAGATTAAAAACAAAACAGTCACAGACTGTGTGAAAAGTTGAATTTTCTTTATTGTTAATAAACCTATTTCTTAAAGTGAGTCCCCTTTCTGCTAATGGTCTAAAACTTCATCTTAATACAAGAACACAACTGCTCTTTTTAAAAATTCATAGCATTTTTCTATTATTTATTTTATATTATTTTTATATGTGTACCTTAACATATTTTGCCAAATTCTCAACCTCCCGGTGGTAGTCAGTTTCTGAAATGACACAATTTCCCCCAATTCCTGGTTTTCATGCCCTTGTAAGTCCCTTCCCCATGTGTGCCTGGACCTACTAACTTGCTCATGATGAAAAATATTTGGCAAATGTGATGAGGGTCATTTCCAAGATTCGATTTTAAAAGTCTGTGTCTTTCATTTGGTTTGGATTCTCTTTCTGGCTCTTTCTCTGTTCCACCTGGCAAGAAACTTGGAAACCTTCAACTGACAGCCCACAAGAAGCTGAATTCTGACAATGGCCTTTTGAGTGATTATGTGAGGACATATTGGAAGCGTCCTTCCCTAGTTGAGTCTTCATGTAATCTGTGTTTTACCAAGTGCTCCAGATGATTCTGATGAAAACCCACCCCAAATTTAAGTGGATTAAAAAAGCAAAGGTTCATTTATTATTGAATGGTTTGAGAGGGATGAGGGGCTAAGGAGGGGTCTTGCAATGTGAGGTTGTTCTTAAGAACTAGGTTGACAACAGATCCATCATTTTCTGATGGTCAGATATCAACATGCATTTTCAAGGTTTATTTTGATTATAGGTTATCTCACAACAAACCATCCCCAAATTTAATGGCTTTAAAAAAATTCAAAGCTTTACTCTATCTCATGACCTTTTCAGTTGACGAGGCAGTTTTTCCTATGGTCTTGTCTTGGTTCACTCATGCTGCTACATTCAGTTAGCAGCTGCTTGGGTTGGCAAGTCCAAGATGGTCTCACATGTGTGGTGCAAGAATGACTAGAGGACTGAATCTAACTCTCTCTCTGTCCACGATCTCTCAATATCATATATTCTGGCTTGAATCTATTTAGATGGCATCTGTCTTAAAAGACAGCAATAAACACCCAGGGTTCTTCCAGACTATGCCTGAAACTGTCACAGGGTCACTTTTACTATGTTTTACTAGGAATGAAAGTTACAAGGTCATCCAAATTCAAGGGAAAAGGAAAATATAGAGTCAATCTCTGCATGAGAGGACTGGCATGTGCATACAAGGAAGAGAGAAATTGTTGGTTGGCCATCTTCAAAGAAAAGCTAACCCAGAATTTATTGTAACAGAGGATGAATGACTCAAACCATCAGTTAAATTCTTCAGACTGGTGATGATATATATCACTTCTCTAATATTTTATTCTAGAACTATTCAAATGGTGTTATCAAATTTCAAGGAACAAAGAGTGCATTCCTTTGTGTACCCTGAAGAATGATTAGACTGGTGAATGCTAACAACGTCTACTCCAAAAGAGGTTCACTTTCATATGAATTTCAGTATTGATGATGTTGATAATATAACCACAAAGTAATTTTGTTTTCCTTCTTTTTTTCCTATGTTCTAAATAACCAAGTCAATGACTAACCTATTCTTCACCTTTTAAACTTGAAGATTTAGTTGCTGTTAATGGTTCTTGTGATTGACAATTCACAAAGAGAAGCGTGGTGCACTGCTTTCAAATTTATTTTTTAAAATTTTTCAGAGGTATATTTTAAATTATTGCTTCTATTTTTTTCTAATACTTTTGCATCTACTTTATGATTTTTAAAACCTCTTAAATAAAATATATCTTAGAACACTGGTTCTTAAAATGGAATTGCAGAAAAAAATCATCTCTGACTTTTGTCTGCATTTTGGTTTCATTTCACTTTTACCACCAGTGATATCTCTGATGAATTGGATAGATAGGAAAATCCTTAGGAAAGGTGTGTAATAGATACTTGCATTCTCAAAGCATCAGTTTGGTTACTTCTTGTTCAGATTCCAACAAATAAACTATTTTCTCTGAAAACTATTATTAGAATATTCTGTGTTATCATAGTTTAACAAGATTTATTTAATTAGATGTTTTAACATATAATAGCTACTATTTCATCCTGTTTGAAATTTTCAGTAAATATCTGACAAAAAAATCAGAAATTTTTAGACATCTTGTGTTTTATCTTTGAAACACAAGTCTTTATCTTTGAAAACTAATAAAAGTGACATTATAATCTTTTTGCTCATAGAGATTAATACTTAAATATTGTATCCTATTTTAATTTTTTTCAAAAAACCAATTGAGGACTATGAACAAATTACTGTAAAACTCTTATTCCTAAATCATTCATACATTCACCATGTTTGTCTATTGTCAATGACAACTACATGTCACTTCCCACTTGATTTTTTCACTCTGTAAATAATTCTTGAATTAAATTAAACATTTTCTATCTATATACAACCCAGAAATTCTTAAGCAAGTAATTAAGCAGAAACTCATATAAATTCAACATTAATTGTTTAACTGAATGTAAAAGAATGCTGGAATAGAAAGCCCAGAAATAGACCCACATAAATGTAGTCAACTGATTTTTGACAAAAGAGCCAAGGCGATAAAATGGAGACTTAAAAAAACAGCTTTTTCAACAAAAGTGCTGAAACAGTGGACACCCACATGCAAATAAATAATATATATATTTTAAGTCTTTATTGAATTTGTTACAATGTTGCTTCTGTTTTATGTTTTGGTTTTTTGGTCACGAGGTATGTGGGATCTTAGCTCCCCGACCAGTGATCCAATCCACACCCCCTGCCTTGGAAGGCTAAGTCTTAACCGCTGGACCACCAGGAAAATATATAAATAATATATTTAAACAAAGACCTTTCACTCTGCAAAAAAAAAAAAAAAAATTCAAAATAGAGCACAGACCTAATTGTAAAATGCAAAACTATAAAACTCCTAGAAGATAACATAGGAGAAATCTAGATGCCATTGTGTATGACAATGACTTTTAAAATATAACACCAAAGGCACGACGCATGAAAGAATTGATGAGCTGCACTACATTAAAATTAAAATTTTCTCCTCTAAGAAAGTCACTATCAAGAAAATAACAAAGATGCCAGAGACTGGGAGAAAATAATTACAAAATACACATTTGATGAAGGACTGTTACCAAAAATATACAAAGAACTCTTAAAATGCAACAGTAAGAAAACAAACAACCCATTCAACAAAATGGGTCAAAGACCTTAACAGACATCTCAACAAAGAAGGTATACAGATAGCAAAAAAACACATGAAAAGATGTTTCACATCATATGTTATCAGAGAAATGCAAATTAAAACAACAATGAGATACCACTACAACCTATTAGAATAGGTAAATACCAAGACACTAACAACACTAAATGCTGGTGAGGATGTAGAGCAACAGGCACTCTCATTCACTGCTGGTGGAAATGCAAAATGTCACAGCTACCATGGAAGACAGTTTGGCAATTTCTTACAAAACTAAACATACTTTTACCATACGATCCAATTGTGTTCCTTGGTATTTACATGAAAGAGTTAAAAACTTCTGTCCACAGGAAAACCTTCACATGGATGTTTATATCAGCTTTATTCATAATTGCCAAAACTTGGAAGTACTCAAAATGTCCTTCAGCAGGTGAATAAATAAGTAAACTGTGACACATTCAGAGAATAGAATATTATTCAGGGTTAAAAAGAAAAGAGCTACCAAGTTATGAAAAGACATGGGGAACAATAAATGCATATTACTAAGTGAAAAAAGCCAATCCGAAAAGGCTTTCAGATTGTGTGTTTCCAACTGTATGACAATCTGGAAAAGAAAAAACTACAGAGACAGTATATCAGTGGTTGCGACCAGTGGGATAGATGAATAGGTAGAGCACAGAGGATTTTTAGGGCAGTGTGAAACTATAATGGTAGATACATATCATTATATGTTTGTCCAAAATCATACAATATACAACACCAAGAGTGAACTCCAATATAAACTATGGACTCTGATTTATAATGATGCAGCAACATAGGTTCATCAGTTGTAACCAATATACTACTCTAGTTAGAGATATGGATAATGAGAGAGGCTATACATGTGTGGGGATGGAAGATACATGGGGATCTCTCTACCTTAGGGTCAATTTAGGACTAAACCTAAAACAACTTTAAAAAATCAATTCTATTAAAAATAACAGTCCTGGTTGTTTACGCATGTTCAACAGCTGTACACAATATATTGATAGAAGTAACATTTTTTACAGCATTTTTTGTGCATAGCAGAATATAATTCAAAAATATATATTTCTGAAATGAGTATTCTGAAAGAGAATTCATAGCTTGCACAATTTTCAAAAATCTTTGTAAACATCAACTATTAAAGTGATTCATTTCAATAACATATTTTGCCTAAATTTTAGCTTTCATAAAGTTAAGAAGTATTATCTTTTTAAAAGTCTTTAGAAGTCTATTATTTTCAAGTTTGACTAGTAAGAATAAAATAATTTCCTTCCTTGTTTTTCTTTTCACAGTTTTTTTTTCAATTTTTCCTATAATATATATGTCTAAGCATATACATATATGTGTATATATATGAGACATTCATGTATATATACATATATGTGTATGAGACAAATATATATGCATTTATTTATATGTATAGAAATAAATATATGTGAACTATAGGCATATATATTCATATATATGTGAAATATGTCCACATACATGCATTTATATATTACATATATCCAAGAAATAAATCATAGAGGAGCATGCATACATACACACACACACACACACACACACACACGCATGCACAAGTGTTTATTGTACAGAACATAACTTCCCTTGTAATTGTATTTCTCAATATGGCACAAACTAAACAGAGATGATGCTCAGAATGAAAGAAGTCATCTTACTATTTAAATATTTACATCAGATCAAACTTATGTATAGCAGTTGTGCTTGCTTTACCCCTTACTTTGTACAATCTTGGCTATTATTTTACCAAAAATTGATACTGATATCATCCATTAGGTAAATATACAAAGATAAATAAAAGCATAAACATTTTTTAACAAGTTCAGCAATGAAAAAAATTAGAAGAAATATTTTACTTTGTCTGAAGATAAAATTCAAATGTGTAAGTTAAAATCCTTTTTAAAATTTAAACAAGCTATTTGAGAGCAAATTACTAAATACTGATTATCCTCAGAAAGAGCTGGTGCAGTTACTTAAAAAACACACTAAAGTAGGTAGGTACAAAAATGTATTCTTTCCATTTTTGTAGAAATATGGGTTTCTGGGAATGTACAGATTACCAGGAGTTTGTGTCACACTTTTTTACTCTGATAAAAATATACTTTCTCTGAAAAATCTTGCTCACTGCTCAGTTTGCTTTCACTCCACGTTATATCAAAATTCTTTTTTCCTTCTTATTTGTATTTCCCTCAAGAATAAAAATAGTTACATGCTTTCAGAAGAAGGGGGCAGCTTAAGATAGACATATGTAGTAAAACACATTAAGTTTACCCATTAGTTTACTCCTGGAAGAAGTAGACTGAAAGAAGATTAAATAAAAGCCCTGAGGAACTGGCAGTGCAAGTCAAAAATAGAATCTGCAACTATAAATTTAAAGTTTTAGAGAACTTTAATCATAAATAGGCACCTTGAAGATGTTTGTGCAGATTACAGTAGAGAAAACCACAAAAAAGATCAGTTAGTGTTTTTTCCCCCTTGTTCTACAATCATCACTTGAAGTAGGCAAATATGTGTAATTAATTGAACTACTAATAGAAGAGCCAGATATTTTTGGAAATAATGTTGGCAGATGTTGGGGAGTATAAATAATGTATAAAAATGTTTTTTAACAACAACAGCAAAACATGCTGGATGGACAGATGGATTAAAGTTTGGTTATGAAATAATTTTTGATCTTCATTTGTCTGCATGCATATTTAAAATTAATGAAAACTGTCTATAATATAAAAGTGTCCTAAAAATAATTATAAGTAAAATGGAGGATTTGGACTCTCATTTATATTTCTTTTTAAGTTCTTACCTTTATAAAGAATAGATGAAATATTCTGCAATTATACTTTCATAAATTAACCTACTTATTAAACATGTTTTCTAGATGCCAAATACCAATAACATATTTTAAATAATACATTTGAAAAATGTATTAAATTGATTTTTTTAAACTTCACATTAGTGAGATAATCACTGGGAATTCTCTTGATTTCAAGAGACAATGATATAATTAAATAAGTAGCCATGGTATAATTAACCGTAAGTTTATTCAGATACAGGTATTTAGAAATATTGTTAGTGGATCAGAAGGATCAGTTGGAGTTTGGTCAGGGAAGGAGAACTACTCTCAGTGATACTGAATGAGAGATTTATTAGAGGCATCATATCTTACACAATTTCAGGGGTAAGTGAAAAATCTTCTATAGGTCAGCAATTCTGGCAGTTGGACAGAAACCATGGATATGAAAAGGCGGAGGGTGAGAAAAAACTGAAACTCACAATGAGAATCTAGAATCTGCAAGATAAAACTGGAACCCACAATTTTAGGGGGGTAGTAGGTGCTGTTTCTCACACTTGCTTCCAAATCTAACTCAAATGTTTCTTGTGCCATCTGGAATCAACCATAGAGGTAAGTCTGGAAAATACAATCCAGCCTAGATATACTGATGTAGTATAAAAATCACAAAAGGGCTTTTGAAAAATCTATGTCAATTTATGAATTAGGTTCAAATGTCACACGTCACTCTAAATTACTTATCTATAAGCTAAATTACAAGTTATAGGATATTTCATTTAGCATTTTAAAGTACATTGTAGCCTTCCAATTTTTTCCCTCCTAATAAAAGACACAAAAAAAAATCTGCACAGATGAATAGTTAAAAATAATCTAAAGGGAAAAACAAAGACTTTAATACTAGAGGAAGCATAAAGAAATCTGAAAGAAAAAATATGCATTGATCATTTTGCATATTCGAAGACACAAATATACCTGTCATAGAAATATAAAAATATATCCTTTCCAAATGATATATTTATTTTTATTTTTGAAGTAAATCTTATCACATTATTCACTAAGTGAACCTACAACTACGATCCATTTATCTTTAATAATATTTTTAAAAATAGCAAACAAAAATAAGGTAGATGAAGATGAAATCCTTTACATGTACATTCACTGAGCTAAATATGATTAATGAATGCTATGTTCTCATTTGTAAATAAAAGCTTATTTACAAAAATTATAGTCATGATCAATATATTTCATTTATAAAATGATTTACTACATCATGGATTAAGTGTATGATACCATGTGCCTAGGAATATATAGCACAGATCTCTCATTACCACACAGAAAACTTGCATCTTTTTTTTTTTTTTTTTGGCCAGGCCGCACAGCTTGCGGGATCTCAGTTACCTGACCAAGGATCGAAACCAGGTGGGGCAGTGAAAGTGCTGAGTCCTAACCAATGGACCACCAGATAATTCCCAGAAAACTCGAATTTTAAGATAAATCTCACACCAAAAGTGTTCAAAAATTGTCCTATGTCTCATATATTTTCATTTTCAATAATTGCATTCTTGACTATCTCAGTAGTTCCTAGCATCTATCATTATACAGTGCACTGCACTTAAACAATTTTTGCTTTTGAAAGAGTTGTTTTACTTGTCCACTGTTGCAGTTCTTGCATAGCAATGCCACTGACAGAGAAATTATATCTAGCAATGTCCAGAACTGAGAAGTGCTAAGACATAATTTCTTAACACAGTAATTGTTGATTTTGTTTAGAAAAAATTACATATTTATTTAAAATATTTTTGGGGTCTTGGAACTACTTTTAAAATTATATAAGCAATGTCTGAGCAGAGTAAAACTAAATTTCATTGTGTTGTAGGAAGGATTCTTCAGAAACCTTTAGGAAGACTTTCATAGACTCTACTGACTCTATGACTCAGAGTTTTACATGCATGAGTTTTATTTGGTAATGTATTTTGAAAAAAAAAATGCCTGCAAAGTTTGAGGGAAGAATTGGCCCAGGGAGGACTTGAAAAGTGATACAGTTATAGGAGAGCCCCCAACCAATCCTACTGGAAGTTCTGAAGTTGAAAAGGCACTTCCATAGTGTCTGACTTTGAAACAAGAGGAACAAACCTTTACCTTCCCACAAAGCCTGTGCATTAGATGTGGGTTGTTCCCAGGAAATGGACAAGTTCTTAAGAAATTAGCTATCTTCTGATTAGAACATTTTCCAGAGACAGATTCAAGTGAGAGCTGTTAGTTACCATCACTCTCAACAGGTGCATTGAAGGGGAAAATTTGGCAGTACATGCCAGCATCCATTACACATACAAATGGATATAAACTAAAAAGTACAATTATTTTTCTCTCTTTATTCTTAAATCCATTAGAACACACAGAGAAAATGCACAATGATAACATGGGGACAGTTTACATATCTTAACTACTCTTGCAGTATGCAACAAATTCCACTGATTGCATACCACATAATATTGCTTGATTAGACTGTTCCTGCACAGTCAACAAGTTGAAGATGGACTTATGTTAATGGTGTTGACTTACTCATCCAGATTTCTGTATAGATCTCCCTAGTTCTTTGAAGAAAGGTAATCTGACTCCTTAGTTCTTCTGGGTGTCTCTGTGTTTTGTATCTATTTAGCTCCTTTTCTCTGCATTTCTGGCCTACTTAGATAACCACCGCTAAAGTTATAAGCTCTGGTCTCAGGACTGATTAAGACTTGTGCTAACATCCTCCACATATTTAGATAAGACTCATCATTTATCACTGTTTTTTTCCTAAGACAACATACTAAAGAGGGGGGGAATTCTGATTTGAACTTCAACATACAGGAGTTTAATTGGTTCCCTTTCAATGTACATGTACTCATCCATTTAAAAAAGTATGCCTACATATGCCCTACATCCATATTTAGGAAGAGCTAACCAGTGAGGGGGCTGGTAAATGTTAAGAAATGGTTCAAAATTAATTTTATGTGTGTATACATTCATATAAGTTTATTATAAATTTTAATGATATAGAGGATATCTACTACAAAACTTACATATAATAATATATATATGATATACTATAGTAATTCTATATGGTCAATTGATTATCACAGAATTATTCTGCATATTTTTACAGAATTCTGTTTCTATAGTGAACATAGAGTTGCAATTAACAAATGAGTATAATTCCAATATAAATGTTGATATGTATTTTCATTTCTGTTAACTAGTAAAATGAAAGTGAAACAATGAAGACTTCAGTTGGAACTTTACTCATTTAAAAATGACATCAAAAAGTTCTTTACTAAATTGGAAAATAGTTTTACATTGCCTGATGACTATTTCTGTGACAGTTACTTTTATGTGTCAACTTGGTTAGGCTATGGTGCTCAGTTGCATGGTCAAATACTGGTCTAGATGTTTCTCTGAAGGTGTTTTTCAGATGTGATTAACATTTAAATCAGTAGAATTTGAGTAAAACAGATTACACTCCATAATGTGGGTGAGCTTCATCCAATAAACTAAAAGCCAGCCAGCCTGCCTAACAAATTCGACTTTCCAGCTCCCACAACTGCATAAGCCAATTCCTTAAAATAAATGTCTCTTTCTCTTTCTCTCTCTCCACATATATATATATATATATATATACACACATACATACATATATATACATACACATACATACATATATATACATACACACACACACACAGTCTCCTATTGGTTCTGTTTTTATGGAAAATGCTAATACAATTTCTCATTATTTGGGCTAGTAAAAACTTAATGGATAGATCCAATGCAATTTTATCTTTAATTAAGTATAATTCACATTTTCTTAACACTTTCTTAAATCTAGACAATGAACAAAACATTCTCCAATTTCCAGGTGTCAATACTCCTACCACCATGGCCAGTTTCAAGCTTACAAAGTGATTGTACTGAATGAAGAGTTTGGAAGAGCTGTATAGCAGTGCACTATTATATATTATCTCCACCATACATATATGATAGATGTAAATAATCTCAACTGCATAGATAATAGTGAATAGATAATAGTAAAATGTAGTTCATTATTTAGGGAGCGATAGTTGAGTATTTTTGCATGTATTTTTAATATAGAGTTGACACTTGAAGGACAAAGGGGTTGGGGGGACAGTTCCTGGGTACTTGAAAATCCGCATGTAACTTTACAGTTGGCAGTCCATATCTGCAATTCTGCATACACATTTCAACAAACCTTGGGTCATGAAGCACTGTAGTACATACATATTGAAAAATATCTGTGAATAAGTGGACCCACGCAGTTCAACTTGTGTTGTTCAAGGGTTAACTGTAATTTATTAATTTGTAAGTTTATAGTTTAATTTTTAATAATGGCTATAGTTAACAACCAGCTCATAAAATTCAAGAAAATTCATGGGCTATATACTCCAGTTCCAGAAGACCCCTGGAGCTGCCTGTCAATGGTTGTATTGTGATCTATTTTCCCAAGGGAGGATAAGCTCAGTAGTTCTTTCTAAATTTTTTCCTGTGGCCTCCTATGCTGATATTTGTATGGCAAATCCCTGACAAAACACAAGGTAAGGGAAGGAGAATAGAAGCAAAGAAAGGGAAGGAAAGGATGAAAAGGGGTGGGAAAGAAAGGAAATTGAGGTAAAGGAAGGGAAAAAAATTAACAAATTCAATCCCAAACAGGGCATTCTTTTAGAATTCTTCCAACACAAATATACAAGAAAACCATATTCATAATCCATTTAACAGTTATCATCCAAAGCAAGTTACTATAGTATCACTCAGAATTATACTTCTCAACCTGCATGTAGGAAAAAATGATAGCTAGATTACCAACATGAAAACTCTACTATCTTGAGGGCTTCAGAGAAATTGGCTCTTTAATTTATAATAAAGTATTCTTTGTTGCCAATGTTCAGAAGAGTAACTTGAAATATAAAATACTCACTGAGATATAAATATGCATACATATCATATAAATTCAAATATATATACATACTTATATATATGAATTCTATTCTTGTATCTGGTACATATGAGAAGAAAATGTGATGTATATGGAGATTCTGTTATTTTCATCCTAAAATTCCATTTAATTTCAATTTGTTTCTCTCTGTAGCTATATATTATAATCCAACACAGCAAATCAATCTGTTTCTCTGTGTTGCTATAAAGTAAATCCAACTGAGCAAAATATTGTTGTGTGATCTTTATTAGTTTAATATTTCCTCTATAAAATGTCTGTTTTATGGATCAATTTTTACCAAAGAAAATTTATTTTAATATTGATTTTTTCTTTTTACTATATAATGTCATTTTCTATATGCCCCAACTCCCTCCACCCCATTGTTAATGGATAATTGATTTGTCAAATTAACAGTTGATGTAATGTGAAATAAAAGACTGAAAGGAAGTAATTACCATAATAGCTACAATTTTCAGTTACTTATCGCTTTATATTTCTGTGCATTTAAAAAAAAATTTTTGTATATAAACCCTTTAGTCTGAATTACAAAAGGAAATAGAACTAAATGGGGACGGGACTGCAAGGAAGAGTAGCCTCTGCTTGCTGCAACTAGAGAAAGCCCGCACGCAGCAACAAAAGACCCAACACAGCCAAATATTAAAAAAAATAATAAAATAAAATAAACATTAAAAAAAGAACTAAATGGGGGCATACAATTTCACTGTTAAGCTAAATAATTTATACGTTAATATTAAGAAAAGAGATTTCAGTAAAATAATTTTTGCAAAAGAACTGTGAAGCAGCCCAATACACATGGTTAGAAGCTGAGATATTCTAAGTCAAGCAGAGTTTAGCTGTGTGGAATTAGGTCATTTCTGTTTCCATCTTGCTCTGCATCCGCTACTTCTTTGTGACTCAACTCTGTGATACCTCTTGAGCTCCATGGGGTACAGTGGAAACCACTATTTCAGTAGTGCATAACTTCCATATATACGTATATATATGTAAAATTGATCTGTTTGATTTAAATATAGGTCAAAAATCTGAGAATAATAATAAGGACACTGTTATAGTTCTTGGCAATTCTTCAGTTAATAATTGCTGATTGAACTAGCTTTTAGTTATATAAGTATAAATTCCAATTCCTGCATATCATTAAAAGAATAATCAAATTATGAATAACCTATAAGTTGCTTGATCGGTACCTAAAAGAAAACAATATCAAATATATATATACTATTTAAAAATCTTCAATATTGCAGCTTTCACTTTTTTACTCAAAATTTTTTCTTAGACAAGATTCTTTAAGGACAGAACTTATATTACATTTGTCCTAAGCAAATGCCTTGTTGTTATATGTACTTAATGAATACTTAAAGTTGAAGTACATTGATTCTAAATTTCTGTGGCAAATTCATTCCATAATTAAACAAGGAATGTCTCTCAAGCTTAGCCTATATTTTAGTTATATTCTTATGTGAGATGGAAATCCATTTTCTATTTGCTTTCATTTAAAACTTTCTGCAGAATAAAAATGTTGTATCCAGTAAATATAAAACTTAATGTTGGATAAATGTACTATTTTAATTTAAAATCCTTTGATATAATTACTGAGAATATTCCTTAAAGTCATTTTTCTTCATGCTGAACATCAGTCACTCCTAAGTATTACATCCTTGTTGTTCTATTAGAAAAATCAAATTGCCTGTTTCATTGATTTTTATCTTTTATCAAAAACTCAAATGGACAAAGTCAAGTCATGTTATGTCTTACAAAAATTTTGAGAGAAGCCCCTCCAGCAGTGTAGAATGCCCATGATATATTTATGTATTTCTTATTTTAGTCATATAAGCCCGTAATACTAGAATTCTCTGAACTGCTTTACACAGGGTCTTAGTGCTTGCAATCAAACACTCAGGAGTAAATACAAGTATGGTAAATCATAGAAGACCAAGACACCAAATTACAAACAAGACAATAGTCATAAAATATTTTGCTGCCAATAAATATTACTTACAATCTAATTTCTCAGCTATCTAAAATCCAATATCTGACTTTTACTATCTTGGCGGTGCCCTATCAAAAAGGTAAGACAATAGTATAACACTTCTCAAAATTCACATACTTTCAAGCTTATTAATGGAAACTAACTGAATTATGGCTATTGCAACAAAACTCAGAAAGTATAGATATGTGTGTGTGTGTGTATACAGACTTTTTTTTTGTTTAATCTCAGTGTTCTTATATTGCAGCTGTATGGTGAAGTTCTATGCAATGTGTTTGTACACAGGGAGTATTTAAAATCATATTAAAAGTAATTGTATATTGGTAAAAAACAAAAACAGCTATATAGAAAATGTGCAAATGTATTATTACCATTTCCTCTATTTGAAGGCTATGCTATAATAACCACTAAGAATGGGTGTGATTGCAGTAAAAGAGAAAGACAGGATGTAGGGGACTTATTGAATTGGTGGCATATAAAAATATCAGTGTACATTTAATTTAGACATTGATTTCCAAGAGTTTTTACTTGGACAGTGCCAGTCCAGGGTAGCTGGTCCTCCTGTAGATTTCAATGATATCTTACAAATGCATGTCATACCACTTATTACACTGCTTTCAATAACCAATTTTATTTTTATGGTCCCACCACTACACTGCAAGCACTAAAACAATAGGTATTATTTCAATATTGTCAGCCGTTATATTCTTAGTAGTTAGAAAGTTTCTGATTCGTGGTACACAATAAACATATTTATGAGTATATCAAACTGTTCTAACTGTATTTATTGTTTGTTTAATAATATAAACTATGCAGTAATATAGCTATATTCTTTGTTATGACAATTTAAAAATATTCTGAAAGGCAGAGCATTTTAAACTAAATGGTAAAAGTAAAGTAACCATAATATATGCTATACTTAGCTTTTGACTTTAAGACACATTTTTTCCATTTCCTTTTTCTTCATCTGTAAAACAAAATGACTCACCTAGACAATTTATATATTCCATTCTAACACCAAATAAGTTTACATTTCTTTTATTAAAATGACTTTTTCCCTAATATTTAATTTTGCATGATTTTGATGTTCTGTTTCTTTAAATGCAAAATCATTATTTATTCTGCCCCAGCTCACTTTTATTAAAAATCATAAAATATATTTAAAACAAATACTTATTTAAAATAAAACTATATCAAAATAACCCGTTATACTGGCTCTGTTCTTCTACACCAATCTGTTTATTCTTCTGTCATAGGTATTTGAATACCTCAATGAAAACTGTATTTTTTTAAAATCTGGATTCTTGTTGAAAATTATAATTCTCTTTTTAATTTTTTTCCATTGAATAGCTTTATTGTTTTTTTTCCAATATCAAATATTTTTGAGGGGGATAGCATGCTTATAGCCATCTTCTTTAATACATGTGTTTTTACACATATCTCTGCATGCATTACAGAATGGCTATCACATCCATTCACTGAAATAACATTTCTCAAATTAGTATGCATGTCACACCTTTAAACATTTTTTTTAGAACTTTTTTTAACTAAGCAGGATGGGAAAATGTCCTTTATATTAAATCTCTAGACTAAAGCCTGAGGACCACAAATCATGAATAGGTTTCATTCATGAGTCTATGAATCATTTGAAATTGTAGCCATAGTCTTGAGTGGATGTGTCTTGTATACTCATATATGCCAGAACACTCACAAAATTAAGAGCTAATTCACCATACATATCAGCAAAAATGTACTACTTCAAGGTATTCTTGACATCTTTTATATAACCAGAGTGAATTGGAATAAGCAGCCTATATCCCTTCTGAGAAGAAGGACAACTCTCTCATGAGCCACGGACACAAAGGCTGAAATGCCCTTTCAAATAATCCAGTCATCATTTCCTTTGTTTTGTTTTGTTGGTGTTTTTTTGTGTGTGCAAACGTGTATGTCAAGTCTCTCTCTTATTTTTGTTACTTTCTATTTCATGTTTATGGCACATACAGATATATGGCAATGTTTGGTTACATTTGCTATCTAAGAAACTTCGTAAGTGATACAAGTTTTTATATCTATGCTATAAGTTGAATTATTTACTTTAAAGTTAAAGGTGTTTAAATTTTGAAAGGAACTATATTGAAAACTTGTGTGTTATTATGCTAAGCATGACCAAATGGAAAGGGCTGTCTCTCTGTTTTAGAGAGTTTAGGTTTTTATTTATGTCTACATTGACAAATATTGCTATCAGATGAGACCTTAATTCAAAGTTTCTGGGACTGCTTGAGGATCACAATTTTTAGTTGTCTTATAGAAAAAGAGTCAAATACATTTGGAAAATGCATGACTGCTCTGTACAGCCGCTCATGTTGTGCACTCACATTTGCAGTATTATGTAAATTGAAATCTGGGGTTGCAATGTATGGTGAACCTGGTTAAATGTTATATATGTCTTCCTTTAGCTTATATGAAGCTTTAAGAAGGTCATTAGTAATTGGTTTAATTTTGTATATTCGATCATGCAAATTTTTTCCCCTTTTATCCCATCTCTTACTTTAGATGAGGCTAGTTCTCTGAAGAACATCAGGAAATATGTATAACTGTATTTAACTGGATGTATTATTATTGAGGTACAGAATGATCTACACCTTATATCATTTTAATGTACTGGGCAGACAATTTCACCAGAATCAATACTCTATATTTTTCATCAAATAGTGGTAGGTAACATTTATATGGCACTTAACGATATACTTATCATTATCCTACTGCTTTGCATCAAATGTCTCATTTAATTACGATAATAAGTTATGTGATAGGTGTTATATTATCTTCAGTTTATTTATGAGAAAAGCTACATGTGGAGTGTTTGAGTGATTTGCCAAGATTTGGCTCAGTTAGACCATGGTAGAGTCAGAATATAAATCTGAATGATTTTACTATGGCACATGGGACTTAACCCATTTTCCCTATCCCAAATCTTTGGTTCTTATCATGGCAATCCAATACTTCTTTTATAATAGGTCATAGATGACCAGGAAGGACAAGAGGCATGTTTCAAAATCCCATTTGCTCTGCATAAGGAACCTCTCAGTTATAAAAAAGCTTTGATGGAAAAAATCTATTATCCCCACCTACCTGAATTTCCTTGCTTTTTTGCTGTGCATTTTTAGTTTCATTACTTTTAAAAATATTTAAATAACCTTCAATTTTTAGGATAGTTTTAGATTTAAAGAGAGTAGCAAAGACAGTAGAGAGAATTCCTATATCCTTCTTACCCAGTTTGCCCTATTATTAACATTTTACATTGCTGTGGAACATTTGTCTTAGTTAATGGAACAATAATGATATGGTATTACTAACTGAAGTTCATATTTTTTTCATATTTCCTCAGTTTTATCCAATATCCTTTTTCTATTCCAGGATCCCATCAAGAATACCACATGACATTTAGTGGTCTTGTCTCAGACTCTTTTTGGGTATGACAGTTTCTCAGAATTTCCTTGTTTTTAATGATGTTGCCAGTTTTGAGGAGTACTGGTCAGGTATGTTTTAGAATATCCCTGAATTATTTTTTTCTGATGTTTTCCTTGGGGTTACAGGTTTTGGGGAAAAGACCACACAGCTTAAATGTGACAGGTTCCTCAATAATAGGATATTTATTCATTCCTATTTGGCATTCTTTGTGGCAAATAAATACAATGTAAATATCTGTAAAGAACTTGACTTAGATTCAGATGCATCATGATTACTGCTGACAGACTTAACATTACTTCCATGTGTATGTGCATAATTATTTTCAAGTAAGAGGAAATATAAAATTTATCATATACATATATATTATATAAGCCCTAATAACAGCCCTGGCTACGCAATTTCTCCCCACTATAATTTTATTTGAGTATTGTTGAATCAGAACATTTGATTCTTCACCAACATTCTAGTCCAACTGTCTAATTCTTTCACTTTTTAGAAGTAATCTATTGGTGTAGCGGGAGATGAAATGATCAATAAGATTATAATGTGGTTAATGAGGATATATTTAAAAGGTACAGTATGGTCAGATTTAGAGAATACTGTAGGTGAGGTGGAGGGATTTGATTTTACATGATAAAGCAACTGTCAGAATCTTTGCAGATTAGTTCAAAACTTAATGTATATTTGGGAGGATGGAGCAAAGAAAGACTATTACGGAGAAGAGTGGTGGAAAGCTCCTTATTGCAAAATTTTTAAGAATAGAACAATAGTTAATATTAAATAGCAACAACAAAACTATATTGTCTAGGCAACTTCTAATTCACACCAAGAAGGCTTAAGTAAGATGATTTTTCAATTCAGCCAGGATGTACCATTTTCTGACTATGACTTTAAGTTAAGCCCTCCAATATGCTTCTTTCTTTTCAAGACTAATATTTAGTTCCCTAAGCAATCCCATGTGTTACGTTAATATTTACTTATGTATCACATTTGATAATCGTTTGCTTCCTTAAAAGAAAACAAAGCACCTGTTTAAATATTACTGGATTCCGTAATATATTTCTTCTTAGACATAATGCTTCTAATATCTGTGTTTTAAAGGCATTTTTCTCATAATTTAAGGATGATCTACCCACATACACACACAAAAAAGACTGGAATTACTTTTTTACTTTTAAACTATGAATTAAGTGAAAGACAACAAAGAAGATCAGTATATAAATGAAGATATCATTTCAAAAGGCTACAATAAATTTTTTCAGATTTTGAAGTAAACATATCTGTAATGGTGTCAACTATTACAAGTTCCCATAAGATGGCTCTTGAAAGGTGTTGGCAGAGTCAAAATTATAGAATAAATATTAAAGCACACTGAACTGGAATTCCTTTCATGGAATATAATGCAACTTTGATTATATCAAGGGTTAAGTATATAAAGTCAGGGAAAAATAGCATTTTACATAATATAGACAAATAGATGCAGCTGCTTTCATCAAGACAGTATTTCCCAAGGACTGGCCAAAAAATCTAGTGGTCTTCTTTTCTTATTTGTGTTATTATTCCTATTTTTTAATGTTGCAGAGCAATGCATGTAAATATAGCAAATAGTGCAGATTAACTTCCAAATAAAAGCAATGTTCTTCTGCCTTTTCTCTTTTTCCTTCAGTCCTACTCTCATAGACGTGCTCTTTTAATTACTTCTGTTGTAATTCTTCTTGTGGATATCTGCATAATTATAACTAATATTACTTTTTGATACTGTTGTTGATTTGTTAAAATTAGAAACTATATTTACTATTCTATCACCTGGCACCTAATATCTTATAATTTTTGTAGCTCATAAAAGTCTTGACCTTGTATTAACTTCACTTGTAAATTTAAATTATATATTTAATATTTTTTGTTGTTGTTCAATTGCATTTTTCACAGGTCTAGGAACTCCCCACATTTTAAAATATATGTCTTATGTACCAACTTCTGGTTTTCTCATCCTACTTCCCTACCCTAATTGTGGCAAAGGACATATATATTTAGACTGCTACTGCCTTTAACATTCATTTGTATCATGAATCCATGATGAAGTTTTTCAGTACTTTTGTCATAAAACTTAAAACAACATTTACATTGCAACTACTATATAAATATAGCTTACTCTGAAACAAATGTGAGTTATGATTATATTATTTTCATGGATCTAATGCCATATCCTTTAAGCAAGCAAATAAGAACAATCTTTAATATATGTCTCTATCATTTGCTATCATCCTGCTAGCCATATTTCATTTACTTCATACTGGGAAGCTTTATTTAATATTATTGGGTTTTGGTGGTGGTGGTTTGTTCTTACTTTTTCCTAGAGGTGTTTTAAATTTTTTTTAACTCTTCTGTTTTAATTTTTTCTTTTATAACATCCTCAAATTTTTGCATGCTATCAATCAAAATGTCTTCCCTGTTGACTGGGGATTTTCATTTTTTTTTTTTCCCTAAAGACCTCTATCCTGGAACACTCTATCCTGTTTCAACAGTGACTAGTTCTTTAATAGTTTCCTACCCAGCTGTCTTTGTGTTGATCCACTTCTTGTTTCACTGATTTTAAAGTACCATTAGCTGGATATCACAATCTCCTGTCTCTTAGATTACTCCCATGTTCCTCTGAATTAAAATCTCAAGTAAGTTCCTGAAAATGGGTTCATGTGAGATAACTTTGCTGTGTGCTTACTTGCCTAAAAACGCCTTTTGAAATCTAGATT
This sequence comes from Delphinus delphis, assembly GCF_949987515.2. Lineage (NCBI taxonomy): Eukaryota > Metazoa > Chordata > Mammalia > Artiodactyla > Delphinidae > Delphinus > Delphinus delphis. The sequence continues at coordinate 151,875,938 of NC_082685.1, forward strand.
GATTTATTGTTTGAATGTGTATAATATACTTTTAAAATAATTGCATTCAAATCTTTAAAAGCAATATATCACTATTTTCTACCATTTGTAATTGATAATGCAAAATATGATGCTATGCAGGCTTTTTTGTGTTGTACATTACTTTTTGTTCTTTTTTATGTTTTATTTTTCTCTGGAATTATAAAATAAAATTGGTGATTTGTCTAAACTTGCGTCATTTTAGACACTGTCTGAGTATTTCTCAGTCTGAAGTCTCATGATGTTATTCTCTCTGATTAATTCCCTTCTGTTTTTGGTTTGTTATGTAGCCAATTACTCCATCTCATATTTCCCTTGTGATGTTGGATCTCTTAAATTTCCTTATATATCTCTTCTATATTCTCATATTCTCCATTTCTTCCTTTTACAATTTTTTTTAACCTTTCAGTAGAGCCTGCTCTATATCCTAATTCTCCATTCAATTTTATTTTGAGGTAGAAAAATTATATCCTATTTTTGCAATGTATATTTATGTTACATAATTTATGAATATAATATTTTCTTGACACTCTCTGAGTATCTTCATTCAAGTTTTTATAATTTTTTAATCTTTAAGTTTTAAAATATTTTTCTATTGCTTACTCTTTGGTCAGTTTGTTGTTATTGTTTTTCATGTTGGCTTTTCTCTTTTATGCTAGGTTTTTCTTGATTGCCTGATCTTATTAAAATCTCGAGGAATTAAAAGCTATGAAATTTTACTTTGCTGCTAAATATTCAAACTAAGAATTTTAGAATTTCTAGATATTTGTTCTATTTACTGAGAGTACTTCCATTTCCTCACAGAGGCTTACACTATGAGCCTGAATAGATGAAATCAATTCCTAAGTGGTACAGTTGTATATTTTCAGGCCATCAATTAACCTAGTTTTTGAGGTTCTTGTCCGAGTCATCCACTTTTCCCTACCTGGGTACTCTGAACTCAGCATATCTGTTTTACCACCATACAGATTAATTATTATCCTTTGTTAATGTTATGATTTGGAAGTATTAAGCCTGTAATTTTTCCACCTCCATAATCCCAAAACACAATTCTATAGATGTTATGATTTATAGAAATTTTTGTAAACTCTAAATAGTTGGAAACTTCTAAGACAACTTCCAGGGGTAGGATACTAATTTTCTATTTTTCAGCCATGCTTAATATATAAAAGTAGGTCTTTAAATATCTATAAGTTCTGAAGTGAAATATGAGTGGTGTATGCGTGTGTGTGTGCATGTATGCATTTGGTATTTCTGACAGTTCAATAATTGCAAGGAACAACTGTAATATTTCACCCAATTCTAGTCAGAGACTACTAATTGAGATATATTTGTATTTCTAAATGTATTTCTCTACTTAAAATAAATCATCTCTGCAATCCACCATTCAATTTACTTCTATTATATAATACGTATTAAATGCTCAGAAGATGATGGAAAGAGAGGTTTACTTCCTTAATAGAAGGATAAAATAAGCTTTTTATATTTTCACATCTATACACAATACAAAAAAAAAATAGTTGCAGGCAGGAGGAAAGCAAATTGTTCTTCATCGACCCATACTTGATCTTTTGTCAGCAATCTCACTGTGGTTTTCAACAATGAATTGTTACCTTACAGAACATTATCTTTCAAAATATTTCAACTGGTTGTTTTTTTTACTTTCACTTCAGACAAATGTATGACCCAACTGACAGTAATAAAATAAAATCTGTAAAATGATCAGTGCCTATTTGATCTTAAGCAAAGATTATATTCGCTGAACAGTGACTTGGTTCAGTGGGAGATACAATTTATCATTCATCTTGAAAGGTTAAAAAGAGGCAACTATATATAAAAGTGAATGAAGAAATATTTCGTTGGAAATTCACAGCAAAGTTCAACTCTTTGCCTTTGCACTTGCTCTCTAAGAAGAAAGTGATGTGACACATTTAAATGTCAGCAGAGTTAAAATTTTTTGTCTGCTCATATCACAATAAAAAGTCAAAATAATGTATTCTCCTGAATAAGAAAATATTTAAAATTATGAATTCTGAATATCTTATCTGGATTTTAAGCAGTGATGTGCTGCTAAATGCTTAAAAACAGGCTGTTCCTATAGAGGTGAAAGGAACCCTTGATTTGTAGTGTTTGTCAGCTTTCATGATGAAAATACTTCATGGCTAATTTCAACTTAATTACCTGTCTTACTGAATGCAAATGGAGAAGAGAAGCTAACAAGAGGCTCTGTGAGCAACTGTAAGCCTTCTCCTGCACACCACTGCCCTAAGGCAGTTATGGTAAGATGGAAAATTGTTTTAAGATTATGTTTAGATCATCCTTTCTGCATATAAATGATTATGCTGTTATTGATCAATATGCAATGATTTTGAAAATAGGATTGATATTGCTAGCTTCCTGTATAATCACAGCAAAATGAAAACGTAGGGCTTATAAGCATATCATACTTTTGCATGTATAAAATATAAGGCTCTCCTTCCTCAATGCTTATCACAAATCTGGGAGTATGATTAGAAGTCAACTCTCTCTCTCTGTCTCTCTCTCTCTCTCTTTCTCTATCCATTGGTGATCAGATATAAGTTAAAATGTTGGATATTGGTGTGAAAATTTTAGGTAGCATGCAGAGTAATAAGAGGTTTCAAAGAGAAAAGTATTCTGAATAAAGAAGTTGTATTTATAGTTTTAAAAAGTTTGAACTGACTCATTAAACATAAGGCTAAACCTGGTGATATTCCATTACTCCAAACATCAAGAACTTAAAATCTCTTAAGTTTATTGAAAGAAGATAATCCAGGGCTTCCCTGGTGGCGCAGTGGTTGAGAGTCTGCCTGCCTATGCAGGGGACACGGGTTCGTGCCCCAGTCTGGGAAGATCCCATATGCCGTGGAATGGCTGGGCCCGTGAGCCATGGCCACTGAGCCTGCGCGTCCGGAGCCTGTGCTCCACAATGGGAGAGGCCACAACAGCTAGAGGCCCGCGTACAGCAAAAAAAAAAAAAAAAAAAAAAAAAAGAAGATAATCCACAAATGAGTAGGAAACATGAGTAAGAGAAGATTTTCAAATACCAAATTTTTTGGGTACTAGAAGGAAATATCTTTTAAAAAATGGGGGATAATTAGAGTCAATGATAATCCCAGTCCTCATGCTTCTTTAGCATAGATTCTGGACTAGTGACACTTCTGTCTTCTCTCTCAATATCTCTTAGTCAGATTTTCCCAGTGGAATAGATGTGAAATATTATTTCCTTGTGGTGCATAGTAGGCACTGAGCACATGTGGATCATCCTTTTCTGTGTTCGCAGATCTTATTGCCTTCAGAATAATAAAAGAGTTCACTATTCTTGCTTCTATGTGCAAGTAGGTGTAGGTTAATGTCTGGGGCAAAGGCAGCCTTTGAAATCATAACCAGAAGCTGTTTTTCTCTGTCTCCAACAATGTGGCTGGATGAGTATGAGTCAACCGGTTAATACTATATCTGCTCCATAGAGTTAATCAGTTTCTCCAGAATTCCTCCAGTAAGAATTGAGAGTAAATTTAAGTGTCTGATCTGTTCAAAACCCCAAGCTGTGATCTTGTATTGCTTTGGATTAAATAAGATATTTTAATATTCATCAATCTGACTCTTTTTAAACTGGTTTAATATTTAGGAGGGAAAGGGAGCCAATGCCAAAGTCAAGTGCTTTTGCTGGGCCAGAGAGCCAGGGTAGGGTTCTTTTCTCTCCAAGCTACAATGTCGCTAAACATCATTTCAAGTGCTATATTTGTCATATTTTCTGTAGGCTAATTTAGCTTGCTCAGTGGCAGTTTGTCCTACTCTGGCTCTCTAGCTCAGTAAAAGCACTTGACTTTGGCATTGGCAGTTGATTCCAGCCTCCAACTTCTATCACTCCTAGATAAATTTCAGCTTCATCACATTCCATCAGATATAGCTAGCAAAAACCTGGTCAGGAACCATGCACAGGATTCAAACCCACCTCCACCACTGACTCCTCCATACCACTACCCCTCTTCTGAACTCCTTCATTTCTTAACCCCCATTTTTTTCCCTTTTGTGGTACCATACCAGGACTGGTAACTATTTCCTGGATTCTTCAATCTGGGTTAACTCAGTGTTAAAAGTTTGATAGTACAACCCTTCAACGCCTACGTAACGAATCCTTATAATGAAACCCCATTTGGGGAAGATATAATTTGTTATGAATACTTGTATATATTCTTGGTTGACATACAAACTCCACACCTTCAGAAGGATACCAGTGTGCCCTTTACCACAACCCTACCTAAAATAGTCTACTAAGAAGTTTTTTCTTTTAATTTTCTGATTTAAATTCTTAAATCTATGAGTAAATTTTCCAACAGCTAAGATGTATCCAAATTTTTGGTCATATCCTTATAACTTTCTTGAGCAAATTTATCTTATCCATGCCAAATATTCATTATTTTATATTTGATATGAAAAATTTTAAAATATCCAATGAACACAAACCCATTTTAATTTCCTTCAAAATATACAGCTTGACTCACTAAAATTTCCAAGGATTGGGCGAGTTTTAAAAATAAAGTTAATTTGTCTATATGATTTTTATTTTTAGGGATCATTTTTTAACATTTTGATCAAGCATATGGAGTAATCTTAACTCACATGACCAAGTGATTGTTACAAGTTTATAAATGGGAAAAAAAGAACCCCTTATTTCCAAATGCCAGTTATATCAGCTATTTTTTAAACATCTGATTAAAAAAGAAGATATAAAATAAAATGCCATTAAACAATATTATATTTTAACATCTTTGATGTTAGAATTCTGAGACAGACCTGAAAGTACATAGGTTGGCAGCTTTTTGTTTATTTTTTAAAATGGAATTAACAGGGTATTTTTTCCTATGTCATGCTTGAGAAGCTATGGACAAAATAATGTCAGCATTCATTTTTATCTAGGATCCATGAGTTAGAAAGAAGAAATGGAACCTGAACTATTTATGGCAAAGAACTAAGCAGAAAAATTGACCAAAGTATGGTATCATCCTTGATCTTAAAGAGAATCTATGTCTATTGACATTTCTAAAAATCATTTTAAACTTCTTAAAAACTCCTTTTCAAAAATTATTTTTTAAATAAAACTCTATCATCTCAGATACTGAAAAAAATAAATTTGACGCTGAAATTTAAACATTATCTATAGCAAATAAAAAGGAAGTATTAAAGCCTTGATTTACTTAAACATATAAAAAACTGACATTTAATGAATTCCTACAGTGATCCCTATGCTCTGTCAGCTCTGATTAACTTCCTTAAAATCTCCAAAACTTTTCTTATTTGCATTTTAGAATAAGAATTTCAATAAACACAGTACTCTGAATATAATTGTGCATCACCAGATTAAACATGTAGTGTAAAAATAGAAAGTGTTTTTCCTCCTTAGCAATTCATCTGTAAGTTAGATATTTAGAGATGCAATTTTCATGCAATAACTTTAACACATAATTTATACTAAACAATTAGTCATCTGTCATATAGTTGAACCTGCATATATATAAAAATCTGATATAAAAATGGGTCCTTCTCTAGGTGACTGACATGTGAGCAATTCCCAGAAACCCTCACTGAGGGAATAAATTAAAAGGTTCATATTTATCCATTCATTACTTCATATTCATACATCCCACTATGTAGGAAGTTCTCTGTTAGCTACTGGGGGAATTTTCAAATAAATTGTCCCCTTATCAGAAGGAACAAGGAGACAAATCCATACATGCAAAAATACTTACATGCATTAAAAAATGCACCATAAAATGTGATGACTATTTGTAATAGGGGCATGAAAGGGATACTTGAGTTAATATTGGAGGATACGTCAAAGAAGGCAAAGCTTAGCTACAATATGATTTTTTGATGTTGCTATACCAGGAATAGGCAAACGTTTTCTGCCAAGGGCCAGAAAGTAAATATTTTAAGCTCTTTTGGCTGTACAGGCTCTGTCACAACTCTCCAATTCTACTATTTAGCACAAAAACAGTCAGAGGCAACATGTAACCAAATGAGCATGGCTGTGCTCCAATAAACTATTTATGGATACTAAAATTGAGTTTCATATAATTTAACATGTCACAAAATACTCTTCTTCTTTTGATTTCAACCATTTGAAATGTAAAACCTATTTTGTGCGGCTCATGGGTCATACAATAGCAACTGGCAGGCTGCATTTGGTCCACGTGCAATCATTGCCTGACCCCTGTTCTATACACCATGACTCATGAAGACAAAGAGAACACTTTATTATATGGATAGGTATAAAAAGATGAAGGAATTCAGAGAAATTAAATTGCCCACCAGTAAAAGTTAAGTGAAAACTAATACAGTAGATCACAATTTCCTAGAACACTACTTCCATTAATACATTCACTTATTAATTCATTCAATCAAAAAGTCACGTCCTTGGCACCATATGCCTGATGCTGTTTTACATGCAAAAGTTAGCACAACAGACAACATAGGCAAAACTCCCTTCTATCATGGAGCTACATTACAGAAAATTACTTAGTTTATAAACATTTCTTATTACCTGAATTCTCCTAGGTAATAGGTTAGGTGAGAGTAATGGTGTAGAATGAACACAGGGAGTACAGTGAAGACACAATCCACTGAATTTCTTTTGTTTTGTCTCTTGTCAGAAGGTTATTTTTTTTCAACCACAGACAGTAAGGGGAAAATATAGCAAATATCCCTTAATATGTACTCCGTTCTAAATTAGCATGTTTTTATTTTTTATTTTTGCTTCATTTATGTTATTTATTTTATTCACATAAGTTAAGTTAAAATGTAAGTTTCCTTTATCATTTTTACCAATTCAAAATTTCCTTTCAGAAGTAACTACTATCATGGATTTGGTATGTGCTGCTCCAAAATACATTTTTATTCATTATATCACATAACTATGTATTCTACAGGTATGTGTATGGGATTTATTAATTGTCAGATATGTTATCATTATTTATATGTTATCAATAAATTACAATTTATGTATTATTCTCCAAGTGCTTTTTTCATTCATCATTATATTATGGAGAGCTATTCATGATGACATGTATAGGTTTACTCAAATATAAGCAATGATATATAACTCATCCAACAATTTCATTTTTCCATTTCCCTGATGATGGCTGCTTCCTATTTTTAAATTATGCAAATTATACTGCATGAAATATTCTTAAGCATTTCACTTGGTGTAATTTACAAGACCATTTAGAGGGTATGTATGTAGTAATGAAATTCTAAGACTTTAGAGAGTTATATATTCCATACTACTAAAGTTTATTGCTCTCCAATGTTGTTACAAATTTATATTTCTTGCATTATAGAAGAGTCTCTTGATATACCATTCTTTTATGCAGTTATGAAGAATTTATTTTAGTCTGATTCCTAAGAAATGGTATCCAATTGTTACATTTTAATGCAACTTTTGATACTTTCACTGATAATATCAATTCACTCTTTTGAAAGATTTTTAGTCACATATATTTGCCTTATTTTGCTTTTGATGTTCTACTTTTACTATACATATGTAGAATCATTTAATGTATTTTCAATATTGTTCATATATGATCCAAGTACTGCCATATATGATGAAAAATTGTATTTCAATTTCTTTGCTGTTTTATACTTTATTTATGTAATTAAATACCATATAGAAGGTTTAATTTTAAAGTAAAACAGTTCATTGATTCATGAAATCAGAAAGACATTTGTCTTTGTGTTTCTTTCTCCTTAATTTTAGTACATCTAAACTTCATTTGTATTGTGCAAAGTAGTGTTTAATTTTTTTCTATAAGGGAAAATAATTTTTAATGCCATTTTATAAGTATTACATTGCTCACTTGATTTGTAAGGTCACCTCTTTCACAACCAAGTTTCCATAAATGTTTGCATCTGATTTTAGGATAGTTATTAATATTTTTATAATTATATAATTACACATAAACATAATATCTGCATATTATGAATATATAATAATTAGATATAATATTCTAATATGTTTTAGATTCCCCTTAATTGTCTCTATCCCACATTTTATATTATCCCACATTTTATAATCAGTTTATCTGGATCCTTTAAAATAAATTAGAATTATGTGGATTGATGCTGAATTTTTAGTGATTACATAACACTGGCATTTTTATACTTTTGGAACTTTCTATTTAGAAAGCATATTTCTCTCCTTCCATTTGTATTTGCTTTACATACATCAATGGCATTTACAAATCAATTTGTGTATAGCTTCATCTTCTGTACATTTTTCTCTGGACTGTATATCATTTTGTCTGGTATTGTAGGTGCTAGTGAATAGTAAGCTTTGATTTCATGTATATATTGAACCCAGACAATTTTTTGAACTCTTTGTAAACTCTTCCAGAAGTTTTTATTCAATAAAGTTTTTTATTAATTAAGTATAAGAAAACATTGTGTATTATCTTTATTAACTACAAAAATCATATTAGCTGAACCTCATAACATTTTTGTATTAACATTTCACATAAACAGGCTTCATTTATTTTACATTTTGTATTTCATTGATTAGTGCTTTGGTGTTTAAGCACAATTTTGACGGTTTTATTAATAATAGGCATTGTTTCCATTATTTATCTGAATTTATTTGGTGTGCTTATATTTGCATTGTACAGTATTTATGTACGACTGGGACTGCATTATTTGCTTCCAAATACCTTCTCACTTGTTATAATAGAATTAGCACCCATGTCCACTTTCATGTGACTGGCCCACACATATTACGCGATTGGGTCCCTCAAAGGACTCAGAGACCCCCAGAACAACCACCTGAGGCCATTCAAACTAGGAACAGACTGTATATTTTTCCCTTCATATGGGCTTTGTTTAAATAACTACCTGGATTACCACAGCTGTTCGTGCTTTACTTTCTTTTTTTTTTTAAGTTTTATTTTTATTTATTTATTTATTTTTAACATCTTTATTGGAGTATAATTGCCTTACAATGGTGTGTTAGTTTCTGCTTTATAACAAAGTGAATCAGTTATGTACTTTCTAAAGACACTTTGAGCCCAACATTTAGTAATCTTCTGTACTTGCTGCCTCTGGTCTCAGAAAGTGAGTTTATAGCCTGTTCCAAACAATAATCTTACTTTTCCTTTTTATTTCCATAGGAATCCCCCTCATTGACTGACTACCTGATTGCTCAGATCATCCAGCAAGTATCCTTACCATCAAGTCTAGATAGAAGATTCAACTAGCATTTCAACCACAGAAATCTACCTGAAGCAACATATAAAGACTAGCTTCCCTAAGTTGTCAAAACAAAAAAGTGGGATTGGCCAAGGGGTCCTTAACATTCCTCTCAGCCTGAGTAATCTTTAGACAAGCTTCTTCCAGACTCTAGGTCCTCATCTCTCCTTATTTAGAACACTTAATTTAGAAAACTTGTAATTGCAAATTTTATTTATGGCCCTTCAATATGTGAATATTTTTTAAAAGCTTCTTGCCAGTTTCATACTGCAGGATTCTTTTCTCAAGGGCATGGGAGGCATCCTTTTGAAATGTAAGCATGAAGAAAGATTGAGCTTCCCCCATCTCCCAGTCTCTGTGGGAAGGTGGGAGCCTAACTTCTCTGGGTGCCTCGCTCAGAGTTTTAAATCTACTTTCTGGCATGAATATAATAGAAATTTTATTTTTCCTTTGGGCAAATCTAATTAGCAAACAGATGGTCCAAGTGTCTAAAAATCCTTTCCTTGCCCTTTGATTTTGTTTCGGCGGGGCTGAGCCTAGATCCCCTTCTGCAATAGTCTTGAATAAAGATTTCCTTCCCAGTTTAACATTGCCTAGTTTAATTTTGCTTTGACACTAGTTAAGAATCATTTGAAGTTCTCCTTTCAATTAGGGATATAGATCAAATCCACCATAGATCATTGCTCTCATAATTACTTGAAAACCCTGGTACACTAAAAAATGCATTATTATTATACTATAGAAGAGTTGTGAATGCAAGATGTCCAAAGAAATTATGTTCACAGAAAGTTAATCCTACAGTGGTGATCAGATTGTTAACTACTGGAAAAATTTGCTGAGCCTGAGAAGTTTGGGCTGCAACAGAGGGAGTCTTTTAGTGTAAAGAGAAACCATTAGAGCTTTTAAGACTGAACTAATATGATATATTATAATCTCTAAGATATTCAAATACAAAGATAATCTTTACACCTGCTAATTTTTTTTTTTTTGAGTTCATAGTGGCATAGGAGTCTGGGGGAGCTGCACTGAACAGTAAAGATAAATCTCTATATTATCATGCTTAAAGCCCCAAATCTTGCAAGATGTAAGAGCCTATGATAATACAAAACATATATTGTCCTCTAAGTATTGAAACTAACTGAAGCTGTAACACAGTATTGATTCAGTTAAACTCCTAATGAGAACAAAGACTTCACTTCAGCTCTCGGGTAGATGAAAGGGAATTAGCTCTCTGTTGGAAAATAATACATACAACATATCCATATGTCTTTTAAAAATAATACCCAGTAGAAGATTTAACAAAAAATAGAAGACATGAAGAAGCAGGATAATGAGCTCCAACATTAAGAAGAAAAAGACATAGAAACACATTTTTTTTCCTGATATTATTGTGTTCAATGGTATTCATAAAAATTCAGTACAAATGCACATATGTATCATTCATTTAAAAATTTCTTAATGCTATATATCTGGCATTCACATATTTTATAGCATCTCACACTCCACAAATAGTGACTGCAATTTTTAAAGAGTTTTTCTGATATGATTCGTAGTCAAAATGGAAATAAAGTAAATGTTTTTGTTAAATATTAATCTGCTTTATAGATTTCCAGTTGAAGTGCTTATTGCTTCATTATTATCATAAATATATAAAATTAGATTTATTTTATTTTATTACCTTTATATAGAAACTCACTAGAAATGAGCTCATGGATGGAATATAAGTGTCTGTCCATTCATTAAACATTCACACAATTACCGGATAAAGTAAAAAGAATAAAGGAATACAAAACAAAAAACATTTTGTAAATTCAGAGAAAGAGTTAAAAACATTGTTTAATTATCACATTTGTTTAACATAATTTTTATTTCTACTAGGGTGTTTTACATGTAATCTTAAATTAACTATGAATTTGAACCCAGTGGCCTCATTTAGATTATTTTATTATTACAAAGATTCAGTAATTGAGAATGCGTGTTCTTGATGTTAAAAACAGAATAGGATGTGTACAGAGTATGTTAATTGTGCATCTTAACTTACAGAACTTCACACAATTATCATTTCATTTAAGAATAATTAAGATTCAATAGAAGAGAAGAGAGAGAGGAAGAATCATTCAAGTACATGCTAATTAAAAGGACTTACCGGTAGATTCCATGACACTAGTAAGCATATTGAAAATACACTGAGTCAGGCTTACACATCCACCAATGAAGTATGTAGTTCCCACCACATACTGCAGAAAGGTAGTATCATAAACAGAACTAAAATGCAAGTCATCATTTTTCATTTATTTTTCCATTACTCTTATGATTAGGTTTCTTTTAAGTTCAATTATGAAGGATTACTTTCCTCAACATTTTTGGAAAATCTCCTCACCATTTTATTTAATAGATAATGCTCTTTTCAATACGATATACTTTAAATGATTTAAAAACTGGTGGTTATTGCAGATGATTTATTTGATGAAAGAAATGATAAATTTCTTCTACTACATTGTCTCCATAACAAGATTTTCATATCCTTATAATTAATTATATTAGAGCACAAACATCTGTGAACATTAGAAATGTGCTACATGTTTGTATATCAACCATTTTCATCATAAAATTTGTCAGAATAAAATTCAATGCATAAATTAATACAAAACATCTTTTTAATGGACCCAAGTGACTGATAAGTTTAATATCTGAACTCATTAGTGCATACCACAAATAATATTCTTATGAAATATTGGATTGAGTTGTATCTGCTTGCCTCATCAGCCCTCATCATTCTGAGCAGTAAGCACAAACTCAAAGAACTGAAAAAAACATTCTACTCCTATAGGTATTTCCTTGTTATGTGAAATTTTATTTGTGAGAGGCAATTTGGAATTTTGACACAGATTTTTTTCTCACTTTGTTCCTTTGAATGAAAGAAACATAAATCCAACCTTTTTTTCAACATAACTTTCTCTCTACCTCAAGAATCAGATAAGTGCCATTAAAAACATAATTTACTTAATTCGATAAAAACGTCCATGCTTATTCCTTGGCTTATAAAATCAATGTATTCCAGATAAAGTTTCTGCATTTGTCCAGAAATCATTAAATTGCCTAATTTCCTACACAATTTCCACTGCACAAAGTGCAACATCTTTGGTTTATGAGAGCACTGTAGAATGCAAAATCTCTACTCCTGTACGTATATTGGTACATATCTATTCATATTCCACCAGCTGAAATTTGGTCATATGGCCATGCCTAAATCAGAAACGTAGTTTTTCACTGTGATCACAAGTAGAGGAAAACACAAAATTCTGTTACAGCTGCCAATCTCTACCACAAATCTTATGTGCATAGTGTAGAAAATAAGATTGCAAGTTAATTAAATTCATGTGTTTATACAGAAGAATAGAATAAACCAAAATAAAGAAAAGTTAATTAAAATGAGAGCAGAAATTAGTGGAATATCAACTTAAGAAGAATGAGGTTATCAACAGTGTACATAACCTTAAAACTTTAAATGATTAGGTAAAAACACAAAACACTGGCAAGATTAATCAAAAGAGAGGATAAGTAAAATAACCTAGACATAAATATTATTTGCAGTAAAAGTATTTTAAACTTTAGATTAATTATAATTCCTAGAAAATAATTATAATATTTATTCAAATGACTAATAATCATTATATAAATAAATTTATTAGCAAAATTTACCAACAAAATGCTGAGAATTTCACAAGTGAATCAATAAATCCTTAAGATGTAGAAATGACTAAGTAACCAAGACTAATATGTATTTTATTGAAAAACCAGATAAGAATACTTTAGAATAAATACAAATTTAATTTAGGAATATAGATTCAAACATTTTAAATATAAATTGAGGGTACTAACATGGAAAAATCATTGCATCTTTCCCCTCAAACTGTTCACAATTTAGTACCTAGGACCATTTTTCACTGGAGATTTTCCTTTCCCTTTTTTAAGTACAACTCTTAGAATGAATTTTTTCTCTATTATAGTTAGTATTTTAACTGCTTTCAATGAGAGGGATTTGTATTATTTTAGTTTTAGATATCCATATTGCTGACCTGGCCATAGTTCCTAATAAAGGTGTGTGTGCTAAGGTTGCTGCTCCATTTTTTAAAATACAGACTGCATAAATATTGCCTCTTTAAAGCCTCATTATTCAAGATTCATGATTGTTTTGGATTTTAATATTTAATATTCCCTAGATATAGTTATAAGAAACTTGTCTTTTTACATTCAAAATCAGGACCAGGGAAGACAGAACTGGGTTTCATCATTTGTCAAAAATTTCCACTCACAGAAAATATTAAAGAAGTCAAAAATCTTACCTCAGTTTCCTGGCACTGTCACTGTTGAGGACCTACCAGAGTTTGATACTTCATCTCTATGACTCAGTTACCGTTGAATGACTGATTTCTTATCTTCAATAAGAGGGCTGAAAACCAAGTGACCAATATCTGATTACTTAGCATCCTCTTTTCATTTATTAAACTTTGGAGCTAGTTTGTGCATATGTCCTAGCAAAGTTTCTTAAAGCTGGGAATATTAAACAGAATCTATCTATATTTAGTTGGATCTCCAACTGTGCCAGTCTGGGGCTCCACCAGAACCAGAATCCTCACAAGGACCATTTGGAGAGATATGAGAGAAGGGTAAGGAAAATAGCAATGGATTTGAAGCACTCATGAAATAGCAGTGGTAGGAAGTCAGAACCACTACTGATCTGAAGAAACAAGAAGAGAAGATGAAATTACACAGGCCCTACAATTTCTGGAAATTCAGAAGAAACATTTTCTAAGGGATGGCACAGCAATGTAGCTCTTCCAGCACGGACACAGGCAGGGACGGAGACAGAAAGAATAAACTGATTGCTTACAATATTTTTCCAGTGTATAAACCCAACTGTACCAGAAACAAAGGGTCCACATAACTGACTTAATAAAGAACATCATCCAATGGTAATTGTGCAAGGCAAAGAAAATAAAGAATAAATCTTAGGATCAAAATGTGACTAACGAGCTTAATTCCCACAATGTGGTCATCAGACTATGAAGAAGCAGATTAGCTGCTGGAAACCTGGTCTGGAGTTTTCACTTTTCGAGTAATATTACATAAGAATGGTCTGTCATGAAGTGGTATTGGTAAAATAAAGATCAGTGGCATATAATAGATAATTTAGAAATAGAACCATACCTATTCAGTCAATTGATTTTAAACAAAAGTTACAAAGTAATTCAACAGGGAAATAATAATCTTTTAAACACATGTACTAAAACAATTGGTTAGCCAAATGCAACAACATAAATCTCAACAAAAACCTCATACAAAAATTAAAATGAAGTGGATCACTGACCTAAATGTAAGGAGTTAACAATGTAAGACTTGTAAAAGAAAACATAGGAGAAAATGTCGGTGACCTTGGGTTGGCAAATATTTAAGTAAGACACAAAACACACTTAAGTATAAATTTGCCAAAGTTAAACACATTTAATTTCCAAAAGACAATGGTAAGGACATAAAAAGATAAATCACAGACTGGGAGAACATATTTGCAAAACAAATATTCAATAAATTATTTTTATCCAGAAAAAATAATGAGCTCTTACAACTCATTACTGAATGGATATACAACTGGGTTGAAAACAAAAAGAGCAAATAATTTGACCATTTTCCAAAGACAACAAATGAGCACAAACAGAATGCTCAACTACCTTACACATTAGAGAAGTGCAAATTAAAACCACAGTGAGATACCACAACTATAACAGCAACACTTAAAAAGAAGATGCTGCCATTAGGTGCCAGTGAAGAGGTAGAGAAAATGAAACTTGTACATTTTTGGTGAAAATAAAAAAAAATGGTACACCCACTCTGAAAAACAGTTCAGTGGGCTTTTATAAGGGTAAACACACAGCGACCCTATGACTTACCAATCTCATTCATAGATGTTTATTCCCAAATGTAATGAAAACATAAGTCCACCTCAAAATTTGTTAGTATATGCTTTTAGCAGCTTTACTCATAGAAGCCCCAAATTAGAAACTTCTCTAATGTGAATCAACTGGTGGTTAAACAAATTGAGATATATGCATGTAATAGAATAGTATTCAGTAATAAAAATGGACTCTTTTACATGCAGAAACATAAATGAATCTCAAATACATTGTTCCTAGTGAAAGAAGACATTAACAAAAGAGTATATGCTGTATCATTCTATTTTTATGAAATTCTAGAAAGTTCAAAACTTTAGTGGTGGAATGCAGATCACCAACATCCAGAAGGGGTAGGGTGAGGGGACTGACTAAAACAAGGTATGTGAAAACTTTCTCAAAGTGTCAGAAATGTTCTGTATCATGACAGTGGTGGTACTTCTTGGTCTTGCTAATTGTCTCACAATACCTATTCTTCTTTTAACCTTTTGGTAAAGAATTCCCAAAATTTTACTTTGTATATGACCTCCAAGAAACAGATTTCATATCACAACCTCACTTGCAGCAAATCTGGTCATATGACTAATTTCTGACCAATGGATGTAAAGCAAAATAAATGAATGTAATTTCAGTATCATGTCCTTAAAATGATATGACTCTCTCTACACTTTCTTCCATATTTTAAACATGTAGATGACGACAATATTCAAGCTGATGACAGGGCAATAGGAAAGAAGGAACCAGATCCCTTGCAGAAACACTATCTACCTTATACCATTCAGTTACATCTGCTTATATTGTGTAGTACTGCTACATGAAAAAATGAAGTCTAGGATGGCATGTACATTATATAAAACACAGGTTAACCCCTATTATATATTAAGCTCAGCATTTTATCATTATGCTTTATCATTTTATGTGGTTTATCATTTTATTCTCAATTATTACCAACATAATATTGAATATCTTCTACACTTCTTTCACTCCAGCCATATTGAAATAATTGTACTTGATGCTGTAACATAAAAATATAAATAATGGTACTATGGGGTTGAGATTCATTGGTGGTTGAGTAAATTTGTGGGGCTACATGGGAATTAATATCTTCTACATTTGAGGGCTTTCTGCTTCAGGTGTTTATACTTGCTTTTGATTCTTCCTGGAAAATATTTACCACATCTGATCATGCAGCTCTTAGTTCAATTATTATTTCCTTATAGATAGATGCCTGTGCTGAAAAAACTATCTTATATTGCATGATACCTCATTTATTTGCTATATATTGAAATAAATATTGAAATTTTTATCATTGAATTACTTGGGTTTTGCTCTTGCTGTTGTTGTTTCATTTAGAATACGATCTTTTTTTTTTTTTTTTTTTTTTTTTTGCGGTACGCGGGCCTCTCACTGTTGTGGCCTCTCCCGTTGCGGCCTCTCCCATTGCGGAGCACAGGCTCCGGACGCGCAGGCTCAGCGGCCATGGCTCATGGGCCCAGCCGCTCCACGGCATCTGGTATCTTCCCGGACCGGGGAACGAACCCGTGTCCCCTGCATCGGCAGGCAGACTTTCAACCACTGCCCCACCAGGGAAGCCCTAGAATACGATCTTAATGAGAGAACTTTTTCATCATTATACAAAGTTCTCCCCTCATGGGGCTTGTATAGGAGAAGAAAACAGAAGACATGCAGATAAAATAATACATGTTTCATACATGGTGATTATTAAGAACAAAGATGGGGCTGTTGGTGAGTTGAAAGGGGGCCAATGATTTGCATAGGCAGGCAAGTTGAACTCGTAAGCTGGTATTAGGTGAAAGAAAGGAAAGAGTATGGTAAGGTAGTCCAGGCATGTGGAACTGAATAGGCAAAGATCCAAGAGCTTTTATTTGTTTTTGTTTCTTTGAGGGGGAACGTATTTTCAAGGAATAGAAAGGAGACCAATATCTTTGAGGAGGCCAGGGGAAAAGGAGAGTGTTTACAAAGGAATGGAGAATTAGCAGGGCAACAACATTTAGAGCATTCTAGCTCATTATAAGAGTGTTCTTTTTTACATTCTGTTAGATTATAAGCCATTCACAAATCATAATCTTAATTGATCTTAATATTTTTATAACTGTTTGACTCTAAGCTAAGAATGATTTAAAGAGGGGCAAGTGTTGAGTAGGAAGAGCATTTAGGAAGCTATTGCAATAATTCTGGTGATAAAATTTGTAGCTAGGGGCAAGGTAGTGGCAGTGAAGGTGGCTAGAAGTGCTGACATCCTGGATAACAGCAACTACAGAGTGTGCTAAAAGATTACATGTCAATGAGACAAAGAGAACAAAGTTATAATATTGTTGTGGTTTTGTTTTTCTCTCAAAATTGGAGAACCACAGAAGTTTAGAGTATACATTTACTGAAATGGAGTAGACAGCCAAGGAGCATGCTTGGGCATGGAAGAAAGATCAAAGGTTTGGTTTTTGAAGGGTCTTTAGATATCAGAATGCAATAGTGGTGTACGTGGTCTTGAATTTATGGTATATTTCCTTAGTTTATGCAGTAAGTTTAAGAGTAGACTTCAAACTGTGTTCATCAGCATGGAGATGACATTTAAAGTCATAAAACTGTATGAGATCATTAAGGAGTGTGTGAACCCTTTTGTGCCACTCAAGTATTTAGACATTACAGAGATGATAAAGATTCTTGCATATGAGAAACTGGAGTAGTGGAGTTGTTAGGAATAAGATCTAGGGTATGATCATGTGAATGAGTGGTTGACATGAATTGAAGATTAGATGATGACAAGATTAGAGGAAAATATATCAAGGAACTGAGAGAACAGGGCTTCAGAGTCATTGTCTCTGTGGATATTAAACTCACCAAGAATTATGATGCCCATAGAGATGAACAAAATTGTAATGACTCAGTAAAGTTTTCAAGGAATGGTGGGGACTATGTCTGTAGTCTATAGATAAGAGTAATGAAAAGGCACTACTGTAAAACAAGCTTATCTTCCTTCTAATGTGTCTGATCATCCGTTCAATAGCCCATATACGCCTTGGTTCTTGGTATCAGGGAGATCATTGGCTAATATGCCTTGCCTCCTTTACTGACAAAAATTTGCATGCTTTTATACATCATAAAATATGAAAATTGGTGTAAATGGAATAAGCATTCACAGATACTTTAAATCAAAACATATAAATCCTTGATATGCTTTAATATCAATATATCATATTTTCTCAAATTTAATTTATCCCCTAACCGAAAAGAAATGTCAATCACCTAAAATATCAATAAATCATACATACTTAAAAGTATAATATATTAACAGTAAATGCAAGGGTGTAGGTCTTAATGTTTAATGTTATTACCAATAACATTGTATTTTTATTGACAAATTAATGGGATAAGATTCTAAAGATCTTCCAACTACTTTAGCATTTTCCATGGAAGAGCAAACCCTATACTTGGTTTCAGTTACATAAAAATATTATACAACTTGGAAAAGAAAATTTCTTTGCCTTTTGCTGGTAGTGATTTTTAATCATATCTCAGACTATTTAATATTGTAGAGTAGAAAGAAGAAATAGAGGTAAATATTATGCTCTTTTGACATTAAAAATAGGCAAATGAGACTTCTGAGAAGAAAGCTCCGAAAACAAAACTCACATTTAAGCAAGATGGCAATTTTTCAAGTAACAAAACATCTAAATTTGAATATATTCACATAGATGACAACAAACAAAAGCAAACTATAATGGAAAAAAAATCAAGGAAATATTTCTAGTGTCAAAATTTAAAACAGAGAACGGACAAAATACCATCAAGATTTCCTCCAACATGTAGACAGCAAGGCTGCATCATTTTATTTTATAGAAACAAATATGGCAATGGTTGCACAACTCTGTAAATCTACTAAAAACCACTGAATTGCATGTATCAGATGGGTGAACATTATGGTATGCAAACTATATCTGAATAGAGTGGTTTAAAATATCCATATGTATATGTATATACATATGTATATATATATGTGTTTGTATCTGTATACATGTGTAAATATGTATATAGTATGTATATAATAAGCCATCTAACAAGTTGAATGTGTGATCAAAACAATTCAGAATAATCTTAGTGAAAATATACCAAAGTGAAAAGACACCAATGTGGATAGTCTATTATTATTACTTCATGGATCTAACAACAGAAAAGAAAACACATGTACACACACAGAGAATTAATCAATATAGTTTATATTCTACTGGTGCTTCATGTAGTATAAAAAAATAAATAAATTTTTTAAATGGTGATTAATTTTTAATCACATTTGATTTTTTTGCTATAGAAGCAGAAAACTGTAAAATTCAGGAAGACTTCATAGGATAGGAGTGAGAATCATTTTATTTTAACTATGAAATATGGAGAAATCCCTTCCAAGTAATTATAGTACAGATTATTTTAAAAGTAATGAGCCTTAAAACTATAGGGAATAAAAAAGAGATTCAATGTAAAACACCTTAGTTCTTCCATGTTGCATATACTATGCCCCATATGCTGGAATTGACATTTATTTTCCTGGTTGTTTATACTAAAAGTATTAAAATCATTTTAAACATATGTTTCTCAAATGTGTATACTACTAGAGAAAGAAGGTTTTTCTTGAAGATAATAAAGCCAACATTTAGAGTCCTTCACTTGCATGCCCCACCTCCCAATTTCTGAAAAGAGATACTAGCCTCATACCTAGCGTCCTGAATTCATAGAGTATTTAAGATCAGTTAAAAACCATGTAAAACTCTAATAGCCTAATGTGTTAAAGCACACACAAGAAAAAGTCTAATATAATATTTTCAAATTTGGCAAAAATTGTAAAAATATCCATGACATTAACAGTCAGCTACCAGAAACAATGATAAAATTTCAATGAAATAATTTTGATAAATGATGCTATAGGAAAGGCTGAATTAATGCTCTGTTCTCACTGTAGAAAAAGAAATTATTAAATCACTGAAATATAAAAAGTCAAGTAAAGAAGACAAAGATGAAGGAAAAACAAAATTATAGAGGTGTGTCTGACAGTTAATTAAAATATGTTTATGTTTGAAGTCTGCAATATTTTTGATATTTTTCAGCTTTTAAAAATAGGTAATTTGTATCACTTATTTTCTAATTTTCAATACATTTTCAGTCTCATCTTAATTTAATATTCATGATTTTGCATTTTAAAGAGTGGTTCCACAAAGAGTTTGCCTGCAAAATCCTGGATTTTGTGTTGACTCCTCCCAACACCTCTTTAAAATATTTTGTAGTTTCTTCTCCTACTTGGCTCACTGATTCATCACTTGCCTCAGTTCTTCCTTCCATATTCCCTCCCTCACACTGCTTCCAAAATGCTTTTCCAATGTAAAAATCTGATCACAAGAGAACATAATTCAATCAATCAATTTTTTTTACATGTAAATTTCAAAATATTGAGCACAATATAGCTCCTCTTTGGTGAGGTACTGGTTAAGGTCTTTGGCCCATCTTTTAACCAGGTTGTTTGTTCTCTTATTGTTGAGTTTTAAGAGTTCTTTATATATTTTGAAAAACAGCTTTTTATCAGCTAAGTCTTTTGCAAATATTTTCTCCCAGTATGTGACTTGTATTCTCATTCTGTTGACATTGTGTTTCACAGATCAGAAGTTTGTTGCTGTTGTTTTTAATTTTAATGAAGTCCAGCTTATCAGTTACTTTTCTGAGAGGTTTTGTCTTTAGTGTTTTATCTTCAAAGGTATCATAGCCAAGGTCATCTAGGTTTTCTCCTATGTTATCTTCTCCTATGTTATCTTCTATGGGTTTTACAGCTTTGTATTTTACATTTAGGTTCATAATCCATTTTGAGTTAGTTTTTGTGAAAGGTGTAAGATCTGTGTCTAGATTCACTTTTTGGCATATGGATGTCCAGTTGTTCATAGATTTATATTTTAAGGATGAACAATTTCAATATTTCCATATGGTATGGTTTATTTTATCAGTGTATTCCATAGTGCATACTTTTTTCCTATAAAGAATGATGCTATCTTTTTAAGATTTCGGGAAACATTTAAACATAATTTTTTTTAAAGTTATACTGAATATGAAATATACCCATCCTTGTCAATATTCAAATAGCAAATATAGAACTAGATCAAGATAAATATCAGAATAGAAGAATATGAAAAATTGAATGAAAATCTCATTCCTGAGAATACATTTTTAAAGATAACTAATAGTAAATATTTGAGTTCTCTCTCTATGATTTGTGTGTTGGTAAAGGTTGTAATGAAAATTGTCAAATGACTTTCATTTTTTCTTTCCTGTTAAAAGCTTTCTCAAGGTGGAAAGTTGTCCTACATTGTGTCAAAAGAATAAGCTGTCAGATTGCTAATGTTTAATACATTCTGAGAATAACTGCCATGTACTATACAAATTTGACCTTTTCAGAACTCCAAATTTGATTGGATGGACATTTTTGTCCTATTTAAAAACTCAAACTCCTGTTGCAAAGAGCTAGAATGACCATCTACTGAAATTCAGAATACTAAAAAGGTTAAAGTACACAACCAAATGCTTCAGAGAGTATTTCATAATTAAATTTTTCTATCTTATTTAGTGTCAAAAATAATGAGAAACTGAGATGATGATATGAATTCAGTTTTCATTATTCAGAAAATAAAATGTAAGGTGAGAATGTTGTACCATTAGGTGTTATATTGAAAGCCTGTATAAAAATGTTTTTTAGTTTTGCTGAGGTATCAGGGATTAGTCTAAAATACAACCACCCTAGCACAAAGAATGCTTCATTTTCATTCAAAATGGCATTTAGATTAATAATAAAAAAGTTAATGTTAGTACTGCATTAAATCCTGAAGGTTTAAGTCATCCGTTCTTCAATGTTGGCATGTACACTTATTATTTAATTTATAATATCCCAGACATTTAGAGTAGGAGAAATTAAAGCACAACAGCTGGCAGAGCAGAAATCATAAATAATTAGATTTATTTTTTAAATGCCAAGATTGATTTTTTGATAGAATTATGTCTTAGTTTGGACTGCCTTAACAAAGTATCATAGACTGGGTGGTTTATAAACAACAGAAAGTTATTTCTCACAGTTCAGGAGGCTGGAATTCTCAGATCAGCATGCCAGCATGATCAGGTTCTGGTGAGAGCCCTCTTCTGGCTCTCTTCCTGTATTGACAACTTACTCTGGTTTCTTCACATGGCAGAAAGATATGAGATAGCTCAAAGTCCTCTCCTTTTAAGGGCACTAGTCCCATTCATAAGGGCTCTACTTCATGACCTAATTACCTCCCAAAGATTTTACCTCTTAATACCCCTAATACCATCAAAATAGGTATTAGATTTCAACATAAATTTTGGGGGGATAGATATTCAGCCCACATCAAATTATATAATTGTTTATATGATTCAAATATATGATTTCTCCATACAATATAGTAATTACAATAGGACATATTATTAACACAATCATGTGTATTTAATAAGGCTTTGATAAGTATAGACTGTTGATAGAATTTGAAGACAAATTCAGTATATATATATAAATAATATAGAATTTATTTCCATTAAGTACAATTAAAATAAATGTTACTCAATAACTTGGCAATGATACATGTTAATATATTTACTGAAAAATAAAGAAAACTAAGCAATACTGACATATATTATTTTTAACAGAAGTTGAAAAGTTTTAGAAATATTGATTTTAATTAAAATGGCATTGAATTAACTTGGGATTGAAGTTATTAAAATTAGTTATTCTTATAAAGAGTCCTGCTGAATTGTTTTGCCCCATTTTATTTCCAATGTAAACCATAATCTACTTAAATTATAATTATCTATTTAAATTGCAACTTTTCATATTTAAAAATGAGATTGAACACAGAAAAGATAGCCTTTTAAACAAAAACTCCTTATAAAAGAAATAAATCTGCTAACTTAAATAGATATAATATTATATAAATATAATTCATTAGAGTTAGTAGTGCTGTAAATGGAGAGACAGATTCCAGGATGCAAAATTGACCCAAGAAAGCCTATATAAGTGTGTGTATATATACATTTCCCTACAAGCAAATATACATAAATAAGATTTAAGACTGCTCAAACACATTGTATCAAATTAAGTATCATAGTTCTTACTATCTGACATAACTGTAAACATAATTTGTATGATTCTTAAGAGAAGGTGATAAAAGATTCAGTAATTAACTGAGATGGAATGGATTTTATGCTTTTATATATTTTAGCCCATGATGGTAAAATCTCTGAAAATCCACTGACCTATGCAAGTTTCATCCTATATGATACTAAACAGACATGGATAGCTTCTGCTATTTAAAATAGGTAGAAAGGCTGTATAAAATATACATTACTTTATTAAAATATATAATGAGATTAAATAAGTAAAGAGAAACTGTAGTTTATGTAAAGATAGAGAGTAAGCACTAAAACTTATGATACACTGGCATTGAGGTGTATGGTAAATAATTAAAAGGAAAAGTACATATTGCAATCTAAAGGCTGGTTTAGTGCTAAACTGGGAACATGAAAGAAATGTGTTCTTAAGAATGCAAAAGGGAGAAACTGGAAGTGAGCTCTTCTGTAAAATGGAGACAACAGAAAAACTTAGTAGAAGGAAGGGAAGCAGGGATGGAGAAAGGAAGGACTAAAGAATAAAAATCTTCTTTATCTGGTCTAGGCAAAAGAGATCATGTCTCTGCCCATGACTTAGGCAGTTACCTGCATGAGTAGAAGTACAAATACACACCTGATTTCATGTAATATTTAGTGTTACTAGATACTTGTGGCATCTGATAGATATTATTAAAGTAAAAATGAAAAGACTAGAAAAAAAGCAGCATTTAAAGATATTTTTAAGATGTTCACAATTAAAGAAAAATATGATCTGTTTGGGAATAGCAAGCAAACCTAGACAGATTTTAGTGACTGAAGAACATTAAACACAATGCAACAATTTTAAGATCAAACAGAAGATAGAATACCTATAAATAAACAACAGCAATACTGAAAACAGTAGTTTCTGCTTGTCAGGTACATTAGAAGCCAGAAAAGAATGAGGAAAATATTTAAAGTGCTTAGACCTATAACTGTTAACATAGAATCTAATAGGTTAACAATATTTTTCATCTTGCTCCTTCTTCAGTGACCCCAACCAAACTCCTTTAAGGCAACACCACACACCCATGCTAGACGAGATGAATTGAAAACATATGTTTAAATAAACCTTAATAATAAGAAAAGCTACATATTTATCATTTACTTTTTAGTATATAATGATATAACATGTTTCTGAAATGAAACAACATCAAATTTCATGTACCCTACTCATAATTTAATATGGGAATTGCTGCAATAACATTTTAAATGTTTGCTAAATCAATTAATTTATAAATATATACAAGAGTATATAAATATAATATCATATTTGCAATTAAGTTTATCTTAATTCTGTTACTTGTTAGAAATGTCTGGTTGTTAATAACAAGAGTTACACCTAAGGAGGTAAAAGACCTGTACCCAGAAAACTATAAGACACTGATGAAAGAAATCAAAGATGACACAAACAGATGGAGAGATATATGTTCTTGGATTGGAAGCATCAATACTGTGAAAATGACTATACTACACAAAGCAATCTACAGATTCAGTGCAATCCCTATCAAATTACCAAAGGCATTTTTTACAGAACTAGAACAAAAAAATCTTAAAATTTGTATGGAGACAAAAAAGACCCTGAATAGCTAAAGAAATCTTGAGGGAAAAAAACAGAGCTGGAGGAACCAGACTCCCTGACTTCAGACTATACGACAAAGCTACAGTAATCAAGACATTATGGTACTGGTACAAAAACAGAAATATAGATCAATGGAACAGGATAGAAAGCCCAGAGATAAACCCATGCACCTATGGTCAACTAAACTATGACAAAGGAGGCAAGAATGTACAATGGAGAAAACACAGTCTCTTCAATAAGTGGTCCTGGGAAAACTGGACAGTTACATGTAAAAGAATGAAATTAGAACACTCCCTAACACCACACACAAAAATAAACTCAAAATGGATTAGAGACCTAAATGTAAGAACAGACACTATAAAACTCTTAGAGGAAAACATAGGAAGAATGCTCTTTGACATAAATCATAGGAAGATTTTTTTTTGACCTACCTCGTAGAGTAATGGCAATAAAAACGAAAATAAACAAATGGGATCTAATGAAACTTAAAAGCTTTTAGACAACCCTCAGAATGGGAGAAAATATTTGCAAATGAATCAATGGACAAAGGATTAATCTCCAAAATATATAAACAGCTCATACAGCTCAATATTAAAAAACAAACAACCCAATCAAAAAATGGGCAGAAGACCTAAATAGACATTTCTCCAAAGAAGACATACAGATAGCCAAGGGGCACATGAAAAGGTGCTTAACATCACTAATTATTAGGGAAATGCAAATCAAAACTACAATGAGTTATCACCTCACACCAGTTACAATGGACATCATCAGAAAATCTACAAACAGTAAATGCTGGAGACAATGTGGAGAAAAGGAAACCCTCTTGCATTGTTGGTGGGAATGTAAATTGATACAGCCACTATGGAGAACAGTATGGAGGTTTCTTAGAAAACTAAAAATAGAATTACCATATGACCCAGAAATCCCACTACTGGGTGGAGCAATACAGCAATCCCAGAGAAAACCATAATTCAAAAATACACTTGCACCCCAATGTTCAGTGCAGCACTATTTACAATAGCCAGATCATGGAAGCAACATAAATGCCCATAGACAGATAAATGGATAAAGAAATGTGGTATATATATACAATGAAATGTTACTCAGCCATAAAAAGAAACAAAATCGGGTCATTTGTAGAGACGTGGATGGATCTAGAGACTGTCATACAGAGTGAAGTAAGTCATAAAGAGAAAAACAAATATCGTATATTAACACATATGTGTGGAATATAGAAAAATGGTACAGATGAAGCAGTTTGCAAGGCAGAAATAGAGAAACAGATGTAGAGAACAAACATATGGACACCAAGGGGGGAAAGCGGAGGGACTGGGAGTGGTGATGGGATGAGCTGGGAGATTGGGATTGACATATATACACTAATATGTATAAAATAGATAACTAATAAGAAACTGCTGTATAAAAAATAAATTAAATAAAATTAAAAAAAACCCAAGATTTACGAGTGAAGCTAGGTATTCTTCTCAGTTTAATACAGTCCTGTGAAGATGTAAGCAAAGATTTTCAACTTATACAATAGCAACTTAAAAATTTAACTTATACAATAGCAAGAAATACACATAACCATGAGCTTAACTCCTATAATCAGGAAATTCAGGAGTAAAATATAAATGATGAAATCCATTGAAAATCTTTGCTGAGAACAGAGTATGCAAATACAGTTATTTTTGCTTTAAAACTGGTATAATATTGTGGTCTGTCATTAAATCTGAAAAAAAATATGTAAACTATTCAATGTTAAACACTTTGAATTAATAATTTTTAATAAATAACAGTAAATAATCTGATTAATAATTGACTTGATTGATGGACTGATTCTTTGCCACGTGTTGTACATTTTCAGCTGTTAGGATATAGGCATTACTAATGCCATACAGATAATTCAGTAAGCGGTAATCATCACTAAAATGGATCAGGGCATAAGGTTTCCACCTGCTCTGACATCAACGTACAATAGGGTACTGGATAGAGTTTCTTCATTATTTTTCTGTTTGTGTTTTCTTTTGCAGCTTCAATTTTACCTCCAGACTTATTTTCCTTCAGTCTGAAAATCTCACTTTAATATTTCCTGAAATACAGGTCCACTTTTGTTAAGTTCTCTCTTCTTCAGTTGTCTGACAACTTTTTTATTTCCCTCTCAATACTTTAAAATGTTTAATGCAATGTTTTTTGGCTCACATGACTTCTGATATGAAATCAGCAGTAGTCTCACCCTCCTTCACACCCTTTAAAAATGTCTGTTTCCATCCCCACCCAGAGCTTCATTCAAGATTTTCTTAGAGTTTCCATCTAGTTTGGAAACATTTCAGCCCAGCCATTAATTCTCAAATTTCCCCTCTCTTCATGTGGGAAATCACTTAAAGTTAAACCCTTCAATATTGTCCTGCTTATTCCTGAGTAACAACTGAATTTTTTCAAAATTGTTTTCTCTTTGCTTCAGTACAGATAATTTCTGTTGTAACATTTGAACATGTGAAGTTTGTGATGAACAATTCAAATGGAGAGTTTGAATAGACAGTCAAGAATTTATAACTGAAGTCTAGGCTACAGATAGACATTTTATTGTGATCTGAATTTAGATGGTATTCAAAATCTGGTAGTGGATGATCACCAAGGAAATGAGTATAAAAGAGAAAACAAGATTTGAATATTGAATCCTGGAACACTCCAAAAATAAGAGATTGGAAAATCAAGAGGAAGCAGCAATGCAGATAATAAGGATCAACCAGTAAATAGGAGGATTAAGAGTGTCTGGTAACATGAAAACTAATGGTAAGGGAGTGTTTCCAAGGGAAAATAGCAATCACCTGAGTCAACACAAAGTGAATACTCAGGATATACTTTGGACTGACAAACTTAGAAATTTTTAGTTACATAAGAGCAGATATGATGGAGTGTTGGGGATGAAGATTGTAATGGCTATTGTAAAGAATTAAAAAAAAAAGAAATTGGAAATAGGTAATGCACATCTCTACCCAGGCACTTTCACATACGTATACACACATATTTTATTCCATATGAATTTATTTTAAATGTTTTGGAAAATATATATACTTTAGACAGAATAATTGCCACCAAAAGATATCCATGTCCTAATCCCCAAAAGACTGTCCATGTCCTCAACTGTGACTATGTTCCTTAATATGGCAAAAGGGACTTTGCAGATATGATTAAGAATCTTCAGATGAGGGAGAGTTTCTTGGATTACCTGGGTTGTCCTTACAAGAGGGAGGTAGAAGGATTAGAGTTGGAGAGTTATCTGAAGATGTTATGCAGCAGTTTTGAAGATGAAGGAAGAGGCCATGGACTAAGGAATGCAGGTCACCTCTTTAAGCTGGAAAAGTCAAGGGAATCTATCTGAGATTCTCCAGACGGAATGCAGACCTACTGATTTTAGGTCAGTAAAAACCATTTCAAACTTCTGACCTCTAAAACTATAATAAATTTTTTAAGCCACTAAATATGGAATATTTTAACCACCATGATAGGAAATATACATATGTGTATATATATATATAATTATATATATATACAGTTCAGTATTATACTCAGTATATAAATTCTAGATATTATTAAAGAAACTCCATATTTAAGTCTTTGGTTTTCAGAAACTTTTAACTGGGACTTCTCTGATGAAGTTCTCATTTGAGGTTGAAAGTCTATAATAATTGTACACCATGTTCATCTTCATTTCATCATTTCTCCATTACTGCCTTCTCCTGAGTTAAACAGAATTTCATATGTACCATTTTAATTCTCTTGTTGGTGATTCTGCTATATTTTTTGGTTAGGGCAGATCTGCTAGCAATAGATTTTCTCAGTTTTTTTTTCCTTTAATCAAGGAATGTCTATTTTTTCTTTCATTTTTGCTGGATATAGAGTTTTTGGTTGATAGCATTTCTTTCAACACTGTAAAGATGTCATTGCATCCACTGTCTGTAGATTCCATGGTTTCTGATGAGAAGTCAGCTGTTAATATTACTGAGGAACATTTTTAAGTGGTAAGTCACTTTTCTCTTGCCAATTTCAAGGTTTTCTTTGTCACTGACTTTTATTTTATTTATTTATTTATTTATTTTGGCTGTGTTGGGTCTCAGCTGTGGCATGTGGGATCTTTCTTGTGGCGCGTGGCTCTTCGTTGTGGTGCACAGGCTTCTCTCTAGTTGTGGTGCAGGCTTCTCTCTAGTTGTGGCATACAGGCTCCAGGGCACGGGGGCTCAGTAGTTGTGGCGCAAGGGCTCCAGAGCACATGGACTCTGTAGTTGTGGCAAGCAGGCTCTCTAGTTGTGGTGCACGGGCTCAGTAGTTCTGGCACACGGGTTTAGTTGCCCCGCAGCAAGTGGGATCTTTGTTCCCCAACCAGGGATCGAACCAGCATTCCCTGCCTTGCAAGACTGATTCTCAACCACTGGACCACTAGGGAAGTCCCATTTTTTTTGTTTTTAATATGACTATAGTGACTCTAGGATAAATCTCTTTGAGTTTATTCTACTTGAAGTCTGCTGAGCTTCTTTGATGTGTAGATGTATGTTTTTCATCAAATATGTGAAGTTTTTGGCCATTATTCCTTCACATATTTTTTCAGCCCTATCTTTTTTTTTTTTTTTTTTTGCGGTACACAGGTCTGTCACTGTTGTGGCCTCTCCCGTCGTGGAGCAGAGGCTCCGGATGCGCAGGCTCAGTGGCCATGGCTCACGGGGCCAGCCGCTCTGCAGCATGTAGGATCTTCCCAGACTGGGGCACAAACCAGTGTCCCCTGCATTGGCAGGCGGACTCTCAACCACTGCACCACCAGGGAAGCCCCTCAGCCCTATCTTTTTCCTTTTCTCCTGCGATTTCCATTATGCATATGTTGGCATGCCTGTTGGTTTCCCAAGTGTCAGTAAGGTTGTGTTCATTTTTCTACATATTTTTTTTTACTTTATCATCCTCAGAATGTATGAACTCTACTGATGTAACTTCAAGTTCACTGTTTCTCTTTTCTGTCAGCTCAAATCTGCTGTTGTGCCCCACTTAGTGGAAAAACAAATGTATGATTATCCAGCTTTCCCCCACTTAAAAACAAGAGACAACTTACAGGCATACATTTCAACTAATTATAGGATGTCAAAAATTCTTAGGTTCTTAGTATGTGTGTGTGGGCAAGTGTTCTGGCATGACCTAGAGTATTATAGTATCTTTAGCTGTCCCAGTTATTTGAATAATTCACTGTATCCAATTGGCAACAAAAACAGATGCTTCAGTTACATCAACCAGGTGTTAATTTTGTACAACTGAAAGTATTATACTAAAAAATGTCCTAATCAGTAAAATCTCTCTGTATTATGAGTTCTGAGTTTCAAACGCCATATTTTCAAAAACATATATACTATTTTAAAAATGTCCTTATGTTAGCTTTACAACACCATTTTTGCTCTTGTCTCCTCCAAAGTACTTATTAGAATAATTGTGGGTATTCCAGCTATGTGATTTTTTTTCTATTACAATACACATGCAGTTGAATTAAATTAAACTGAACAAATCATTCACATTGAATTACAACAACCTATTATAGAATTATATAATTTTAGGTTTCTTTTACTTATGGAACTATACAGATATGACAAATCAAATCAGCCTTGATAACCCAGTCACACCTTTTTAAGGAATTTCCATACCCTCAGAAACAATTTCTAAGCACCTTTGGCTAAAGAAAGTGATATAACTTACAGCATCATTATATTTTAAAGAATATCCTCTGAGATTGTAGGACAACTTGGAGATGATTCTATCCAATGATTTCAACTTACTAAGAATCTTTACAGTTGAAAAAGTGACATTTATTTGAGGTATACTGTACCAGTTAACAATGAGTTGACTCAGCTCCAAATTTGGTCTTTTATTTGCTTTTTGATATAGCTGGACCCTGTACTATTTCTTTTTTTCTTTTTCTTTTGTATCCAGAAAAATGTTATCCTTGTTGGTAGCGGGTAGTGTAGTGATTCTGCAGCCAGGAGCAAGTGGAAATTCCTCCTAAACAACTTCCGCAAAAACACACACTCCTCTCTCACATAGTTTCTAGTGGTAAGTGGCACCTCTGTGTAAACATTTTAGAATTGTGAATTCAGTGAAACTCCCAAAGGCAGCCAGTGAATTTCTATGGGCACTCCAACTCTGTATCCAGATATAACCCAATGATGGTTTTCTGACAAGTCAACACCCCTACCACACCCTTCTCGAGAGTCTTCCTGGCAACTTTTTGGCAAGACAACCATTTTGACTATTGACTTTTTAAGTTAACAGGAATCCTTACAACAAACTTACTGGCCAATTTGCCAGCATCCCAGAAGGCTGTTCTCTTGTTTATCACATCACTCTGCTAAACTGTGAATCAACTCTTGCTTAGGAAAACCCTGCTAGTTTCTTTTCTTTTTTTTTAACATGTTTATTGGAGTATAATTGCTTTACAATGGTTAGTTTCTGCTTTATAACAAAGTGAATCAGCTATACATATACATATATCCCCATATCTCCTCCCTCTTGCATCTCCCTCCCATCCTCCCTATCCCAACCCTCTAGGTGGTCACAAAGCACCGAGCTGATCTCCCTGTGTGATGGACCTACAGTCTCTCATATAGAGTGAAGTAAGTCAGAAAGAGAAAAACAAATACTGTATGCTAACACATATATATAGAATCTAAAAAAAAAAAAAAAAAAAAATGGTCCTGCTAGTTTCTTAACCATCTAATGGATTTTAACCACATCCTACCCAGTGAAATCTGGATCCCATACCTGTGGAACATTTTTTCTTCCTTCCAAGAGTCTTAATTTCTTGGGTATACTCCTTCAGCCTTCGGGCATTCTTTAGAGTTATATGTTTTTTCTCTTAGACAAGTTACGTTTTTCTCTTACCTGTTATTTTAATCTCTGGCTAATAATTATTTATATTAAAAATTTCCTCATCAAATTATTGTTCTCTTTCTGTTTATGAAATTCTGACTAAAACATAATTGTTAACAGAACTGGTTCCTAGAGATTGACCCAAAGGATAAAGTTTTGGGAATGTTTTGGTCATGGCATTTGCCTTGAGTGTAGTGCTTATCTCCTTGCAAACAGGAAATGGAATGCTTGTAATCCATCATATCACAATCAATCAAGTTACCATATGTAGTTGTTTGTGAATAACTGCCAACTGAAGTACATGCCTTGGAAATCCAAAGGGCTACTGCATTTGACCTTTGTGGAAATAAGACTGTGTTGTAGAATATATTCTTTGTAGAGCACTTGAGTTCTAATAAAGAAAAGAATGCAAGCTGAAGTCCATTAATTTCCAGATCAACTCATGATGCAATAACCAGATATCCTCCATGATAGCCCTAAAATAATCCAGTATTCCTTGCAAACACAAGGCTCATATTTTGGAAACAAAACATAAAGTTTAATTTTGAACATTACAGAATTAAGCTATAGTTAAATTCACAGTCACACCATTTCTCATGTGAAATTTAGCTCACTGCTTGGCAAATAATTGGATCCTGAAAGTTGGAATGGAGACATCTTGTTAGGCTCAGATAAAACTGACACTGTGAACTCCTAAGTCACTCTGAGACTCACTTATCAATGGAAGTAGTTTGCCTTCCAGTGTCTGAGATTAGCTTTCCTCTTCTTAAAGACCCTGTGATAACACCAACTGGGGCAGATGTCTTGAAAGAAGATGACAATTTTCCTTAGGACCCACCAAAAGTATATTCTGTTGCCACAAGAACCACGACTAGGGTAAAATTTACCACGCTCAAGGTGTACAAAATCTGACCCAAGAGAAAATAGCATACATTAAAAAAGGCATTGATAAATGCTGAGGGGAGCATCTGCATTCATGAAAATCTCTGTGGTTTCTCTCTTTTGTATGTAAGGCATAACTGTAAGGGATGCCACCATTGAGTTGGGCTCCCTAATTCCAATGAGATTATAGAATCCTAAAGTAATAGAATGCAAGTGACAACTCTTAACCAACAAAGCAGGTGGGAACTTACATCATAAAGGGGAAGCAGGAGTGAACTGGTAGTCAGCATGCCTTGGCCTGCCAGATATCTTTATTGTTGGCTAATTTATTAAGGCAGGCTATTTATTAATTTATTAAGGTGCTTCTAGGTATAAAAGAGCCACACAGTCTACTAGAGTAACACTTGATATCTATAGCAGAAAAACAAACCAACAAAGTTCTAGTAGCCAATAAATCTGGCTTGAGTCACCACAGTAGAGAGTTGTAGCTTCTTAACCAGCTTCCAGATCTGGGTCAATTCACAGATACAAAGAATCTGCAATGAAGAGGAGATTGAGTCCACTTGAAATAGGATCCTGAAACTTTGCCACAAGTTCACACTATAAATCTTATTTCAAACTTTCCCCAAAGGCAAAAGGAAAGTGACAGTGCATTGGGGAAAGAGGAATAGTCAGAACTAACTGGGATTACTAGACACTGACTTTGAATTAAAACGGACACCTGGGGACAGAAAACGCCACTGTGGTTCAACAGCCAAGATAGGGGCTTATGAAGACTCAGTTATGGTGAAAGTTGTGAGGTTAACTTCCAGAAAAGATAAGATCTGTTTACGGAGACCTTCATATGGTGCTATCTTTCCCACAGACAGAATATATGAGTCTGGAAATCAAGGGAGGAAATGGAAGTGGCTTCTCTTAATATTACACCCAATAACCAATTCGCAGAGTTTTTCTTTATGTTCTAGTGACATTGACTTTTGCTTTGCTGTTTGAATGTCTAAATATCCAAGGCGAGGATCCTTCCATTAGGGGCACAATAAGAGTCCTCTTGAATTGCAAGATGAGCCCTTTCTGGCTCCTTACACCAGAGAAACCAGCAGATAGAAAAAATGGCTTTCTCTACTGGCTGGAGTGATTGATTCTGATTCCTAAGGGGAAAGTGGAGTAAAGAGCACTACAACTGGAACCCAGGGCATTCTCCGGGTGTCTCAACTTTTCCATGCTCAATAATAAAGGTAAATGGAAAATTACAGGAACCTTCCCCCAAAGACAGGATATTTGAGGACTCAGGCCATTTGTTAATTCAGGTTTGGGTTACTCCATTGGGTGAAGAACCTCAACCAGTTGATGTTTTTGAGGAGTGTGGAGGAAATACAGAACGGACGGGGAAGAAGAATCCATAGATATTCATTATTTTCAGTTAATGAAATAAAGATTGTAGTAGTTTTTCATATTGTTTTTCATATGCATGTTTTCACTTATATATGTAAATTAATTTTTTCTACTCTCTCCTCATTAAAAAAAGTATATAAAAGTTGTCACAGGTTAACTGCCAAGTTAGTGTTAGGTAACAATATTCAGTGGGCTGTGAGTGTGACAGAATTTGAGAAGCAATTAATATAGCCACAATAATGGATGCAATGATTATTGGGACTGTGCATCTTTTCATTTTGAGAAAATGGTGAGAACTTCTTTATTTATAAGAAACATAGCTATATCTTCTTAGATGGAAATATAGAGTTGTTTGTTACAGTAGGGAAGTTTAAATATACGTAGAATGATGTATTTGAAAGCTGGATAACTAAATAACCAAAGGCACCACGTTAGCTATTAATTCATTGCCTCTTTGTTCTGTGACAATGGAATTGGGCCTTCTAAATTTTTTTTTCCCAGTCAGTACAATGTTAAGCCCTGTTAGTATGAATTCGAAAAGGATTTTCTCTTCCTGGTTCCTGTAGGTGGGCCATTCCAGTGTGCTCCTAGTGTAGGGTGTTATTTAGCAACATCCTCATAGCCGGCAGTAAGGTATCTCCTCATTTTCTCCCAGCACACCTGAATTGTTCCCAAAGATAAGAGGCACTTTATCATGAAAGAATTTGACAAAAGATTGGTGGCACTCCCAAGGACACACCAACTGGCTTGCCCACATTTCCAAGTGACAGCTTCCAGGGGGCTCAATACCTAATTCCTCTCCAACCCTAAGGATTTCCAGAAGCGTTCTGGTGAGTTTAGCAAGTGCTTTCAGCTGGATTTCTAGCAAATTTAGAACAACTGCACTGGCAACAGTTAGGGAATCGTATCATTATTCCATCAGGTGTTTCTCCACCTGTCAGCTACCAGCTCTGGCCAGAAACAGTGGAAAATGTCTTCACCCTTCTGTGGGCTTCAACCCCCCCGCCCCCATGCAAAAGAGGTCTGATCTAATCCCCGGCCTAGCTGAGAATTTTTCCCTTCAGTGTGTTACTTTCTTGGGTACCCTAACTCAGTCCAAAAGTATTCTTTAGGGTTCTCTTTTTCTTTTCCACTTAAGTAATTCCCTGTCATTCTAATCCACTGTTAGTAACTCTTTATATTAAATTCCCTGTGTTCAAATTAAAGGGTGGATTCTCTCACTTTATTGGAGCCTAATTAATACATATATTAAATAAACATTTTGCAGAATTCACTAGTAAAGAACTGATTGTGTAGATAATAGATGACACTACATAAATGGTAGCATGAAACAAAGTAGGTTCACATTAGAGCACGTGACATATTGTAGAGTGTCATATATAGTTCACTCAACCTGTTTCCATTTTAAATGTCCAAGGTAACTTTAACCCATGTTGCTGTAAGTATGGATTTAAGACATAAAAAATTTAGGATTCTATTAAGTACAGTGCTAAATGACTGAAGGTAAACATTAAAGGTAAACATTAAATTGTGCATGCACGACATAAAGTCAGAATATATTTAGAAAGTAAAAGTGTAGCAAATATTTGATATCATTTTAGCTGTTACAAAGCAAAAGGGGAAAACCACAAATACATTTTTTTTTCATAGCATGGAATACCTTACATGTAAAATATTAATACGTTTGTATAAAATGAAATTCTGCTTGGCATCTGATGGGGAATCAGATTTTTAAAAGAAAGCTGTATAAAATGTACCTTTCTAAGTATCTCTTCCCCTTATCTGAATGACTAATTTTGAGGAAGATAAGTTTGATTTTGTAAGTCTTTTGGTCACAAGATAAATTTTTCACACTTGGTATCACTGAAGAGCCTTAGACTCATCATTAAGTCTTGTTTGTCAGAATACCAATAACACTTTTCAGCTCTTTCTGTAATGATTGGTTGAGATGACTATCCACTATCAGAGCATGCTTTGCATTTTATGTAGAGTAAGTACAATGGAAAAAACATGTTAAAAAGTATACAAGTTTGAGCAAAGTAAACATGTTAAAGCATTTAAAATGTTTGTGCATGAGCAACAGGCCTTTATAAGCTTTGTCAATTAAATGTTAGATTTTGGCATAACAGGGAAGGGGACATGACCATGGGCAATGTGTCTCATTGATCAAGGAAGTTCCCAAAAGAGAACATCAGGGTAAGGCTGTCTTAAGGCAACACTCCCAGAAGGTAGAACAGTAAGTCCTTTGTTCCTGGAGGTACGTCTGCGTGATGCATCACAGCATCCTCTCACCATGAGTGAAGGCAGAAACATGCTGCTGGGGTTGAGACTTAGGGTGCTTTTCTTCCCAAGATGGGTAATCTCCCATCCTCATAGATGGTTCTAGCCACACACAGGGAAGCCATGGCTTATACAAATTCTTGAGTTACAACTTCTGACATTAAGTCCATATTTCCATGACTTCTTCCTGGCCCAGTATTTGTGTGAATGTCTGTTTGTGTGTGTCATGTACATGTTTTGGGGGTATTTTTTGACCTGTGTAGAAGGTCCTGCTGTTATGATCAGTCAGACACTTGTTACTTATGTAGAATATTTCCAGTTGTGGATTAATGCAGCTTTCTGCTTTAATAGGAATATTATTTAAGAATGTTTTAGAATCTGTTTTTAGTCTTCAGTGTATTGTTACCTGCTTTTCACCTTGTAATGAGTCCAATATCTACACTTCCTATTTTTCAGAGCTATTATCTATTTAATTTTTATTCTTACCCTAATTTCATTACTTATATTTTCTGCTACTTTCGGAATTTATAATGAAAGGGAGTGGCTGCAGTATGTGCTCAGTCAATCCTCTTAAATTAGAGGGTGTGGTAGATACTTTCACATGATTGTATACATGCTTCACTGATGAACTTAAAATATACATATATATCAATATTTTTAAAGCAATTTTAGAAAATTTCAGCCTTCTTTCTCTAAGGCTAATTCATATCCTGTTGTAATTCCTGAGCTTCACAATTCAGTGATTTTAATTCATCGGCATACATTTTTAAAACTCAACAAATCCTTATCATGAAAAATTCTACTTCTCTAAAAAATAAGTAATGACTTTCTATGTGATACCTTTCTCTCTTCACTAACTTTCATAATTTATCTAGTTACTACCCTTTATAAAGAGCATTTAGATTGTTGTTATACTTTGAATGCTAAATACCTACAATTTAGCTTTCTTTATTTTATATAGTATTTTGGTAAATTAATACTATATTTTAAGAGGACATTTGTGTTATCCCTTAAGCAATTTGCCTTTGTGCCTTTTTACCACTTTATGACTGTATTTATCATTTTCATTTTGGGAGCTAAGGATTAGAATTATTCACTTTGAAGTTGACAGCATTTTCTATAGCACCATTTTCAAATAAATTGTTCATAAATGTTATAGCTTGTTATTTTAAATATTTTCCTTCTATTCTGTGAACTTTGAAATAGAAGAAAATATAGCAAATATCTATATAATACTTTAAATTGCAGTATATCTATAAAACTGAAATTTTTAGAGAGTTTTATTTAGCCAATGGTATCCTCATTAAATGTCAGCTGGAATACCGAATATTACACGTGGGAATTAAGGTGGAGACTCAATAGTAAGGAAAGTAAAAAAGAATGTAAATGCTATTGTTGATTATTTTAAGCAAACATTATCTTGTCAATTTTTCACAATATAACTAGCAATATCATTATTTTGAAAATTATCTTAATGAGCACTTTGCTTTAATTTTTCTCCATTCACATTTCCTTTCAGAATATATATTCATCCATTCCATGAATTAATGTTCATTGTTCTCCTAGTGTACCCAAGGCATGAGACTAGATGCTGTGGTGTATAAAAGTGATGACTTAAGATATAGTTAGTGGCCTTAAGTACAATACACAGGTATAGTGGAAATAGGCAAGAGGTATTAAGAACAAGTTCACAAAATAGTACACAAAGCTAAAAGTCCAAGGATTAATGTTATTTGCAGGTTTAAAAAATATCTTTAAAGGTATTTGGGATTTTAGTTACACAGACAGACAGTGTCAGGGATGGTGGTAATAAAAACAACTTTCCCAATGACATAAGGCAGTGGAATGTGAGAATATGAAGTATGAAGAGGGAACAGTGAGCAGAGTGATGTCTACACTATTCTCTGAGCAGCCAACACCATCTAAAATGTGACTCTGGTCATAACATGCTCATAATTAAAACCACAAAATGGGCTCATGAGAAAACAAGAATTCTCATGAGCAGAAAGCTCG
This sequence comes from Delphinus delphis, assembly GCF_949987515.2. Classification (NCBI taxonomy): domain Eukaryota; kingdom Metazoa; phylum Chordata; class Mammalia; order Artiodactyla; family Delphinidae; genus Delphinus; species Delphinus delphis. The sequence continues at coordinate 151,914,413 of NC_082685.1, forward strand.
CCTGCTTTCAAACAGTTTAGAGTGAGGAAGATATCCTGGAACAAGATAGAGGTGATAGTTCCACAACAACATAAATGTAATAAATGCAATAACTGAATGGTATACATTAAAATAATTAATGGTTAATTTTATGTTTTATAAATTTTACCTCATAAAAAATTTAAAGAAGAGTGAAATATAATTATCATGTCCTCTTGCTTTGGTCCAAGATCTCAAATATCTGTAGCTGAAAAGCTCCTCACTTGCCTTATTTTTTTTCCAGGCTCTGCTACTGAAATTTTTCAACAGTAATTCTCCTTCACCAGTGGCCTTAATCATACAATCAGATTCTCAATCATATGCCTTAATCATGCAATCAAATCCCTAGAGGTAACTTTGCAGGTAAATTCCTGGTACCCCATGTGCCCATAAAATTTCTAAACTCATAGCTGAAACCAGAATAATATAAATTAGTTCAATTAATCTATGACAAAGAAGGCAAGAATATATGTATGAGAAAAGACAGTCTCTTCAATAAATGTTGTTGGGAAAACTAGACAGCTACATACAAAAAAATGAAACTAGACCACTTTCTTATGCCATATACAAACATAAAATCAAAATGAATTAAAGACTTTAAAAGTAAGACTTGAAACCATAAAACTCCTAGAAGAAAACATTCATTGTTCTTTGATATTCATCTTAGCAATATTTTGCTAAGACAATCATCTTAGCAATGTGTTTTTTTGGATCTGTCTCTTCAGGAAAGGGCAACAAAAGCAAAAAATAAACAAATGGGACCATATCAAACTAAAAAGCTCTTGCTCATGGGCTTCCCTGGTGGCGCAGTGGTTGAGAATCTGCCTGCTGATGCGGGGGACGCGGGTTCGTGCCCTGGTCCGGAGGATCCCGTGTGCCGCGGAGTGGCTGGGCCCGTGGGCCATGGCCGCTGGGCCTGCGCGTCCGGAGCCTGTGCTCCACGACAGGAGAGGCCACAGCATTGAGAGGTCCGCGTGCCGCCAAAAAAAAAAAAAAAAAAAAAAAAAAAAGCTCTTCCTCAGGAAAGGAAATCATTAGCAAATGACAAGCCAACCTACTGAAAGAGAGAAAATATTTGCAAATGATATGTCAGATAAGGAGTTAATATCCAAAATATATAAAGAACTCACACAGCTCAATATCAAAAAGACAAACTATTCAACTAAAGAAATGGGCAGAGGCTCTGAATAGATATTTTTCCAAAGAAGACATACAGATGGCCAACAGGCACATGAAAAGATGTTCAACATCGTTAATTATCTGGGAAATGCAAGTCAAAAACCACAGTGAATTACCACCTCACGCATGACAGAATGGCTATTATTGAAAAGACAAGAAATAACAGGTGTTGGCAAGAACGTGGAGAAAAGGGAACCCTTGTGCACTATTGGTGGGGATGTAAATTGGTGCACCACTATGAAAAACAGTATGGAGGTTCCTCAAAAAATTAAAAATAGAACTGCCATACTATCCAGCAATTCCACTTCTGGATATTTACCTGAAGAAAAATTTTTATAAAATTTCAAAAAGATACATGCTCTCAATGTTCATTTATAGCATTATTTACAATAGCCAAGATATGGAAGTCACCTAAGTTTCCATGGATAGATGAGTAGACAAAGAAACTGTGGTATATAATTACAATTGAATATTACTCATCCATAAAAAAAGAATGAAATCTTGACATTTGCATCAACATGGATGGACCTAGTAGATATTATGCTAAGTGAAATAAGTCAGACAGAGAAAGACAAATACCATATGATTCCACTTATATGTGGGATTTGAAAAACGAAACAAACAAACAAACAAACAAAATGAAACAGAAACAGACTCATAGATAGAGAAAACAAACTGGTGGTTCCCAGAGGAGAGGGGGTAGGCGAATGGGTAGAATAGTTGAAGGGGATTAAATGGTACAAACTTCCAGTTACCATGTAAATAAGTCATGAGGACCTAGTGTACCACATAGGGAATATAGTCAGTAATATTATAACAACCTTATATGGTGACAGATGGTAACTATATTTATAGTGGTGATCATTTTATAATGTATAAAAATAAGGAATCACTAGTTGCACACCTGAAACTAGTGTAATATCGTAAGTCAATTACACTTAAGTTAAAAGTATATATAAATTTAAAAATATATGTGCTAGTGTCTTTTTTTTCTTTCTCTTTTGCCCAGGTATTTATTCTGCCAGATGAAGCCAAAGGAGAAATTAGGTTTGTTACAGAAGAAATAAAAGAGAAATGAGGAGTTAATGTCCAGATTTGGCACACAGATGGCTCCTTTCGGTTCCTAGAACAGCTCCGTCTAATATAAATATAATGTAAGCCATAGAGATAATTTTAAATTTATGGAAGGCATATTTCTTTAAAAAATTTTTAATTTAATTTAATCACAAATATATAAGAAATTATTTCAACATGTAATCGATACAAAATATTATTGAAGTATCTTTATATTAGGTTTTTCATTAATCATTCTGCAATATATGTTGTGTATTTTGCACTTACAGCACATCTGAATTTAAACAATTCACATTTCAATTACTCAGTAGTCACTGTAACTAGTGATTGTTTTATTAGACAGCACAGCCCTAGAAAATATGTGAAGTGCTGATGGTCATACATTGTTGAAAAGTTATTTTTAAAAATATTTAAGCTTCCTATCCAAGAACCAGATCTGACTATTTGAATGTTTAGCATTATATACCATCAGTAGAAAGACCTCAATATATAATTGAAAAATTAGCCCTTATTTTCTCAGGAAGTGAGTGGGAGTGTGAGAAATTATGTGAATCATGAGGGAAGCACACAGTCACAGACTGGTTGTGTTTTGGCTACAGAACATGCAAATTTAAATTCTGAAGAGGATGAGTGTTAAGGTAACTGAAACCCTAAAAATATTTGTTAGTGTCAGTCAGGGTGATCTTATGACAAAAGCATAGATGCAGCAGAGTAAAAAGAGCTGTACTACATGGGTAGACATAGAAAAAAGAATAAGTCAGTAAACTTAAATCTTAATAATGATTTTCTGGTATTTCTTGGATACAAAATTCCATATTTCTGTGAGTGATGAATAGGGTCACTGAGTTGAAGGCCAATGTCCTAACAAGAGCTTTCTGGAGAGGGGCAATGGAAACAGATATCCAAGGTTAATAAGCCACCAGTCTTTATCCAAAGACAGGATGAAATGTGCATACTCCGGAGGTCTTCAGGTCATGCATGCCAACAAGGGAGGACCAAAGAACTTTCCTGAATCCAAGGACAACAATAACTTAACTTTTTTTCTCTTTGGAAAACAAAAATGAAAACACCCTGTGTTTTCACAGGGTGAAAGACCAGAGTTCAAATAACAACCTTCCTCTCCAGTTACAGACAAAATCAGGAAAGCCTCTTACTCTATATACACCTTATCAGAATAAAACAAGCAAAAACAAAATGGAAAGTTCCTCAAGAGACATGCTTATTGGCCAGAAAAAAAAGAGGCTTTTAAAACCAAAAAGACTAGAATAATTAGTAAGTTGAAGTGTTCTCCCACAAACTCTGGTGTCCTGAGGCTCAAGAAGCTTAAGAAAAAAAAAGTTGCAACATTTCTGCAATTTTGTGTGTAAATTTGTCACCATACTATGTATCTATATGCTACTATTTTGCATTATTATTGTATTCTTCCTCTAATAGAAGGATTTTCAGTCTCCTTCAATTCATTCTTTATAAAAAAGTTGAAGAACCAGCAGGAAATCCATTGCTATATGGGATCCAATTCCAAAGCATCATCTTAGTCCCTTCTTTACAGATGTCATAAAGATTCACTAGGCACTGACAGTCATCAGTCTTGAAACCCTTCTATTCCTCTATGAATTCACATGCTAGAGGCCCTCAGTCACACATAGGACCTTTACCCTCAATTCATTACTTGCAACAATGATAAAATTCCTTTTGTCTCAAGACCAGTCATTGCCCACAGTCTCTCAAACCTTTGCCTCACTTGTAAGCAATCTACATTCCATAGAAACAAGGCCCAGAGTCCCTTATAGGTTGAGCAATTTTGCATTGCACTTCATTAAGAGATGTTTCTGAATCTGTGCTTAAACCCAGTGTGCACAACTTTACCTTCTGCCTCATACGGTCCTATCATTCCATTGATGAGCTATCAATAAAGGTATCATTTTAAAATATCTAATATCAAGAATGTATCAAAGCCAAACTTAATCTAAGGAATTTACAGTCATTTACTTTTCTTCAAAACAATTATTTTAGTAATAAAAGTCAACTCTAACATTTTATAAATGAAGAAACTGAATATATGGAAGTTAATCAGGGACCGGCATTGAATTCTAGGCAGATGGACTCCCACAGCATGAATTTTGCTTTCCACAGTGCACTGCAAGTGATGCCCTTTACAAGTGAAGGGATTTCTTCCTTCTCTTCCAGTCTAGATATACTCATTCTCTAAAATTACACTCATCTTCTCTCTCTCAAAATAGTTATGATTTCTTTGTTGTCTCATATCTGCTGTTTTTTTCTAAGTATAAAATAAAACTATGACTAATCAAGTAAAAGCAGAGATAGCAAAATAAATAATTGTGAGGATAATAAAGAGGACTCAGCAACAGTTACGGTAGAAATTATAAAGCAAAAATTATACAAGGTATAACTTTAACCCAAATTTCCAAAAATAGAAAAGACATTTTATGTAAATTATATTGCCAAGTTTGAGTAAGGTCATACAAGCAAGGATTCACTATCTTCGAAAAATGAGAGTGACTTTTTCTATACCTTGAAAGAATGTGTGTAAGACTAGTGTTATTCCTTCCTTAAATATCTGGAAAAATTCATCAGTGAGGTCATCATATCCCTGGTCTTCCTTTTTTAGAAAGTTTTATAAAAAGCATTCATAATCCTTAAAAATGAAATCAGATTCTTTACAGTTTGTATTTCTTTTCCAGTCATCTTTGGTAATATAATTATTTAGAGGAATATATCTATTTTATCCAAATTGTAAAATGTAATGTTGTTTATAATGTTCACTTGTTACTTTATGGATGTGTATAAGATACAGTGTGATATCCTTCTTTTATTACTAATATTGGTAACTTTTATTTTCTCTATTATTTTTTACCATCTTGCTATAAGTTTATAGATTAAACTTTTTCAATGGACTGCTTTTAGGTTTGTTGATTTGTTATACTTTATGTTTGGTTTCTCATTCATTGATTCCTCCTCCAGATTTGATTATTTATATTCTTTTTTCTTTACGTTTGATTTTCCTGTTATTTTCCTAGCTTTTTGAAATGGAAGATCGTCACTGCTTGTCTTCCTATCATCTTTTCTCGTGCATATATTTAAGGCGACAGATTTCCCTCTAATCAGTGCTATATCTGTATTCTGCGAGAGATAATATGTGATGGCTTATGTTCAAATATTTAAAAAATTTTGACTTTATCATTTGACTCACTAATTATTTAGTAGTGTACATACCCTTTTTTCCCTTTATCTGTTTGTTGTTAATTTTTAGATTAAATCCACTAAGGTCAGGAAAAACACAAATTATTTTAATATTTTGAAATTGTTGGTCATTTTGCTTATGGCCCAGCATATGGTCAATTTGTTAAATCTTCCATGTACACTTGAAAAGAACGTAGATACTATAGTTTTGTATAAAGTGTTGTATAAATGCCTATTAGGTCAAATTTGTTAAATTTTTTGCTCAGACATTTTATATTTTTTGGCTAATTTTATCAGCTATTGAGGAAAATATGTTAAATTTCCCCACTAGATTTATGAAATGTCTATTTTTTCTTCCTATCCATTTTTTTTCCTTCATATATTTTGAAAATTTATTCTGTGTACATTCAGAATGATTGCACATATGATAATAAAGGTTAAAACAATAAAAATTTGGGGAGCTATAGGAAGACATCTTTATGATACTGAAGTAGATTTTTTTTTTCAAACATGTTGCAATAAGCACTGACTGTTACAGGAAAAATAAATGCACTATAATAATATTAAGAATATATATTCCTCAAAAGTCACAATTATGGAAGTATAAAGACCACTCACCAAATTAGGAAAAGATACTCATTGTACTTATATCTTTTTTTTTCAAATGCACAAATGATTAAGAAAATGATAGATGACCCAATAGAAAAAAAAAAAGGCCCTAATACTTAAAAAAATACTTCATATAAGAGAATATTTAAATGGGCAATGAACATATTTAAAGATGTTCAACTTCATCAGTCATCAAAAAATTGCTATAAATTTACAAATGCAAGAATGGCTAAAATGAAAATAACTGACAATTCCAGGTGTTAGCAGCAATATGAAAATACAATTTATTTTTGATAAAATTTGATATTTTAAATTTGATATTTCCATATTTATCATGCTTTGCTGGTGAGAATGTAAATTTGAAAATGCCTCTGAAAAACTCTTTGAGATTCTCTTCTAAAACTGAACTTATGGCTACCCTATGGCTACATAAGAGCATTCCAAAAGAATATCCATACATTTGTTAATTAAAGCATATGTACTGGAATGTTCATGGCTACGCTATTCAAACTGCCCTTTTCCCCCTCCCCCCTCAAAAAAGAAAACCTACCAAACTGCTTAGCAAAAGCTGAATGTATAAATACAGTATAATATAGACGAGGGGAGGAGTGACGTTTGTAAACTAGCAGCATAGGAATTTCTAGTGCTTGTCCCCTCAGAAACATCAGTTTGAACAACTGTGCACGAAAATACCTTCACAAGAGGCAAGGATTCCAGGTGAGGGATGACAGCACCTGCGTGAAGAACATAAGAAAAGACTCATTGAAGAGGGCAGGAGGGATAGATTCACATTCTCCCCATCACCCCTCCCGCAAACCAGAGGTGGCCAGCCCGTAGAGAGAAAAGTGAGCGCCCACTTCACAGGGGACCCCAGACCAGCCCACCCAGCACCAGGCCGACTCCGCAGCCCTAGATGGCTCCTGAGGGCTCCCACGAGCCAGGACCCTGGCCAACCTGGCCCCGGGCAGCTCGCTTGCCACCAGGCTCCTGGAAGTCGCCCCCAAACCCAGCACCTCCCGTCCCCGCCCCCGCCCCACACCTGCCAGCTCCAGCAGCCCCAGGCGGCCCCTGCGGCCCCAGGCAGCCTCTGGAATACCAGACTCCCAGGGTTCCGCGCGCGCGCGCGCGCGCGCGCGCGCGCGCTGCGCGCGCGCACATGCGCGCACGCTGCCAATCACGGACTTGCTGCAGCGCCTAAACTCTGGCTGCCGCAGACGGCTCCCAGGACGCTCGGGTCGCCGCACACTCCTGTTATCCTCGGCTGCCGGCACACCCCGCGTTGCTGTCCCCGTGGCCCCAGCTGCTGTGGCCCTGGGGTCGCGCGAACCCAGGCTCTGGACCTCAGTAGCCACCTGCTCGCAAGGACATAGGACACCGGGCCCCCGGCCTTACCAGTTCCCTCAGCCCTGAGAGGCTCCTGTGGCCTCAGCTTTAGCCCCCGCAAACCCAGGTTGCCGACCAGGCCCCACGCGTCAGGCCGACTACTGCAGACCCAGGCTTCAATCCACCTCGGCACCAGGCCGCTCGAAGGCCCCAGGGCCCAGCTGGCCCCCACGGACATAAACCGTGGACGGTTCCCGCCAACTGGATTCCAGGCGCCTCAGCGCCAGGCCCGCCCTCGCGGACCCGGTTCGCGCTGGCCCCACAGACCTGGGCTCCCAGCCCGCTCTGACACCAGGGCCCCACGATACAGGCCAACTCTCAAGGCCCCAGGTTCCAGACTTAACAAGCGCTAGGCCAGCCCTGGTGGGCCCAGTGGCCGTAGCCACTTTGCAGGAGCCTCAAAACAAGGTTCCCGGCCTGGCATCGTCTTAAAGGGCCTTGGAAGATCCAGGTACCACCCCACAGGCCCCGGCACCTGGTTGGTTCCCGTGGACCCAGGATGCAGGACCGCCCACGGCATACAGCTCAAGGTAAGTTAGTCAAATTCAGACTACACTAATATTGTAATACGGTGCTGGGTTAGTCACTTAACGGTAGTTTAAAAGTTTTGAGGACAAAAGTACTAAAAATAATTAGAGCCACAATAATTTGTTAATAGATACACAATATAAAATGATACACGTATATAAGAGTAGATGTATAACGGAAATTATGACATCCAAAAGATAAAATTTGAGGAAGGGGAATAAAAGCATAGAGTTTTTGTATGTGATGGAAGTTAAATTGTTATCAGGTTGAAATAGACTGTTATATCTGTAAGATGATGAATACAAACCTCACGATAACTGCAAAAAAACAAAAACAAAACCCTACAGTAGGTACACAAACAGATAAAGAGAAAAGAATCAAAGCATACCACTACAGACATTTTGTAGCACTTTGCAAAAATTAAAAAGGCATATGAATGTTTATAGCATCATTGTTTATAACAATGTATCACTGAAAATAGGAAAACAGACAAATTGTATCTGTAATACAATGTCACAATAAGGATTAATAATCTTGATATAAATCTGTATTGGTATATGAAAAACATAATTTTGAGTGGTAAAAGCACACTGCATAATTATTTGTATTTCACATATGGAAATATAAAAATCACATAAAAATTATTTTAGAATTGTATATATGTACATTATATGCAAAGGTAAGACATTCATTTGAAGTAGTAAAACTACATTTATCACAATGGAAAGGGACAGGGTTAAATTGAACTTAATTTCTTTTGTAAAGTTTCATTTTCTATACAGAAAACATAACTCAAATAAGGAAAACCTGCAAAGATTATGACTCTCATTTATGGGTATCTAGGTGATTGTCATTTATATCTGCAGCCCTGAGGTTACTCTGAGGAGATTTACATACTACTTCTTGTTCTGTCAATGAAAAGTTTATGGAGAGGGAAAGTACTTACAGTCTGTGGTAAATTTCCTCATGTGTAAAACGGAGGACTTGACTTATACAATAAATAATACCCTTTTCTGTTATACCTATACGTTTTTACTATTCTACTGCAAACATAAGTCCAAAATAGGTTATGAAACCACCAACTGAATGTATATAATACATTCACTAAATCTCATGTTTATTACATAGCTCTTTTTTTTTGTTATTCACAATAGCCACAACTATACGTTTAAAACTGTATTTTAAATTAGGTTGTAGCACCTAGTGAAGAAAATCAGTGAATATTGTTTTAGTGCAAAAACACATCCATATTTGAATATGCAACAAATAATCATATGATTCTCTTACATCTGCAAAATGTTTCTCTCATAGTGCCTCCTAGTCAAGACTTCATTTATGTCATTCTAGAGCAAACAAAATATAAAATGAGATTTTAAATTTATATGCTACATAAATGCATTATAGTCTCAGCTTTATATTTTGCTATGCGTGGAGTCTCTACTGAGTTTGAGAAAGTAAAAAAAACAGTGTATATTCTCTTTCTCTGGGGAAAAATTTATATAACCTGTTGTAAACTCAAGCTGATTTAACATATTATATGATAATACACAGAGAAAAAAATCTTTAGTTTCCACAAGTATTCAACTTATTTTTTCTTGAAATATCTCAGAGACATTCATTAAAGCTAAGATTGTAAATTAATTTTATTATCTTGTGTGATGTTTAAATTTATGTGTCAATTTGGCTGGGCCACGGTGCCCAGATGTTAATCAAACATTTATCTAGATGTTTCTGTGAGAGTGTTTTTGGATGAGATTAACATGTGAGTTGGTGGACTGTGAGTAAAGTGGATCTGTTACCATAATGTGGGTGGGCCTCACCCATTCATTTGAAGGCTTTAATTGAACAAAAGACTAACCTCCCCGCTAGCAAGAAGGAATTCTGCAGTAGACAGTCTTCAGACTTGAACTACGGCATTTTATAAGTCTCCAGCCTGCCTGCACCCCCTGTGGATTTTGGATGTGCCAATATCCATAATCACACAAGCCAATTCCTTAAAATACATTTCTTTCTATATACACAAATCCTTTTGGTTCTGTTTCTCTTGAAGAAGCTTGACTTATGCATCTTAAGACCTACATCTAGAGTTGTTTTTTAAAGCATTGCTACATAATGATGCATATTGCCACCCATTGATTTATAAAGAAATTTCTTCAAAAGCATTGATTTTTATAGCATTGCAAATAAAATTTGATTACTTTGATGTTCTCCATCAGTCATGCTCAGTAGTCTCTTCTCCTGAGTTCCTGTGGTGGATTCCAGAATATGAGCAGGGAAACAACCTTTACAACATCAGATTGCATAGCATAACTGGAGAGTCCATAGCATGAGCATGGCAGCCCCTTGCACAGACTGGTGTCAGAAGTTAACAGGATAATCTGATCCTCATCTTGGAACCCTTGCTCTGGCCAGAAAAGGGCAGATAGCATAGTAAGAGTCTAATATATAACCAAAGTGCTTCCACACTCAGAGTTTTCTAATACTTGCCAAAACTTGAAGCACAGCTTAGCTTTTGCACAACTAACTGTCATCATGAATGTAGTATATGAAGAAATGGCCATTTTTATAGAGACAAAGCTACTCAAGAGTAACTATGCTACCCTGACATTTTATTTTATTTTTATTTATTTTTTATTTTTTAATTTTTTTTGCGGTACACGGGCCTCTCCCGTTGCGGAGCACAGGCTCCGGACGCGCAGGCTCAGCGGCCATGGCCCACGGGCCCAGCTGCTCTGCGGTATGTGGGATCCTCCCGGACCAGGGCACAAGCATGCGTCCCCGCATCGGCAGGCAGACCCTCAACCACTGCGCCACCAGGGAAGCCCCTACCCTGACATTTTAAGGCTTGTCTCTAAAGATGTAGTATGTCACAGCTAGAATATAATCATTCCCCTTCTTTTTTTCCTTTCTTCCTTCCTTCCTTTGAATAAATTCATTTTTTATTTATTTCTAACTATATAATTCATACATGTATGCATGAATTCATACATGTATCCATTTAAAATATTTTTAAATATTTACATATATCTACAGATATATGTGTGCTTATTTCTCTAGTGCAGTGCCACAAAAGGGGAATATGTTGGTTGAAAGAAATATAATAATAAACACTACCTATTGCTTTCCAAAGAGTCTTTACCTGTTTACATTCACATCAACAATGTATGGTATTCCTATTTTCCTCATACTCTAATGAGCATTGGATCTTAACAGCTACTTACATTTGTGTTCAACTGATGAGTAAACAATGTTGCCGCATACCTTGTGGTTTTAAATTCCATTTCCCCAGATAATTCACCGTTTCCCACTGATCTGGAAAGCCAACTAAATCAAACTGGAAAAGCCACTAGTTTTACCACTGTGCTAGTTGTTATTCTTTTGACAAATAACATATTTTCTTTTCAGTTGTCATTTTCTATGTCTATATCTATGATTTTATATTTCATTGGCTAGAATCTATCATTAAAATTTTAAATATCTCCTATTCCCATGGAGCTCTCATTGTAATAAAGGAGCCAGACAGTGAATATGCAGTATGTCAAAGAGGGACAAGAACTAGGAGGAAAGATATAGCAGAAACAGTAAGTTCTGATAGGAAGTGTGGGGTGCTAGGGGTGTAGTGCTCTATTGTAAAGAGTGCTCATTCAGGGCCTCTGTAATAAGATTAAATTTCAGGAAAGACCTGAAGGAAGTGAAAGTGATCCAGATGCAAAATCATATAGCCATCATGTAGAAGGAGTTCCAGTTTGAATTTAGAGCATGTGCAGAGGTTCTGGGGTAAGAAATCACTTGATGCATTTGAGCAACAGAAAAATAAAGAAGGATAAAGGAAGTCAGAGTAACTATGCAGAAGATAAAGTGGGATATGATGAAAAAGACGTTTTTGTTTTTTCTGTTTTTAAAATAAACAAGAGTACATCCTGTTTGCTAATGGAATTATCTAATAGAATCAGTGTAGAGAGAGAATTTATGGCAGAGAGGGCCGTACTCTGGGGCACTTCTTGAATAGGTGAAAAGGATGAGACTGAATGCAAAAATGGACAAGTTTGCCTTAGCATAGAGCACTGATAGTTCCTCTGTGTTAGCAGGAAGGAATGTTGGATCTGACCGCAGTGTATGAATACATACAGTAGTGCAGATAGCCATTCTCTTTTAATTGATTCTATGGTCTCAGTAAAAAGAGAAGAAAAGGTACTAGCTAATAGTAAGGAGGGGAGAGCGTTGGAGATTTAAAGTGAGATGTAGGGTATGAAAGAGTTATTTAGGGCAGTGAGTAAATTGGTAGACAAAGAGAATGTAGCAAATTAGCACTGAGGGCCAGCGGATTAGTGGTCAGTAATTTAAAATATGAATTTATTATGTATGACTGTATGTTTTTCTTCAGTCAGGGTCTAAGATCTAGGGAAGGAGAGAGTTAGATTAATGAAAGCCTTTTGCTTAATTGTTCCAAGCCTAACCCCTTTTTACATAAAATGTGAGCATTTGAGACAGACGCCTTAAACATTATCTTTCTCTGTTCTTTCTACATCCTCCCCCCAATCACACTGTGTTTTCTATGAATTTTTTTAAGCATACCCTTCCAAATGCAGTCTCTTCCCAATTCCCTGTAATTTGCCAAATCTGTGGTTTCTCTGAGATTTTTTTTACCTCTACATGGCAGTTCTTCAAAGGAGCCTTTGTTATTATCTCAAAATCAATTGGCTTTAAAACTAGAGGTTGTGAAAATCTTATGACACATATACGTAAGGACCAGAAATAGTTCACCATCTTGGACACATTCCTACATGTAATGAGTCTAAATTTTGTGGTCAAGGGTGAGCAATATCACATTACTTCAAAATTTTTAATCAGATGAAACTGTTCTGCACTCCCACCCTCTTGAATGACTGGAAAATACAGTTGTATATTGACAAGCTTACCCATCTGCTGTCTCAAAACTGCTGGAGGTTGGTGTCAAGGAAAATGGTGGAGATTACTCTTCCTTGTGATTCACTGTGATGCAGATCCTTTGCCCTCTTTCTGATGAGGACACCAATGTCAAGCAATGATTGTCCAGCGTTGTTCTGGGCAGACTCAGAGATGACTTTCACACTGAGCTGTTCAACTCCATGTAGACTTCTTCAGTGATCCCTCTGCTGCTACCAACCTGTTCCCATCTCTTGGAAACCTCACCTGCACTTCACAAATTGAGATTTAAGCACAGATAGGATGTAGGCTTTGTGTTTCTTGAAGTTTATTCACTTGCAGGAGTCCTCCAAAATAAATATGAAAGTAAATCTGACATTATACATTCTTAAAAACTGCTAAATACAGTATGAATTAAAAATACTAGCCTAATATTTGTATTAGTTAACTACCCAACATTATTATTCTGAAATAATGCTTGTCAACATACTTTTTGATAGCCTCTTCATACACAAAATTTTATTCTATTTTCTATAGGGAGAATAGAATGTTACTTGAGATGTGCTACTTACTAGAAGGATTGATTATTGTTTTCATTATTGCTCATTAAGGAAACTTTTTTTCCAGCTTTTTGTTTCATTATTGGTGATATGTTAAGATGGTATTCTATAGCTTGGAATATACAGCACATGCTACTTCACAAACATAGCTACTAACATTTTGTGGTAATGATACAGTTTTGTGCCCTGCAAACACAGGAATTACTCTTTATATATATAATTGTATATCTTGAACCATCAAGTATATTCTTGTTGACAGAAATATTCTATTTTGACTAGGCAAAAAATGAAAATCAAATATTCCTTTAAATTTTGCACATCTAATACATTTTCCACAGACTAAACTCAATTTTGAACACTTAATATCTTGGTTTTTCTTTTACTACCTACGTATGTTCAAGACTTATTGCCATAGAATACATATAGTGACATGATCTTGAGTGCGGTTGTGTCCTTTCATGACTTTAGGTGAGTTTTGACAATGGTTGTTAGAATTCCACCAGACTATTACAGACAGATAGGAAAAGCATAACTATTGATGGAGATGATTCTGATCCATGTAAATATATTCCACTAAACCTATAATAAATGCTTCTCCAACTTAACCTTCACTTTGTCAGTTACCAGGAATGTGGGTGCCATGCTCTGCTACCAGGCACAATAGGAAGTATGGTGGAGGGGAGTCATAGATGAAAGACGTAAAGGTTTTAACAAATACAGTTAAAATACCTTTGTTTTGTAAAAAAAAAAAAAAAAAAAAAAACCAATAAAAATTAAAAAAAAAGAAATACTAGTATTCTGGATTCTCCAGGATCAAATTAAAATCTCCTTGCTCAGCTTTTTGTCTACACAAAATTTGTTCTAACAGAATTGATCTAATTTCATCTTTTTAAAATTCCATTCCTTTCTTTATCTCCCTGTCGTATAATTTCATCACCTATACCTATCCAAATAATTTTCATTTTACCAAAATTTAGTTTTTGAAGCCAAATAGAACCACAATGTAAAGTATTTTTCTCTTTTAAATGTCATTTTCTATCATTCATTATTGAGTAATTACTTTTTTAATCTTCTGTTTCCCGTAAGTCCATGTTTTAATGCTGTCCCTTTTATAAACATTGGCAGGAGCCACCTTTCTTTTAGCACTATCTCACTCCTAAAAGTACAAAATCCTTACTATTAATCCAAGTCCTTAATAAAAGCTATTTTATAGTTGATGGTTAACCAGATCATTTTATGTTTCCATCTTTTCACATATTTATTGGTTTTAATTAAAACATATATTTATATTCTTGTTTTTATTCTGAAACAATCAAGTGACAAATATAATGTGATAAATGCATAAGAAGAAAGAGAAAATGGACATTGAAAAAAAAACTTGAGATGCAGAATGGTATAGATAAAAGAAAAAACTGGTGTTTTTATTTGTTTGTATTTTTGTTGTCAACGATACTAGGTTTAATTTTACCACCATCACTTTTCTAGCAGTATTACATGCAGTATGTAAATTAACTTGATTGTGAGCAGGTAGTTAAAATCTCTAAGGCTTTATTTTTAACATGTAAATAGAAATGAGTATGTATTTCATAAGATTGTTTTGAGAATAGAAAGGATGCTCACTTTCCATGTTCCAACACAACTTCTCAATAAATGTTATTTCCCACTTTTCTTCAAGCCTTTTGTGAAAATCAAATGCCATTGTCTTTTATACAAGATGATCAGAGATCAGATAATAACTCCTTTGGAGACATAAAAGGGAAGCAGAAATTTTCATACTAGGGTTGCTGAAAGTTGTTAAAACACATACACATAAGATCCACATGCAGTTCATGAATTCTCTATATCCCATTCATGGATGGTAAAAAATATCCACTGTGGAAGATGTTAATAAAGCAGTTTATGAATCAATAAGGTCTTATGAAAATGATTGGCCAAATAGTCATTTCTCAGAATAATGAATCAGTCTTGTTCTTTGGGATTTTGGGCATAAAAAAAAAAAAATCACAAATAAGCCTAATTAATAAACTAACTAACTAAATAGATATGGAGAGAGAGAGAGAGAGAAAGAGGGAGAGAGAGAGACATGCCCCCTCCTCATTCCAAGATAAGTGAGAAAAATGAAAACTCCATATCTAATGTAGATGGTTTGAAAAGGTATAATTCTGGAAATAAAACTTGAGACCTAATGCAGGCATACCTCGGCTATTGTGGGTTTGGTTCCAGATCCCTACAGTAAAGTGAATATCACAATAAAAAGAGACAAAAAAGTTTTTTTAGTTTCCCAGTGCGTAGAAGAGTTATGTTTATATTATACTGTAGTCTTTGAAGTATGCAATAGCATTATGTCTAAAACATATGTACATACCTTAATTAAAAATCAGTTTATTGCTAAAAAATGCTAACCATCATCTGCACTTTCCATGAGTTGTAATCTTTTTGCTGGTGGAGGGTCATGCCTTAGTGTTTGTGGCTGCTGACTCAAGAGTGTAGCGGTTGCTGAAGGTTGGGATGGCTGTGGAAATTTCTTAATATAAGACAGCAATGAAGTTTGCCACATTGACTCTTCCTTTCACAAATGATTTCTCTGTAGCATGCAATGCTGTTTGATAGCATTCTACTCACAGTAGAACTTCTTTCAAAATTGGAATCAGTCCCGTGAAACCCTGCTATTGCTTTATCAACTAAGTTTATGTAATATTCTAAATTCTTTTTGTCATTTCAATAATCTTCACAGCATCTTTACCAGGAATAGATTCTGTCTCGAGAAATCAGTTTGTTTGCTCATCCATAGGAAGCAACTCCTTATCCATAAAGTTGTACCATGAGATTGCAGCAATTCAGTGGCATCTTTAGGCTCCACTTCTAACTCTAGTTCTCTTGCTGTTTCCACCACATCTGCAGTTATTTCCTCCAACGGAAGTCTTGAACCCCTCAAAGTCATCCATGAGGGTTGGAATAAACTTCCAAACTCCTGCTAATATTGACAGTTTGATCTCTTCCCATGAATCACAGATGTTCTTAATGACATCTAGAATGCTGAATTCTTTCCAGAAGGTTTTCAATCTACTTTGTCTGGATCCCTCAGAGGAATCACTGTCTATGGCATCTATGGCCTTAAGAAATGTATTTCTTAAATAATAAGACTTGAAAGTCAAAATTACTCCTTGATCCATGGGCTACAGTATGGATGTTGTGTTATGTGTTAGCAGGCATGAAAGCAACCTGAATCTAATTGTGTGTCTCCATCAGAGCTCTTGGGTGACCAGGTGCACTGTCAATGAGCAGTAATATTTTGAAATAATTTTTTTTTTTTCTGAGCAGTAGTTCTCAACAGTGGGCTTAAAATATTCAGTAAACCATGTTGTAAACAGATGCACTACCATCCAGGTTTTTTTGTTGCATTTATAGAACACAATCAGGGTAGACTTAGTATAATTCTTAACAGTTCTAAGATTTTCAGAATGGTAAATGAGCACTGACTTCAACTTAACCAGCTGCATTAGGCCCTAACAAGAGTCAGCCTGTCCATTGGAGCTTTGAAGCCAGGAATTGGCTCCTCCTCTCTAGCTATCAAGTCCTAGATGGCATCTTCCAATCTAAAGCTATTTCATCTATATTGAAAATCTACTGTTTAGTGTAGGGACCTTCTTTAATTATTTTAGCTAGTACTTCTGGATAACTTGCCTTAGTTTTTACATTAGCACTTTCTCCTTCACCTTGCACTTTTATGTCATAGAGAGGCTTCTTTCTTTAAGCCTCATGAATCCACCTCTGCTAGCTTCAAACTTTTTTTCTGCAGATCCATCACCTCTCTCAGCCTTTATACAATTGAAGCGAATTATGGCCTTAGCTGTAGATTAAATTTTGGCTAAATGGAATATTGTGGCTTGTTTGATCTTCTATCCAGACCACTAAAACTTTCTGTATATCAGTAGTAGACTATTTCACTTTCTCATCATTCATGTGTTCATTGGATTAGCACTTCTAATTTCCTTAAAGAACTTTTCCTTTGCATTCACAACTAGGCTAAGTATTTGTCACAAGAGGTATAGCTTTCAGCCTATCTTGGATTTCGGCACACATTCCTCACTGAACTTAATCATTTCTAGCTTTTGACTTAAAATGAGAGATGTGGGACTCTTCCATTCACTTGAACACTTAGAGTCCATTGTAGAGGTTTTTTTTAAAAATTAATTAATTAATTAATTTATTTTTGGGTCTTCATTGCTGAGTGCGGGCTTTCTCTAGTTGCAGCAAGCGGGGGGCTACTCTTCATTGCGGTGCACAGGCTTCTCACTACGGTGGCTTCTCTTGTGGAGCATGGGCTCTAGGCACACAGGTTTCAGTAGTTGTGGCATGCAGCCTCAGTAGTTGTGGCTCACGGGCGCAGGCTCAGTAGTTGTGGCACATGGGCTTAGTTGCTCCATGGCATGTGGGATCTTCCTGGACCAGGGATCTGACCCGTGTCCCCTGCATTTGCAGGCAGATTCTTAACCACTGTGCCAGAGAAGTTCCCACTGTAGAGTTATTAATTGACCTAATTTCAATGTCATTGTATCTCAGAGAATAGGGAGGCATGAGGAGAGAGAGAGATGGGGAAACAACCAGTCAGTGGAGCAGTCAGAACACACACATGTATCGATTAAGTTCACCATCTTATAGAGGTGTGGTTTATGGCACTCGAAAACAATTACTATAGTACTCTCAAAGATCACTGATCACAGGTCATCATAACAAATATAATAATAATGAAAAAACCTTCAGTATTACAACAATTACCAAAATGTGAGAGACACGAAGGGAGCAAATGTTGTTGCAAAAATGGCACTGGAAACTTGCTTGATGTAATTCAACTACTATGTTTTTCATGATAGGAGCTCTGACCATGCCAGCTTGCAGAGCTCTCATTTGCCTCTGAAATTCTTTTACATGTTATGCTTTCATTATTATCCAAGCTATTGATGCTTACTTAAATGTAATCATTTTCATCTTCATGGTAGTTATTTCCTATAAGTTTTTGTTTTCCAACAAAATTGAGAATTTTTTTGAAATGTGTCTTATTCCTGTTGAATATTTTGAACCTTCTCCAGAATTCAGGAAAATACTATGTGCATCTAAACTCTTTATAATTGTTGTTCAGTGGGTTATCCAAGTGGTGTGTGAGGGCATTGCTAAAATAATAGGACCTTGGTGATGGCAATATAGTTATTTATTTTAGCTGTCTTAATAGCAAATCAACCTATACTTTGCTGAATCTGACAAATTTTGTTACAGTGGGTAACTCTCAATACAGATTGGGATTAGGGATTTAGAAAAGATCAGTATTATTCATCCCTACAATTTGGGGGTGGTTAAGTTCTCTTTTGCTTCCATCTTCTATCATTTTCAGCTATACCTGATTTATTACTATATATCAGTTAACAATTTTTATGTCCTCAGTATCTGTGTTTCTTCAAAATTTCAATAAAACTAGAGTATATATTCTCATCAACATATCAAACATGTTTTTTCCCTCATCTTGGGATGAATGCATTTTATTATTGATGATATCATATTCAGTTCACAGTTACATTTATCTTTATTTTTTCTTTTTATCCAAAGAACAGATTGCAAAAGAATTTATGATTTCATCATTCATGCTCAAGGCTTTTCTTCACAATTGATGGCTCCCACACATCAAGGAATATTGAAATTCATTTTCATGATGACCCTCGTCTTTTGCAATAAGCCATATCACCTTTAGCTTACATTGCAAAGATAAAAATGATTGGCAGAAAAGACAACCATTTACCATTTATGTGAAGGACAAAGTCATATTTTCAAAAATGTTAGCTACCACTAGAGAATAGTATATGCTTATAGAAGTAAAGCATTGAAAAATTGAAGGGTAATATAGTTCAACTCACTACTTTCATAGGCCTCAAAACCAGAAATAAAGAAAATATTTTTGTAGAAGAAATTTGCATATTCCATATAAAATATGCACATTGTTTGTAAAAAGACAGACTGAGTGGATTAAATCTATACTGCTTGTTGAACTCAAAATATTGAGTAGAGTCAGAAACACGTGTCTTCATATTTTATTATTAGTTGTTGGATCTTGACAGTTCCTTGTACATTTTATCAATGTCCCCATCTATAAAATAAGGGTGATAATAGTAACAATTTTATAAAGGTGATGTATATGTTCAGTTAGTTTATTCCTGAAGATTATTTTCACATTGATTAGCACATATATACTCAATAAATGTCAACCTTAATAATAAATTGTACTTTCTTAGAAGAAAAAAAGGCTTACATGTCTATCCTACATTGTTACTGAAAAGGCACGCTAATGAACTTCTAAAACCCTAATTATGATCACAGACATTTAAAATCATCCAACTAAGCCATTCAAC
Source organism: Delphinus delphis (assembly GCF_949987515.2). Classification (NCBI taxonomy): domain Eukaryota; kingdom Metazoa; phylum Chordata; class Mammalia; order Artiodactyla; family Delphinidae; genus Delphinus; species Delphinus delphis. The sequence continues at coordinate 151,934,268 of NC_082685.1, forward strand.
TTTGATGCTCTATTAACCTCTCCCAGGAATATTGTATTCTTAAAATTCTTATTTAAAGGTGAAACATCATGGACATTCCTACTCAATCAGAAACTAAGCTTGATGTAATAGTAAAAAAAAGACGTTCAATGTAAAGAAAGAAAGAAAAATACAAGCAAAGACTAATTGTCTAAACCCTAGTTCTATGCCTTGCTTAGTTAAAACTGGAAACACCATTAAAGTCATCCTCAAATAAGTAGCCTTTATATTTTGCCTCATTTATTGAAGACTCATCATAACTTTAGACTGCAGAAAAATACAATAATTTTTAAAAAGTCACATGCTGTAAGATGTGAATTTGTAATCTTACCAATGTAAGATACAGTGGTATTTTCTTTGCCTAAAATGTACTCCTGCCAATTGAAGCTTAAAGAAAAATAGTGGTCTTAATTCTGATTATATAAACTCAAAGGGATTTATTATTTTAATAAGATATCAAAAATGAATATAATTATGTGTTTCAGAATTTACATTGCTTCAATTTACTGCTGTAGAAAAAGCTTGCATTTAAGCATAGTAATAAATTCATTAATTTCAAATATCATTTTTCTTCCTTTAGAGCACAAGTACACCAATATACCCTCAAAAGAGAAATAATATGTGATGTCACCTATTCCAAAGAAGTATTTTTAAATTCAACAAATATTAATAATCTTATGTTGTATGAAGTGATAAACCTTTGCCAGTATTTATCGTTTAAGATGGCCACTAAGTAATCCTTTGTTTCTCACAAAATTGTCAAATTTATTTAATCACAGGCCCTCTGCTTATCCGCTGCCTCTATCTATCTACTCTCCCATTTTTCTTATATAGCATTGCTTGGAACGCATTCTGAAGATAGTAATATTGATTATTAATCTAATTATGACAGAGGTTATAGCTATGTTCTTATTGAATTTCAGATAGTTTCTCCGTGTTTATAACAGAGAAAATTTAAGTCAGTGCTATGTATTTCATATCCATAAATGGCAGATATTTACTTTTTTGAAATCATATAGAAAAAAGTAAACTTTCATATTAATTGCAGGAGTTTGTTTTGTTTTGTTTTGCGATACGCGGGCCTCTCACTGTTGTGGCCTCTCCCGTTGCGGAGCACAGGCTCCGGACGCACAGGTTCAGCGGCCATGGCTCACGGGCCCAGCCGCTCCGTGGCATGTGGAATCTTCCCGGACTGGGGCACGAACCCGTGTCCCCTGCATTGGCAGGCGGACTCTCAACCACTGCGCCACCAGGGAAGCCCAGGAGTTTTTTTTTTTAATAATCTGGCATAAGGTAAATCATAATTCACATGACTTCATTTTATAAAATGATTAAACTGTCAATAAATTTCAAAATATGTTAATTAAACTGCATAAAATCTCCTGTATGACTGTATTTTCTGAATGGTCCTTTATTTAACATGTGAAAATCATGTGATGGCTTATTAAAAACATCCTTTCCTTATACCCCCACATTAAATCTACTGACTCAAAATAACCAAGGGTTGGAGCTTAGAAATTTGTAATTTAAACTATCTTCCCAGGCAATTCTTATGCACATAATAGATTGAGCAAGATTAAGCATTAGTGCTCCTATAAAGATAAAATAACGTGATAATTTAGTTAAAAATATATGTAATTAAATTTATATTTGTATATGTAATCTCTAATACTCTGAAATACTATAATTTATACTAGTTGGCGATATTTTGAGATGCAGTACTATATCTTTGTGTTCAAATAATTTTCACATCAATATTAATGAAATAATAAAAATATTTTAAATGTCTAGGATATTTTTAATAATTGATTGAATTTACTTGACTAAATATCCCAAACCCACTGTCACAGGAGAGAAAGCATTTTCAAATATTTGAAACTCATATCTTGAATTTGTGTTTCTTCTGTTTTTTGCATGTTTGTTTTGTGGGGGGATCGTCTATTTAGAATTTAGTGAGCTGAAAACAGTCTGTCAGTTTTATTCTAACAGCCAGGAGTAAAATATAAGTAAACAAAAACAAAATATACAATATTATTCTAGACTTTCAGTTTGGTATGGTAGTGCAAGAAACAAGATATAATTGATGTAATGGGATCAGTTCATCTATTTAAATCTAAAATGGCATAATAATTTAAATTCACTTTTACCATATGAATATATGTTTTAAAATTTAACCTCAAACATTTTAGGAAATTAATGGACATATAAATACAGTTGTAGATATAGTTAATGTATGAGAAAAATGATAATGTATGACAGTTAATAGGGAATGATAGTTTGGTGATGTCTAGGTAGAGAGTATGTATCTTATTAGAAATGGAAAAGTGAACATTTAACAAGAGCCAGAAGCCACCTTTAGTTAATCGACAGCCTGTCAGGCATATAAAATAAGATGCTAGAGCTTAATTGGCAAAGGAAAACTGCAGTGCAGTGACTTAAGAAATCTACTTTTCAGAACTGTAGTGAGGCACAAGAGAAAAATAATATGGGGAATCACCTGTGTGAATACATAAATTGGAAACTCAATTAGTTTCTTTATTTGAAATGGCAAAATATCCTGAAGAAAATCTCCCTAAGGGCAAAATCTAAGTATTAACATATATGTAGTAATATATGTTCTCAGATAACATATAAATGAATTTTCGTGAGTAAATGTAAGTACAGCATAAAAGAACATAAAACAGTTGTTTAAGATTAAGAGTTATTGATATTATTTGTTTTTGTTTTATTATTTTGCAAAAGACCATCCAAAGTATCTGTGTAATCACTGTTTTACTTACCTAAAATTTAACTTTGCAGAATGAAACCACATATCATTAGTTACTATGGTAGGCTGAATAATGACCCTTCCTGATGTTCATGTTCTAATCTTCAGAACCCATGAATGGTACCTTGGCAAAAGGTATTTTGCAGATATGACTAAGTTAAGGATCTTGGGATGGGAAGATATTACTCTGATTTTTTTGGGTTGATCTGATGTAATCCCAGGGTTCCCACAAGAAGGAGGCAGGAGATAGGAGAGAAGGCAAAATGATGATGGAAGCACAAAATGGAATGATATACTTTGAAGTTAGAGGAAAGGACAGGTATCCATTAATAGCTGAAACAGGCAAGGAAAAGGATTCTTCCCTAGGAGTCTCTAGAAGAAACAGCACTGCTAACATCTTGAAACTGTTTTTTTTTGTTTTTTTTTTGTTTTTTCTAAGTTCAAAGGTTACAGTTTATTGCACTATAAGACATTAACCAGTTTTGCTTCCAACCCAGAAGTCTAACATTTAATTATTTACATAATTATATGAATTCTATAATTTATATTAGAAAGCACACATAATTAAATCACACACACAATTTCAAATGTCCTTTGGCTCTTTGAATTGATTGTATTATTTTATTAGTTCACTCTTGTAGTGAGTTGAATAAAATCTTTAACATGTTCATTTTACATTTGCATTATATCACCATTTTACTTCTTAAAATTTACTTTAATGACAATGATACTCCCTTCTTGTTTTCTTTTTTTTAACATTTTTATTGGAGTATAATTGCTTTACAATGGTGTGTTAGTTTCTGCTTTGTTAACAAAGTGAATCAGCTATACATATACATATATCCCAATATCTCTTCCGTCTTGAGTCTCCCTCCCATCCTCCCTATCCCACCCCTCTAGGTGGTCACAAAGCATCTGTGCTATGCAGCTGCTTCTCACTTGCTATCTATTTTACATTTGGTAGTGTATATACGTCCATGGCACTCTCTCACTTTGTCCCAGCTTCAAACTTATGATCTTCAGAACTTTTAGAGAATAAATCTGTGTTGTTTTAAACTACTAAGTTTGTAGTGATTTTTTAAAGAAAAAACTTTTAAAATTTTATAAAATATCTTTTTTTATTTTTGATAACATTTACAATTTTACTGAATATTTAATATAGAAAATATGTGAGAAATTTATGAATATAAATTTTAAGTTTTAAGGAAAAATAGGCAGGTTGGGATAATAGAAAAGCACTAGCTTTAGGAATTTTCCTTTTCTTTCTTTCTTTCTTTCTTTCCTTGCTTTCTTCCTTCCTTCCTTCCTTTCTTCCTTTAATTTGAATTTATTTTTAACAGCTATATTGAAGTATAATTTATATACAAAAATCCTGCACATATTTAATGTGTACAATTTGATGAGCTTGGGCATATTCAAACAACCAAAATATCACCATAATCACGGGAATAGACATATCTAACACTTCCCAGAGTGTCTCTGTGGGGTGTGTGTGTGTGTGTGTGTGTGTGTGTGTGTGTGTTAAGAACACTTAACATGAGAGCACCCTCTTTGTAAAGCAAATGAATGATAAGCTACCCCTTGGAAGAAAAAAATAAAGTAGAAGCAAATAGTAGAAAGCCTGGGAGGAAAAGCTGGGGAATAAGTTTTGTTTTGCTTCATTTGCTTGTTTGTTTGAAATTAGGACATTCGAAAGTGTCCATGTATATTGGGGAATTTAGAAAGTGACATTCACGTTCTGCAAAAGGTGCCTGTTCAGAAAATAAAGATATAAGAACACTTTAAGCTTTTACCTTTGGCTGGTCTCTTGGTTTAGTCCAAGCAGTAAATGAAGACTAAAACATAATTATAAATGGTCTGACTATACATGGAAGGATGCAATATATATTCCAGCACAGAACCATTCTGGAAAGACTGAGTGTACAGACAGTGGATTTTGTTTTGTTTGGTTTTGTTTGGTTTTGTTTGAGTTTTCTTATCTCTCTCTCTCCCTTCTCAGCATTCAAGGAATTCAAGGAAATTTCTGTCAATACTCTACTTAAACATAAAAAAATGGGATAGAAACTAGATGACATTTATAGAAAAGAATACAGATTTTACCCGAAAAATTATTAAAACAAACAGCTACAACCTAGAGCAAGCAAGAAATTAAGCACTGAGAATGAGGAAGAATCCACAGGTACCAAGCACTGTATTCAAAATGTCCACTTTACAAAAACAACAAAAGATGAAGCATGCAAATAAATAAGAAAGTATACTAATTTTATTAAAAAGAGTAACAAACTGTCCCTAAGGTGGTACAGGCATTAGATTTACTAGACAAAGACTTTAAACCAACAGTTTAAATATACTCAGAAATCTGAAGGACACCTTTGACAAAGATCTAAAGGAAAACAGGTGACCCAACAAATAGAATATTTAAAAAAGAGATAGAAATTATAAAAAAATGGAACCAGATAATTTTTTAGCTTGTAAGTACAAAACTGAAATTAAAAACTCATGAGAGAATTTCAAGACCAGATTTGAACAGGTAGAAGAATCAGCAAACTTAAAAGAAAGGTCATTTGAAATTATGCAGGCTAAGGAGGAGAAAGAACAAAAACCGAAGAACAGAAGAACAGAACCTAAAAGAGATGTGGGACAATAAGGATATCAACATACACACAGTGGGTGACTCAGTAGGAGAGGAAAGAGAGGAAAGGACAGAAAAATATATTTGAAGAAATAATGGCCCCAAATCCTCAAATTATATAAAAGATACAAATCTACATATTCAAGAAATTCAAAAAGAATTCTGAAAGCACTTATTCATTTGCATTCGATCCTCAATAAAATTAACAGCTGATTTGTCTTCAGAAACCATGGAGGCCATAAGGATTAGGAAAGCATATTTAAAATGTGGAAAAACAAAAATTGTTAATTATGAATTCTACACCCATCAAACTATCCTTCAAAATAGGAGAAATTGTGATATTATGGATAGCAAAATTTGAGAAACTTTGTCATTAGTGGATCTGTCCTATAAGAAATGCTAAAATGAGTCCTCAGATTGAAATGAAATGATGCTATACAGTGTGTATGTGTGTAAAGAAATAAAGAATGGCATAGGTAACTGTACAGGGAAAAATAAAAGCTAGTGGTATGATTTTTAAAAATTTTAGCTCCATTTTTGTTTACTATATATTTAAAATACAAATCCACACAAAATTTGTAAAACTGTGTTATAAATGAGCACACAGGTTATGAAGATGTAAATTGTGGCAGTAACAACATAAAGAGGGCACGGTGGGCCTATATGAGCACAGTTGTATGTTTTTGAAGCTAAATTATATCAATTCAAACTGTATTATTGTAAATTTAGGATGTTAATTGTAAATCTCAGAATAACCACAAAGAAAATATCTGGAAAGAATACAGAAAAGGGAGTGGGGAGGGTATCAAATTAGTGCCCTACAAAAAAAATCAAACACCAAAGAAGACAATAATGGAGAAAATGAGCAAAAGGTAGAAGACAAACCAAAAGCAAATAGCTAAACCACAGAAATAAGTACTTCTTTTAATCAATAATTACTTTAAATGTAAAAGGGTTAAACTCATTAATTGAACGACAGAAACTAGCAGAATGAATACAAAATACAATCCAACTTAATGATATCTATAAGAGACTCACTTTATACCAGAAAACAAATAGGCTGAAATTGAAATGATGAAAAAAGATATTCCATGCAAATAGAGCAGTGGTGGCTAAACTAATATCCAAAAACTAACTTGAAATAAAAAAGTTTTACAAGAGACAAAGGAGGTCATTATATATTGATAAGTGGGTTAATAAATTAAGAATATAAACATATAACAACAAACAACTATATGCCCTCAAATGAAGACAAAACTTAAGGGAAAAATAGTTCCACAATAATTGTTGATGACTTCAATATCCTACTTTTAATAAAGATAGAACAATTAGAAGATTAATAAGTATATGGAAGATGTGAACTACACTATAAATCAACTAGACCTGGAAGACATATATAGTTTATTTTAACCAACAGCACTAGAATATATATTTTTCTCAAATGAACATGGAACAGTATCCAAGAAATAGCAATTAGGCCACAAAACAAGTCACAATAAATATAAAAAGATCGTAATTATACAGTGTATCTTCTCCAACCAATATGCAATGAATCTAGAAATCAATAATAGAAAACTAGAAAAATCACAAATATGTGAAAATTAAACAGCAAACTCTTAAATAACAGAAGGTCAAAGAAGAAATCACAGGTAAACAATAAAACACTTTGAGATACATAAAAATTAAAACACAACATACCAAATTTTATGGGATACAGTAAAACAATGCTCAGAGAGAAATTTTAGAGCTGAAAGCACCTACATTTAAAATGATGAAAGAGTTCAAATCAACAGCTAACTTTACATCTTATGGAACTAGAAAAAGAAGAACAAACAAAGTCAACACTAGTAGAGGGAAAGAAATAATAAAGGTTAGAACAGAGATTAAATAAAGAATAGAAAAGCAATAGAAAAAAATCAATGGAGTCAAAAGTTGGTTTTATGAAAAGACTAACAAAATTGAAAACCTCTTAGCATAACTAAGGGGAAAAAAACTCATATAACTAAAATCTGAAATGAAAGTGGGGACATAAATATGAACATCAGAAATAAAAAGGATTATAAGAGAGTACTTTGGATATATATATGCCAACAAGTTAGATAACCTAGATGAAATGAACATATTTCTAGAAATATACAAATTACTAAAACGGACTCAAGAAGATACAGAAAATATAAACACACATATAACAAGTAAAGAGATTTAATTCATAACTTTCCGGCAAAAAAAACATCCAGGAGGAGATGGCTACACTAGTGAATTCTATGGAACATTTAAAAAAGAGTTGACACCAATTCTTCTCAAACTCTACACAAAAATAAAGAGGAGGAAACACTCTACAACTCATTCTGCAAACCCAGTATTAAACTGATAACCCAAACCATCCAAACCATGGAGTACTCTCAGCAAAAAAGGGAAGAAGCTGTTGATACATGCTAAAACTTAAATAACCCTCAGAGGCATTACGCTGTATGAAAGGAGTCATTTAAAGGATCACGTATTGTATGATTCTATTTATATAACAAAATTATAGAGATGGAGAATAGATTTATGATTTCCAGAGATTAGGAATGATAGGGAGGAAGGCCAGGTGTTGGTGGGGCTCTATAGGGGTGGCACAAGGGCGATTTTGTGGTGATGGAATAGGTCTGTACCTTGATTGTAGTGGTGGTTACACAAATCTACTAGGTAAAATGTGATAAGTGTAGTATTTTCTATGGTTATCCAGAGAAACAGAACCAATAAGATATGTGTGTGAGTGCCAGTAACATAAGTGCATGTTAACATTAGGTCAGTAGTGTGAGGAATAAAATTTAAATTTAAATTGGATCAGAACATTCACACAAAGACATTTAAATTTTCTTTGGAAAATTGCTTGAAGTATTTAGAAATGTGTATATGTATACAATAATATGAAATATATATAATTTAAATATATATAGTTATATGTAGCATGGAATATAATTATATATTAAGTGCATGTATAATAGAGGTTACTATATATATTCTCTGTGTACTATAATGCACATTTTTCTAAAAAGAAAAATAAAAAGGGAAATCATAAAATGTTTCAACCAAACGATAATGAAATTACAAAATATCTAAATTTGTAAACAACTAAAAAATTCCTAAGGGAAAATTATAACGTTAATTATCTACAGTAGCAAACAAGAAAGGTTGTAATTACTGTTTACATTTCAACTTGAAAAGTTGGAAATACTAAATGGAATGTGGCAACCTGGTTTGGATCCTAAACCTGCAAAAGGACAAGAGTGGAAAACAAGTGAATATTAAAGAGTGTTTGGAGTTCAGCTAATACTAATTTAATTTCTTATTTTTGACAAATACACAATTGCTTTATAAGATGTTAACATTAAGGAAAACTGAGTGAAATGTATACAGATACTCTTTATACTGTCTTTGCATTGTTTCTGTAAATCTGATATTATTCTATAACAATGAGATAGAGAGATAAACTAGTAATGTAAACAACAACAACAACAAATATAAGCCTAGGAAAATGAATACTAAATATCAGAGCAGAAGGAAGTAAATAAAATAGAAAACATATGTACAATTGAGAAAATTAGCAAGTCTAACAACTGATTCTTTGAAAATATTCTTTTGATGATAAACACCTACCAAGACTAATAAAGGAAAAAGAAAGAAAAAGCACATTACCAATATTAAGAATGAAAGAGGGAATATCAATACAGAAGCTAACAACATTAAAAAGATAATATTCCTTCCTGTTAATAAATTTAATAGCATAGGTAAAAGGCACAAATCCCTTAAAAAATAGCAGTTATCCTCAGTTGTCCACAACTGACTGGAAAAAAATTAATTTTTGTTTAACGAGCTTTTATACATTAAAGAAATTGAATCTGTAATCAGAAACTTCCCTTTAAATTTCACCTCACATTATTTCACTGGTGAATTCTGTCAAAAATTTAAGAAAATAATATCAATCTATGTAAAGTCTTTTAAAAAATACAGGGGACAGTATACTTTCTAATTCATTTTATGAGGCTGACACACCTTGATACCAAAACTTGATAAAAACATTACAATTTTCTTTTTTATCACAAACCTAGATATAAATCTTCTTTTAAAATTTAGCAGTCCTTCAATATATCAAAAGGGTAATATATCATGGCCAAGTGGGCTTTATTTTAGCAATGCAAGATCAATTCAACAATCCAAATCAATTAATATAATTAACCATGGAAACAAGGATAAAAGGGAGAAAAACCATATGATCATCTGCATAGTTCTAGAAAAGGTATTTCACAAAATTCAATACCAATTCATCATAACAAAAAAAAATTCAGGAGCTTGTGAATTAAAGGATTTACTCAACCTAATAAAGACTTTTATGAAAAATGTATAACTCACAGAATTATTAATAATGAAAAGTTGAATGATTTTCCCTATGATCAGAAATAGGCAAGGATTTTAGCTCTCACTGCTTCTATTCAATATTTCATTGTTAGTACTAGCCAATTAAATAATGCAAGAACTATATAATAGGGGTGCATTTTGCAAAGAAAGATTTAAATTTTTCTCTTTTTGAAGAAGATATGATTGCAAATGTAAACAAAAAATAATTTTCAAAACATGGGTTTTCTTAAGATAAAGAAATCTTTGGTCTTACATTGGAGTAACTAAGGTATTATCTGATCATTGCCCCAAATGCAATCATATAATGTATTTTTTAAAAATAATGTAATTTTAAAAATCAATTTCATTACACCTATGATTTGGGAGAAAAATTTATGAGACTTCACATGAATGAATGATTATATAAATGCACAAAAATTTTAATAAGTATTTTGTGAATATAGTATACAGTATCTCAGAAATCATTTATTTTCCCAAATACTTCAGTAAATGGAAATTGTAAGTTTTCAAAAGCCTTTATTTAATTTAATGTTTTTTGTTGAGTTTAGAGTGCCTTTATTTTTGTTTTACTCTAATCATATCTATATTCAAGCTAAAATATTAATTGGTAGGTATCAGGCATTTATTTTGCAGTTTTTCATATACTTACTATAAGAAAGGAGTGAATCCTTACTAATTATCAAATTGTATCAATTGTAAGATATCTATTTACATACTTTAATTTATAGAAGATATTTTTAGTTAAAACGCAATGAAAAAGTTTCAGTGAAAGCTAGATGCATTCACACTGCACACTTAATTAGATTAAGAATAATTTATTAAAATTGCAGTTATCACATTATAACTTTATGAATCTAAAAAAGCATAAACTTCTTCAAATTTTAAAATAATTAGTTTTATGATATCTCTTTGTGCTATGGACTCACAAAATAATTGGGGTATTCCAGTTAAAAGATTATTTCCCCAACTTTACAAATAGCCTATTTAAGTAAACTTCTTAATTTCCCATAATGCATTTCTTAATTTAGTTAATTAGTAGTTATTTTAATTTTGGCTAATAAGAGAGATTTTCTTTGTTAAAAAATGTAAAGCCTTTTCCAAGACAGTATGTCGCACAAAAGGAATTTCAGAGAGCAATCTAATTTAAGAAAATAACTAACTTCATCTTTTTTTTACATTCCCATAAAATAAGCAGGGAAAATGTGTCATTGTGCTAAAAAAAATCAAGTCTAGTTTTAGTTTAACTGATGGTTTCAGGCAATTATAAATAACATGGAATTAAAATTAAGAACACAGCTTTGAAATTCAAGGAATAAAACATAGTAATAATAACAGTTAACACTGTAATATTAATTGAACTATTAGTCTGCTATATTTAATATTTTAAAACATGATCAATTTAAAGGGAATTTAAGACATTTTAAAGCACATTCAAATCATTTACTACTGAGAGTCAAGTTTTGGTAGTGTTATGTAAGAAACTCAAACTGATACACTTGATTCTAGCATACCTCTCCCTAAAAGAAAGCATCCCATTGCCAACTTGCCTAAATTATTATCAAGTTTTGGGGTAATTCATGCTGGGGAAAAAATCTCTGGAAAAGTTGTTTTGACAATAAAAACCAAATAGGACCTAAATTATTGTAAAATTAATTACTGTTCAGTAATTTATTTGTAACCGAAATGTAAAGGCTTATTGGAGGGCATGTTCTCAAATGTAATGATATAATACATAGAAAATAGAACTGGAGGTCAAAATATTCTTTCTTGTCCTAAAACTGACTTGAATAAGTTATTTAATTTCTATTTGCCTCAGGGCCATGATTTACAAAGTTCTCTCCTAGCTATAAATTCTTATTTTTGTGGAATTAGACTCAACTTCCTCCATCTATTCAATATCTTGAACATTGTTTCTCTACACACAATTAGTTTACAGAGTATGTGAGATCTAAATTAATTCTCTGTACCAGTGTTGAATTTATATTACTTTGTATTTATTTACCAGGAATCACCACTGTGACCTGTAGAAATATATTGAAGAATGATTTTAGTGAGCTGTCAAACAAAAATAACCACAAATAAGCCATGCTTTGTTGTATTATCTACAAATTTAAGGGATGTTTTAAACCATAAGCATCTACAAAAGTTACCTTAACTCCATAATCCCTATATGTGTTAAATAAGAATGTAATATTTTCTTAGAAATAAAGATTTTAGACTTGTATAATATGTTAATTATGTTTTAATTTACTTTTATTTTCAAAAGTCATAGAGTTAAGATATTCAGTTACAATGTTATAGAGATATGAAACTTGAGAAAAAGATTGTGAAAATTAGTAGATGCATTTAATAGGCAACTTTTTATTCTTAAATAGGTTTAAAAGGTTTTTTAGTAAGAGAATTGGACCATCTATCCATGAGACTATATAGGAGAAGTGAAAAGTCAAGAAGTCTGAATTAATAAAAAGGTATGATAAGGATTAATTGATTATATCAGACTGCTGGCCTCATAAGCTACTTAATTTATGCATTATAGATATTACATATGACTTGGGATAAATTGAACAATAGTGAGCCATGTTGAGAGTCAAAAGATTGAATGGAAAAATTATATATAAGCCAGACCTTTTTTTTTTTTTTTTTTTGTTCCTTTTCTTTTCTTTTTGTTTTCCTGGGGAGGATAAGGCTTGGCAGAGAAGTAGATATCTTACTGTACTGGTCTGTATATGGATTGAATTTCAAATCAGCTACTTGAACAAGCAAAGGATGATATTTATAAAATATTTAAATTGACAATAAATCCATGTTAAATTTAATTCAGTGATATTTCAACAGCAAAAAAAAAATATCTAATTTTGTAAAGCACTTTAATTAATGACAACTAGCAGCCCATGCTAACATTGAAAAGGAAAAAAAAAAAACACTAACTAAAAGAACTTTCTATGTTTTCCCTTTAGCATTTAGCAATGTGTGTACTAATTAATTTTCTATATTTTTGGTAAAATATTACCATTGATACTGTAGTAGACTGAATGGTGGTCCGTCAAAAGTATGCCCACACAGAACCTGTGGATGTGAACTATTTAGGAAAAAGGGTCATTGCAGATGTACTTAAGTTAAACATTTCAAGATGAAATCTTCCTGGGATTATCCAGGTGAACCTTAAATCCCATGACAAATGTCCTTAGAAGAGAAGAAACACAGAGGACAAGATCATGTGAAAGGAAGCCAAAGATTGGAGTGATATGCTGATAAACTGAGAAACATCAAGGATTGCTGTTATCCAGCATAAGCTAAGAGAGAGAGACATGGAACAGATTCCCCCACAGAGCATGCTGACCCGTTATTTTTGGACTTCTGGCCTACAAAACTGGGAGAATAAACTTCTGTTGTTTGAGCTACCCAGTTTCTACTAACTTATTAAGGAACCTCTAGGAAACTAACATAGGTGTACTTTACCAACAAAAGTATTTTGAAAGGCAGTGATGTTTTATAAACCTATTGTTATTAATCAGCATTGATCACCATTATATTCCACAATGTAGTAGTCTCATACATACCTACCAGACCTTAAAATTGATTGATATATGTATTGTAAAATAGTTAAACTTTTTCTTGTTTGAAAAAGATATTCAAGGATAAAATGTTTAGCCATCATGCCCTGCTGCCTATGTAAACTATAAGGATCAATACAGAGATAAAACAGAATATTATACTTTCTATTATCTGGATAAGAAATGTATAATACTGATGATTTTCCCACTATATACACTCATATTACCTTCTTCATTGTTTTAGATTCAAGCAATATGATTATTACTTAAAATATGAAACATAAAAATGTAAAAATAAACAAATATTAAAAACCATAAATATCTCTAGACTGATGATTGACATATTTGATATTTCAATATTGAGGGGGATTGCATTTTGCAAAAGTTATCACAGCAATATCTCCATTCTCATATAGCTTTCCAAATGTTGCCAAGTCTCTTCCCTATCAAGTATTGGAATCTATTTCCTTCCCCTTGAATCTGGGGAAAAGGTATCATGACTTCATACAGTGTGTATGGCAGAAATGATACTATTTGATACTTGGGGCTATGTCATTAAAAGAATATAGCCAGTCACTGTCTCTCTCTCTCTCTCTCTCTCTCTCTCTCTCTCGATTTCTGTCTCTCTGTTTCTTTCTCTCTCTGGATGATCTACCATGGAACCTAACCACTCAAGGAGTCCTAGTTACATGGAGAGGCCACAAGTAGGTATTTCAGTTGATAGTCACACCTGAGGTCTCATCCATCAGCAAGTATAAACTGCTAGCCAGGTGAGCTACTGAGCCTTCAAGTGATTCCAACTTTCAAGACTTCCAGGTGAGGCCCTAGCCCTTGGGGAACTAAAACGAACTACCCTACTGTGCCCTATCTAAATCCTTGGCCCCTAGAATTCATAAGGATAATAAATGGTTATTTTATGCACTAAGTTTTAGAGTGATTAGTTATGCAACCAATTCCTATATACCTTTCAGTAAGTATCATGACACACTGGCTTATATTCAGCACTGAGGAACAAAACAGCACAGAGGCCATAATGTGGATTAAACACCTTTGATGAGAATAACAATCAGCAGAGTAGGGGACACTTAGTACAGTGTTTCATGCAGAGAAGAGGCTCAGCAAATACTTGTTGAAATATAAAGAAAAAGCAAAAAGTTTAATATATAAAGTTAGTTGAACTAATATGTATATTATATATAATATATTGATATATGTTAGTTGAACAAATGTATATTAGTTCAACTAACTGAGAATTTTTTTTTTTGCATTTTTAAAATTTATTTATTTATTTTTTTAACATCTTTATTGGAGTATAATTGCTTCACAATGGTATGTTAGTTTCAGCTTCACAACAAAATGAATCAGTTATACATATACATATATTCCCACACCTCTTCCCGCTTGCGTCTCCCTCCCTCCCACCCTCCCCATCCCACCCCTCCAGGCGGTCACAAAGCACGGAGCTGATCTCCCTGTGCTATGCGGCTGCTTCCCACCAGCCATCTACCCCACGTTTGGTAGTGTATATATGTCCATGCCTCTTTATCGCTTTGTCACCATTTACCCTTCCCCCTCCCCATAGCCCTAAGTCCACTCTCTAGTAAGTCTGTGTCTTTATTCCTGTTTCACCCCTAGGTTTTTCATGACATTTTTTTTTTTCTTAAATTCCATATATATGTGTCAGCATACGGTATTTGTCTCTCTCCTTCTGACTTACTTCACTCTGTATGACAGACTCTAGGTCTATCCACCTCATTACAAATAGCTCAATTTTGTCTCTTTTTATGGCTGAGTAATATTCCATTGTATATATGTGCCACATCTTCTTTATCCATTCATCCGATGATGGACACTTAGGTTGTTTCCATCTCTGGGCTATTGTAAATAGAGCTGCAACGAACATTTTGGTACATGACTATTTTTGAATTTTGGTTTTCTCAGGGTATATGCCCAGTAGTGGGATTGCTGGGTCATATGGTAGTTCTATTTGTAGCTTTTTAAGGAACCTCCATACTGTTCTCCACAGTGGCTGTATCCATTTACATTCCCACCAACAGTGTAAGAGGGTTCCCTTTACTCCACACCCTCTCCAGCATTTATTGTTTCTAGATTTTTTGATGATGGCCATTCTGACTGGTGTGAGATGATATCTCATTGTAGTTTTGATTTGCATTTCTCTAATGATTAGTGATGTTGAGCATTCTTTCATGTGTTTGTTGGCAGTCTGTATATCTTCTTTGGAGAAATGTCTATTTAGGTCTTCTGCCCATTTTTGGATTGGGTTGTTTGTTTTTTTGTAATTAAGCTGCATGAGCTGCTTATAAATTTTGGAGATTAATCCTTTGTCAGTTGCTTCATTTGCAAATATTTTCTCCCATTCTGAGGGTTGTCTTTTGGTCTTCTTTATGGTTTCCTTTGCTGCGCAAAAGCTTTTAAGTTTCATTAGGTCCCATTTGTTTACTTTTGTTTTTATTTCCATTTCTCTAGGAGGTGGGTCAAAAAGGACCTTGCTGTGATTTATGTCATAGAGTGTTCTGCCTATGTTTTCCTCTAAGAGTTTGATAGTTTCTGGCCTTACATTTAGGTCTTTAATCCATTTTGAGCTTATTTTTGTGTATGGTGTTAGGGAGTGATCTAATCTCATACTTTTACATGTAGCTGTCCAGTTTTCCCAGCACCACTTATTGAAGAGGCTGTCCTTTCTCCACTGTACATTTCTGCCTCCTTTGTTAAAGATAAGGTGACCATATGTGCGTGGGTTTATCTCTGGGCTTTCTATACTGTTCCATTGATCTATATTTCTGTTTTTGTGCCAGTACCATACTGTCTTGATTACTGTAGCTTTGTAGTATAGTCTGAAGTCAGGAAGCCTGATTCCTCAAGTTCCATTTTTCGTTCTCAAGATTGCTTTGGCTATTCGGGGTCTTTTGTGTTTCCATACAAATTGTGAAATTTTTTGTTCTAGTTCTGTTAAAAATGCCAGTGGTAGTTTCATAGGGATTGCATTGAATCTGTAGATTGCTTTGGGTAGCAGTCATTTTCACAATGTTGATTCTTCCAATCCAAGAATATGGTATATCTCTCCATCTATTTGTATCATCTTTAATTTCTTTCATCAGTGTCTTATAATTTTCTGCATACAGGTCTTTTGTCTCCTTAGGTAGGTTTAATCCTAGGTATTTTATTCTTTTTGTTGCAGTGGTAAATGGGAGTGTTTTCTTGATTTCACTTTCAGATTTTTCATCCTTAGTGTATAGGAATGCCAGAGATTTCTGTGCATTAATTTTGTATCCTGCTACTTTACCAAATTCATTGATTACTCTAGTAGTTTTCTGGTAGCATCTTTAGGATTCTCTATGTATAGTATCATGTCATCTGCAAACAGTGACAGCTTTACTTCTTCTTTTCTGATTTGGATTCCTTTTATTTCCTTTTCTTCTCTGATTGCTGTGGCTAAAACTTCCAAAACTATGTTGAATAAGAGTGGTGAGAGTGGGCAACCTTGTCTTGTTCCTGATCTTAGTGGAAATGCTCTCAGTTTTTCACCATTGAGGACGATGTTGGCTGTGGGTTTGTCATATATGGCCTTTATTATGTTGAGGAAAGTTCCCTCTATGCCTACTTTCTGCAGGGTTTTTATCATAAATGGGTGTTGAATTTTGTCAAAAGCTTTCTCTGCATCTATTGAGATGATCATATGATTTTTCTCCTTCAATTTGTTAATATGGTGTATCACGTTGATTGATTTGTGTATATTGAAGAATCCTTGCATTCCTGGAATAAACCCCACTTGATCATGGTGTATGATCCGTTTAATGTGCTGTTGGATTCTGTTTGCTAGTATTTTGTTGAGGATCTTTGCATCTATGTTCATCAGTGATATTGGCCTGTAGTTTTCTTTCTTTGTGACATCCTTGTCTGGTTTTGGTATCAGGGTGATGGTGGCCCTCGTAGAATGAGTTGGGGAGTGTTCCTCCCTCTGCTATATTTTGGAAGAGTCTGAGAAGGATAGGTGATAGCTCTTCTCTAAATGTTTGATAGAATTCGCCTGTGAAGCCATCTGGTCCTGGGCTTTTGCTTGTTGGAAGATTTTTAATCACAGTTTCAATTTCAGTGCTTGTGATTGGTCTGTTCATATTTTCTATTTCTTCCTGATTCAGTCTTGGCAGGTTGTGCCTTTCTAAGAATTTGTCCATTTCTTCCAGGTTGTCCATTTTATTGGCATAGAGTTGCTTGTAGTAATCTCTCATGATCTTTTGTATTTCTGCAGTGTCAGTTGTTACTTCTCCTTTTTCATTTCTAATTCTATTGATTTGAGTCTTCTCCCTGTTTTTCTTGATGAGTCTGGCTAATGGTTTATCAATTTTGTTTATCCTTTCAAAGAACCAGCTTTTAGTTTTATTGATCTTTGCTATCGTTTCCTTCATTTCTTTTTCATTTATTTCTGATCTGATTTTTATGATTTCTTTCCTTCTGCTAACTTTGGGGTTTTTTTGTTCTTCTTTCTCTAATTGCTTTAGGTGCAAGGTTAGGTTGTTTATTCGAGATGTTTCCTGTTTCTTAAGGTAAGATTGTATTGCTATAAACTTCCCTCTTAGAACGCTTTTGCTGCATCCCATAGATTTTGAGTCCTCGTGTCTCCATTGTCATTTGTTTCTAGGTATTTTTTGATTTCCTCTTTGATTTCTTCAGTGATCACTTCGTTATTAAGTAGTGTATTGTTTAGCCTCCATGTGTTTGTATTTTTTACAGATCTTCTCCTGTAATTGATATCGAGTCTCATAGCGTTGTGGTCGGAAAAGATACTTGATACAATTTCAATTTTCTTAAATTTACCAAGGCTTGATTTGTGACCCAAGATATCATCTATCCTGGAGAATGTTCCATGAGCACTTGAGAAAAATGTGTACTCTGTTGTTTTTGGATGGAATGTCCTATAAATATCAATTAACTCCATCTCGTTTAACGTATCATTTAAAGCTTGTGTTTCCTTATTTATTTTCATTTTGGATGATCTGTCCATTGGTGAAAGTGGGGAGTTAAAGTCCCCTACTATGAATGTGTTACTGTCGATTTCCCCTTTTATGGTTGTCAGTATTTGCCTTATGTATTGAGGTGCACCTATGTTGGGTGCATAAATATTTACAGTTGTTATATCTTCCTCTTGGATCGATCCCTTGATCATTATGTAGTGTCCTTCTTTGTCTCTTCTAATAGTCTTTGTTTTAAAGTCTATTTTGTCTGATATGAGAATTGCTACTCCAGCTTTCTTTTGGTTTCCATTTGCATGAAATACCTTTTCCATCCCCTTACTTTCAGTCTGTATGTGTCTCTAGGTGAAGTGGGTCTCTTGTAGACAGCAAATATATGGGTCTTGTTTTTGTATCCATTCAGCCAATCTGTGTCTTTTGGTGGGAGCATTTAGTCCATTTACATTTAAGGTAATTATCGATATGTGTGTTCCCATTCCCATTTTCTTAATTGTTTTGGGTTCGTTATTGTAGGTCTTTTCCTTGTTTTGTGTTTCTTGCCTAGAGAAGTTCCTTTAGCAGTTGTTGTAGAGCTGGTTTGGTGGTGCTGAACTCTCTCAGCTTTTGCTTGTCTGTAAAGGTTTTAATTTCTCCATCAAATCTGAATGAGATCCTTGCCGGGTAGAGTAATCTTGGTTGCAGGTTTTTCTCCTTCATCACTTTCAGTATGTCCTGCCACTCCCTTCTGGCTTGCAGAGTTTCTGTTGAAAGATCAGCTGTTAACCTTATGGGGATTCCCTTGTGTGTTATTTGTTGTTTTTCCCTTGCTGCTTTTAATATGTTTTCTTTGTATTTAACTTTTGACAGTTTGATTAATATGTGTCTTGGCGTATTTCTCCTTGGATTTATCCTGTATGGGACTCTCTGTGCTTCCTGGACTTGATTAACTATTTCCTTTCCCATATTAGGGAAGTTTTCAACTATAATCTCTTCAAATATTTTCTCAGTCCCTTTCTTTTTTTCTTCTTCTTCTGGAACCCCTATAATTCGAATGTTGGTGCGTTTAATGTTGTCCCAGAGGTCTCTGAGACTGTCCTCAGTTCTTTACATTCTTTTTTCTTTATTCTGCTCTGCAGTAGTTATTTCCACTATTTTATCTTCCAGGTCACTTATCTGTTCTTCTGCCTCAGTTATTCTGCTATTGATCCCATCTAGAGTACTTTTAATTTCATTTATTGTGTTGTTCATCATTGCTTGTTTCATCTTTAGTTCTTCTAGGCCCTTGTTAACTGATTCTTGCATTTTGTCCATTCTATTGTCCATTCTATCTCCAAGATTTCGGATCAACCTTACTATCATTATTCTGAATTCTTTTTCAGGTAGACTGCCTATTTCCTCTTCATTTGTTAGGTCTGGTGGGTTTTTATCTTGCTCCTTCATCTGCTGTGTGTTTTTCTGTCTTTTCATTTTGCTTATCTTACTGTGTTTGGGGTCTCCTTTTTTGCAGGCTGAAGGTTCGTAGTCCCCGTTGTTTTTTGTGTCTGTCCCCAGTGGCTAGGGTTGGTTCAGTGGGTTGTGTAGGCTTCCTGGTGGAGGGGACTAGTGCCTGTGTTCTGGTGGATGAGGCTGGATCTTGTCTTTCTGGTGGGCAGGTCCACGTCCGGTGGTGTGTTTTGGGGTGTCTGTAGACTTATTATGATTTTGGGCAGCCTCTCTGCTAATGAGTGGGGTTGTGTTCTTGTCTTGCTAGTTGTTTGGCATAGGATGTCCAGCACTGTAGCTTGCTGGTCGTTGAGTGAAGCTGGGTGCTGGCGTTGAGATGGAGATCTCTCGGAGATTTTTGCTGTTTGATATTATGTGCAGCTGGGAGGCCTCTTGTGGACCAGTGTCCTGAAGTTGGCTCTCCCACCTCAGAGGCACAGCACTGACTCCTGGCTGCAGCACCAAGAGCCTTTCATCCACAGGGCTCCTTAATTTGGGATGATTTGTTGTCTATTCAGGTATTCCACAGATGCAGGGTATATCAAGTTGATTGTGGAGCTTTAATCCGCTGCTCTGAGGTTGCTGGGAGAGATTTCCCTTTCTCTTCTTTGTTCTCACAGTTCCCAGGGGCTCAGCTTTGGATTTGGCCCCGCCTGTGCGTGTAGGTCGCCGGAGGGCGTCTGTTCTTTGCTCAGACAGGACGGGGTTAAAGGAGCCGCTGATTCAGAGGCTCTGGCTCACTCAGGCCGGGGGGGTAGGGAGGGTCACAGAGTGTGGGGCGGGCCTGCGGCGGCAGAGGCGGGCTTGACGTTGCAGCCTGAGGCGCGCTGTGCGTTCTCCCGGGGGAGTTGTCCCTGGATCCCGGGACCCTGGCAGTGGCGGGCTGCACAGGCTCCCCGGAAGGGCGTGTGGCTAGTGACCTGTGTTCGCACACAGGCCTCCTGGTGGCGGCAGCAGCGGTCTTAGCGTCTCTTGTCTCTCTCTGGGCTCCGCACTTTTAGCCGCGGCTCGCGCCCGTCCCTGGAGCTCTCTCAAGCAGCGTTCTTAATCCCCTCTCCTCGTGCACCAGGAAACAAAGAGGGACGTAAAAGTCTCTTGCCTCTTAGGCAGGTCCAGACTTTTCCCCGGACTCTCTCCCGGCTAGCCGCGGTGCACTAACGCCCTACAGGCTGCGTTCACGCCGCCAACCTCAGTCCTCTCCCGGCGCTCCAACAAAAGCCGGAGCCTCAGCTCCCAGTCCCACCCACCCCGGTGGGCCAGCAGACAAGCCTCTCGGCTGGTGAGTGCCGGTCGGCCCGATCTTCTGCGCTGGAATCTGTCCGCTTTGCCCTCCGCACCCCTGTTGCTGTGCTCTCCTCCGCGGCTCCCAAGCTCCCCCACTCCGCCTCCCGAAGTCTCCACCCGCGAAGGGGCTTCCTAGTGTGTGGACACTTTTCCTCCTTCACAGCTCTCTCCCGCTGGTACAGGACCCGTCCCTATCCTTTTGTCTCTGTTTAGTTTTTTCTTTTGCCCTAACCAGGTACGTGGGGGGTTCCTTGCCTTTTGGGAGGTCTGAGGTCTTCTGCCAGCGTTCAGTAGGTGCTCCGTAGGAGTTGTTCCACGCGTAGATGTATTTCTGGTGTATCTGTGGGGAGGAAGGTGATCTCCGCGTCTTACTCTTCCGCCATCTTCCCGGAAGTCCTCTAACTGAGAATCTTTAAAATTTTGTTGAGAAAATGTTCACCTTCATATTTTTAATAGAAGTGCATATACTATATATATTAAGCTTTTTTTTTGTAGTGAGAAAGAAATGTAAACATACATTACATTAGAGTTTTTAAAGCTTTTACCAGTATGCATTATACTTCCCAATTGATTAAAAAGAAAATATGTGCAGTGACACTTTGGGGGGTTCTCTTTGGATGTCTAAGTTAAATATGTCCCCTAAAGATTCAGATATTCTAAAATATATATATTTGTTTCTCAAGAATAGATATACCTTCTTTCAATTATATTATGCACATCTAAAATTTAAAACATTACTTTATCAAGATTTGTATCTTTGTTTCAAAACTACTAATGGAAAGTCATCTCTATTTTCGTTATTTTAACTAATGGTGATGTAATTATAAACAAGCTGTTGGTTATATGTATCGCATACACACAGAAACATATTTGACATTAATATAATTAAATATTTTTCTGTATATTATATATATATATAGTTCAAGGAAAATTAAATATTTTAAAATTAATTATAGACCAGTGTTCACCAGTTCTTAGTAATGAAATTATATTTTTCAAGGTAACCTTGGAAACAAAACACATGAAAAGAAATAAATTAGTAAAAGCACTCTGAACGAATGTTACAGGCTTTATATAAAGGTAATTATTATTATAAATAAACCTAAGCAGGGAAGAAAACAATAACACATTGTTTATAGATTATACTTATGCATCATATGTTTTCAACTATGTCAGATGTTTCTAAAGTTATAGAAAGCAACAACACTGAAGTATTGTCTGGGAAACAATTATATTTGGAGTGAGGTATAGAAAGTTTTATATTAGAAATGTGTTGCTTAGTTTTATTTTCATCTGTAGAAGTATAAGAGCAATGATTATAGTTAGCACTATGGCATTTCTTTACAAAATTTGAAGCCACTAAGCATTTTAAAGCAACTATCGATCTCTGATTTAATCTTTTTATCAAAAAATAAAAAGTATTGTTTTTCTCACCCATCATCATAAATTAAGTGGTTGAATTATGTTTTCCACTGCACTCCAGTCATCCTAGGCTGTCAAGAATATTAATTTGTCTAATCAATTTTTAATTATCTCCATCTAGTAAAACATTCTGGCTTTTATTATTTACTTAACGTCGGAAATTGTAAAGCAATAAATGATTTTATTAACCTCATTTCTTAGGACATTATTGAACTCCTAATTGTCACATCTAATAGATAATTGTCAGTCTTCAAGTTACTCTTATTTTCATCTTTAATCACACTTTCCTCCTCTCTTTTCGAGCTCTCTCTCCTCTTCCAACTCTTCTGATTCTCTCTGGGTTTCTAGCCTGTCATTTTCAGTATCCATCAGGATCTTCTCTTATCCCATCCACTCCTTAAATGTTGGAGCTCGTGAGATGGCTTTTTTACTACATACAATCTTTCGAGAAGAATCATCAATTTGTCTTGGTTTAGTTTACATCTGGGGCTGTTATCTTACAAGCTAGCTTTAATAATTAAAGGAGGAGCAAATATTAATACCTTCTCACATGGGTTTTTCAGACTTTGTTTACAATAAACAAGTTGGAATAGATTAAAATAAAGCTGACTTCATATCTATTTATTAATTCAAAAAGAAATCTAAGAGTAAATATGATAGAATGGATTATCCTTGCAACCCTTCATTTCTTTCCTGTAGTAGAAATATACATTCATACCCTTGGCCATGTCTATTTTCAAATATTATCTCTCACTAGAACAGATGGAAATATATTTTCCTGCCACCTTGATAGTTGGTTTAGCCAGGTAAGTTGTTTCTTCACATTCATTTCAAAATGAATTTGATGAGAGCAGAAATTTTAAATGTACTTGTAAGCTTTGGTTTGCCCTTTTATGTTTCTCTAATCCACTGTGAAAGAAAAATAGCCATTGGTCCCAGAATGAGGAAATAAATGGAACAGACTTGAACCCAAATCTCAACATGGGCAAACCATCAGAGCCATAGCTGACCCGTATATAAGTGTGCAAAAAATATATTTTAAATTGTTGAAATTTGGAACTTGTTTGTTATGCATTATTATCGCAATAAAAATAATATGGAAGCAATGAATACTAATCTAAGATCTTAATAGATTATCTGTGTAAGCAAACTGCATACCATAATAGTCCTACCCAGGACATCAAATTTTAGTAATATATTAACAAAAACATCCCTGCATTCCTCTCTTCTTACCAGTACAATCACAAGAAAAATACTGAGAGAAATTTAAGAAATCCCAATTCACAACTGTAGGGGAAATTTCTACATAAATATAATTATTGGCTACTATTGCTATCTGTTATAACCATAGTCTCTTAAATCCCTGATATTTTCTAAAAGAGAATTTTAAAAATCTTATGAATGTATACCTTTTGTATTCATTATGTAAGATAGTACTCAACCAATTACTCAAACTAGATACCTGAGAAGTTACATTAATTAAATAAGGAAGCCGTGAAGGCTCTAATGCCGTGGGAACCTATGTAGGCAAACTGAAATCTAAGTGCCTCAAGGTTGTGAAATCAAAACCTAGGGATAATCAGTCACAAATAGACAACCAAGCTGTAGGCTATAGACAATCAAATATTCCTTACTTTGCTTCTGCCTTTTCTCTATACCCTCTCTCCCAGAGCTCCTATCAGTGGAGTGCCCCTAACCACTTCCGGTTTGGCACTGCCAGATTCTAATCAATTTCTGCTCAAATGGGCTCTTAAAACTTGTAATATGCTTCAGTTTATCTTTTAAAAGAAGCAGCGTCATTAATTATCAAGAAAATATAAACCAAAATCATAATGAGCTATCACCTCACACCTGTCAGAATGTCTTATCATCAAACACATGTTGGCAAGGATGTGGAGAAAAGGGAACCCTCCTACACTGTTGGTGGGAATGTAAATTGGTGCAGCCACTATGGACAACAGTATGGAGGTTTCTCAATAAACTAAAAATAGAACTACCATTCCACTCCTGGATATATATCCAAAGAAAAGGAAAACACTAATTAGAAAAGATGCATGCATCCCAGAGTTCACAGCAGCATTATTTCCAATAGCCAAGACATGGATGCAACCTAAATATCCATCAACAGAAGAATGGATAAAGATGATGTTTTATGTGTGTGTGTGTGTGTGTGTGTGTGTGTGTGTGTGTGTGTGTGTATATATATATATATATATATATATGCTTAGTGAAAGAGGTCAGACAGGAAAGACCAATACTATATTGCTACCACTTATATGTGGAAACTTAAAAATAAAACAAAGGAATGAATGTAACAAAACAGAAACAGATTCACAGATATATAAAACAAACTAGTGGTTACCAGTGGGGAGAGGGATGGGGGAGGGGCTACCAACTGCTCTATATAAAATAAATAAGAGCATTTATTTTAAGAGCTACCAACTGCTCTATATAAAATAAATAAGAGCATACTGTACCACACAGAGAATATAGCCAATATTTTACAATAACTTTAAATGGATTATAATCTATAAGAATATGGAATCACTATGTTGTACACCTGAAACTAGTATAGTATTATAAATTAACTATACTTTAATAAAAATAAATAAAAAGTAAAATAAGCAAATGACTTTCAATAAACATCACATACTAATTTTCCATCTTTATTATTTTTTTAAATTTATCTTTTCCTCTACCCAAGTGACTAATAACAGACACTCAATTCTCTCTTTCTTAAAATACTATACTCTTCAAATATGACCTTTCTCTATGCAGTATTATTATACCTTCTAACAAAATAAAAAATAACTGTGATAATAGTAATAGCAATTTTTATTATGTATATAAATAGCTAACTGCTCTATAGAACTTACACATTAAGCATTGCTCTAAATACTCTATATTAATTCACTTTAATTCACATGATGATCATATGTTAGAGATTATGAAATTGAGGCACACAGATGCTAACTTAGTTACCCAAGTACACATGGCTAACATGTGGCAGAGCTGGGATTTAAGCAGAAGCAATCTGGTTTCAAAACTCCAGTTAATTTAATCACTCTCAATGCTATACTTCTTCTCTATATCTGTGAAATAGGAATTGTAAATAGGTTATATCACTCCTCTTCTTAAAAATCTTCTGTGAAGCTCTTAATCACCTTTGAATAATATTGTAGTGTAGACTTTATAATGTGGCGTAGAAGGTAACCCATGATTTATTCCATTCCTCTCTCTTCAGCTTCATTTCACATCCATCTTAGCATTCCTCTTAGCAGTCAACAAGAGCAAACTTCTTGCACCATGCTCTTGCTGGCCTTCCATTCTTTCTTTCTGAGATTTGTCTATTTTTCTACTTTGAAAGTCCCAGCTCTTTCATTAAAATTTAGTCCTAAGCTGAATCAAGTCCTGAGATATTCTGAATCAGGGAGCCAAACTGAGATAATAAACCCTCTTCCAGACTCCCATAAGTGATATACAGATGTCCTGTGGATACTTGCTCTTCCCTACTTCTTACACATTAAGGTTTGAGCTGTTTTGAGTGAGGGATTTTAACTTCTTCATATTTGTTTCCTCAGACCCTTAGAAACATAAATGCTAAATCATTCTGATAGTACTGTGGTAGTATATAAATAGTAAAAATATGAAATACTATGTAAGTATAAACTATTATAATGATTAAATATCTTACTTTTCTATAACTTTTTTTTTTTTTTTTTTGCTTTACTAAATGGAACTTTTACTGTCTTGTGCTGTGGTGAGGTCAAAAGGAGAATGGGGTATAGCTACAGGTGAGGCCATCAATTTTACAAAAGCTTCACCTACTCTCAGAGGTGCTTTGGTTAGAATAATATAATAAAGCCAATGGAAAATGAAAAGTAAAGTATTATTTTTAAAGAGAAGAGAGGGGCAGAATAAAAAGGATTCAAAAATAGAGTGGTACATAGTGGTACATTAAGATAAAGTCCCCACCCCCTTTGGTGTTTATATAATGCAGGACTTTTGAAAAGGCTGTCACAATATGAATTCATTTTACAAACTCTTTCAAAGAGTTTTTGAGGATATGTCTGAGCAAGAGATAAATAACTGAGGTGTATTTTTCCAGCAGCTTCCTCTCTCCTTTGAAGGGAAGATAACTATAACTATAATACCTCTATTTGCTTGCATTTCTGCAGTGACCAAGGTTGTAAGAGCAGCTTTTTCTCACTGAACATTTCTTCTCTTTAAAGCCAAGTCAGTAACTGACCTCACCACCCTTTCCATTCCTCTCAGGTGATTAGGATGACACTTTCATGACATTTTAAACTGACCAGTTAAATGACCAGGGGCTATTTTGACTTCTATCCCCAGTTCTTCAGAAATTGTAAATCTCTCTCTTTCTCTCTCTCTTTCTCTCTCTCTCTCTCTCTCTCTCACAGACACACACACACACACACACACACACACACACACGGAATGTGTGGGAGTTGCTGATATCAAGGTTGATATATCTCTGTATTTGCTCATCAAGGAACACTTGTCTGGGATTTTCCTTTACTCTCTAAATTTCAGAGGACAGATGTTGTGCACATCACAGTTATGTAGTGGATATCAAAAAGGGTGATAGAAGACGCTTAGAGTCGGCCAAACCTACAGACTGACAAGATATATTCTTCCTTTCATGTGTTTACCATATCTTTTGAAACTGAAGTAGAATCTAATTTATACTCTAAAATTCATATGTGGGAAAAGAGGATTTTTGGGAGGTAGTTTCTGTAAGTAAACTCACATGTGCTTTTTTTTTTTAAGATTTATTATTTATTTTTGGCTGTGTTGGGTCTCAGTTGCGGCACACAGGATCTTCGTTGAGAGATGCAGGATCTTTCGTTGCAGCAAGCAGGCTTCTCTCTAGTTGTGGTGCGCGGATTTTCTCTTCTCTAGTTGTGACGCTCAGGCTCCAGGGCATGTGGGCTCTGTAGTTGTAGCAAGCAGGTTCCAGAGCACATAGGCTCTGTAGTTTGTGGCATAAGTCTCTCTAGTTGAGGAGCGTGAGCTCAGTGGTTGTGTTGTGCGGGCTTAGTTGCCCCGTGGCAGTGGAATCTTAGTTCCCTGACCAGGGATCAAACCCGTGTCCCCTGCATTGGAAGGCGGATTCTTTATCACTGGACCACAAGGAAAGTCCCTCACATGTGCTTTTACTTCACCAATTTGGCTAAGGAAAAAAAACCAAAATCCAGTTTGGTATGCTTAGTTAAATCCAGTGATTTGATTAATATCCTAGTCATTGTTCAATTCATAGTCTAGTCACTTTGGGGGATGTAAACAGAACGTCTGTGTTTCTTCTCACTTCACTTGTCCATTTTAGTCACGTTAGTGTTCTTACTGATCGCCTCAGCATTGGTGAAATAAAGTGTCCACAGAAGACTCCAATGTTCAGTCATCACTTGATTAGTTTAATTCACTTTGACCTATCTGGCCAGCAGATTTCTGCTTTCCTGCCTGCTGCTGGTGGTGCCTACCTTGCTCCTCCACTGGGTGTGATGTTGGCTATTGCTGGTACCAATTATGGAGCAGCAGAATTCTACATACCCTGGAAAGAAAGCTTTTTTCCTTTCCCTGATGCAAATATTGGCTCATTAAGTCTCGTTCTGTGTTCTCCTAAAAGAGTAATGGCTTTCTAGGCATTTCTCTCCACCATATTGGAGCAAGTAGCATCCATGAAGATGCTCTCAGAATAATCCCACAGGTTCCATTTGTTTGCTATCATCCTTTGAGCCATATTGGATGTTAGGTTTTCTGGAAGTTTGTAAAGTGAACAATAAAATTATTTACAACTTTGTTTATGACAAGCAGAATTCCAAAATGCCAGCTTAAAGTTTCCCACCAGAATCCCTGTAATTGTGAATATGATGAGATATGACCCCCATGATTATCTTATATTACATGGCAGTGGGATTTGGCACATATAATTAAGTTTACTAATCAGTTAATTTTGAGTTAATCAAAGGAGAGATTGTCTAGGTAGGCTAATATAGTCATATGAGCCATTTAAAAGCAAAGTTTCTTTAATTTGTGGTAGAAAGGGAAGTAAGAGAGATTTGAAGCACTCAAAGGATTTACAGTACTACTCTGGCTTGAGATGGAGGGGGGCCCATAACAGAGAATACAGTGGCCTAGAAGTTGAGAGCTGCCCCCAGCTGACGGCCAGAAAGGAAATGGTGACCTTAATCCTGCAACTGCAAGAAAAGAAATTCTATTAACAACGTGAATGAGCTCAGAAGCACATTCTTCCCCAAAGCTTCTAGAGAAAAGCCTCAACCAGAGATTTATATTTCAGCCTTCCAATACCCTAAGCTGGGAACCCAGTACAGCCAGCCTGGCCAAGAATTGTGGCCTACAGAATGTGAGACAGTAAGCCAATAATTTATCTTTAATTCTGAGTTGTATAATTTGTATTATTTGAGTAGTTAAGTTTGTGGTAATTGTTACATCTATCATTCTATGTAAAGTTTCCTAGAATAATAAAGCCAAGTCGAAAAAGACAGCCAAATAGATAGGTCATGTTAACATAGGCAGTGAACTGAACAAATGTCTATGGTTTCAGTTCTCATTGAGATTGTTTCTTGTATTACTACAAGCAAGTAGCCCATAGGTAAAGATTTTCAGTTCCAAAAATACATAGAAGAAGGATGCCACTCATGTCACTAAAATGTTCTTTAAAAGGGGGTCATTTTAAATATTATATTTTTGTGCTAGTAAATGTACATACACGTGTTAGGGTATATATGCTATACAGAGAGGTGATTTTTTAAATGATTAGATTATCATAAAATATTTGCCCACAGTGTGACAATATGATGGCTGGTTTGTACAAATCAACTTCTTTTGTATTAAATTTTCTTTCTTTCTCACTTTATACCTGAAAGTAAATTTAGCTATAACAGTATATTAAGTCATTTGTTTCACTCTTGGTATAGAAGTCAGAAAGGTTAATGTCTGAGAAGAAAAAAAAAATATTTTCTTACAAATCTTTAATCCTAATTATTATAAATTTATATTTATTTTATGTATAGTCAAAAAATAATGTTTTTTTAAATATATAAATTTTCTAAACATTTTATGCATCAACATATTTAACAATTAAAATAATACTAGATTATAAATAGTATATATAATTTTGAGGTTGAATTAGATGAGTGCTTAATGACTTAAATCTCAGGATTTGATTTTTGGTAAATACTGAATTTTTATGTTAGAAATAATTTATTATTATTATAAAAGTATAATTAATTTAGAAATTATAAAAAAAAAATCATCTACCACCCCAAATAATCATGTTACTTCATCAGAACACATTTTGGGGTATGTAAATGCAATAGACTTTTTTTTAATATGAAAGATTTTAGTCTATGATGAATTTTCTATTTAATTTTATTTGATGTATTTTCTCATTAAAACTTTCTAAATATGTTTGTGTGTGTACACATATATCATACGATATATACAATTAGGCATTTCTTTATTCAGGAAGTTTGTTAATAATTTTGAATTGCATTAAATCATGCAGCTTTTGTTCTTTATCTGTGTTTTGTTATTATTGTGGTTGATTCTACCGCTGTAGGATCACTATTGGATTTCATATCCTCCTTTACCCATTTAATGTTTAATACATATTTTATATTT
Source organism: Delphinus delphis (assembly GCF_949987515.2). NCBI lineage: Eukaryota > Metazoa > Chordata > Mammalia > Artiodactyla > Delphinidae > Delphinus > Delphinus delphis. The sequence goes on from NC_082685.1 coordinate 151,964,463, forward strand.
TTATTTGTATGAAATATGTTAAACCATTATCTGCAAGAATGTTTGACATATCATTCCAGGTTAACAATGTGGAATTTCAAAATATTCAGGCAGAATTACTTTTCAATTAAAATATGGCATTTAGCATTATAAATATAGCTTTACTACTGTTCATATTTAATTCTCAACCTCCCACTCCCAGTAATACTCTGTCAATTTCTAGGTATCTTAAGTAAGATGGAAACTTAGAGCAATATTAAAATGTGTCTTTATATTGATATTTTGGTCTGACTCCCCCCTGAATAAAATCCAATGTATTTTCTAAGTAGCTACTTAATGTGGAAATCATTTTCAATCTGAATTATCCAGTACATGTTTATCACTGTACAAATTTATGCTATATATTTTGTGTATAAATTTTAAGTGCCTTGGAACTATCTCAGACATTTCATAGGTACTTATCACCACACTGAGACAACACTTTCAATAGTATTCCTACGACTACTGTGACTACGACTTCTACGAACTACTTATAATAGTGATAGCTCAAATGCTGTATTCTAAGCACCAGGTTTACTATTCACATCAATGAAACAGAGATTTAAAAAAATTTTTTTTCTATGCTATGATTTTGAGGATAGGTTTTAGTCTCTATAGAATTTTTAGATTTTAGTTACAATTAAACCCATGCACAGCAACTACTTAGCCCGTGTGCTGCAACCGCTGAAGCCTGTGCACCTAGAGCCTGTGCTCGGCAACAAGAGAAGGCACCCCACTGCAAATGAAATGCCTGCGCACCACAACGAAAGAGTAGCCCCCACTCACCGCAACTAGAGAAAGCCCACACAGCAACAAAGACCGAACGCAGAGAAAAAAAAAAACAAAACCTAAACCAATGCCTTTCATAATGTTCTTTGAAAATTTGTATTGATAATAATTTGTGTAATGAAATAATATTACACATACAAAACTGAGTATGCAAGCATCCTAAACCCCTAAACCCCCAAGCCCAAGCATGCCCTACAAACACAGGCATTGGTATAACTTGGATCAGGTGTTTAGCATCTCTTTTTCACTTGGCAACCAGAGAAATAAGATATCAAACTCCTGAGGCTAGTTCATCCCAGAAAGAAACTGTCAGGGAATTGTGCTGCCAGCTATGCCTCTGGACATTTCTTATTAGTGAAAGCTTCACTGGGCCAACTACCTAGATGATATATACTTTAAAAAAAAATTATATAAAACTATTGTAAGAAACTTTTATATCTATCTCATATAGAATATCTATTTTTAAAACACAGTTGCTTTTTCAAATGGAGAAAACTGAATCATCCTAGTTTTGAGAAAGGGCAACATGATATTTCTGTTTTAATGATGGCACAGTTGCCCTATCCACTACCAAATTTATCCTTCCTTCACCCTAAGCATGCTGATGCTTCAGCCAGTATTTGTCGTTTAAAAAAAAATTTCTGCTTTATAGGGATGTACAGTTAGATGGCATATATTTATCCTTCTTCTGTATTTATTCAATATTGACCCTCAGATACAGCTTTGTGTTTTAACTGTGTTTCCTGCAAGTTGTATTGGTAATATCCCTGATCACTTACCTGGCTGTTACTTTAGAGATCTGTATTTGGCAAAATACTTTAAAATAAAAAAATATTCAAATTTGAGAGTAGTCTAAAATATTCATTCATTCTGATGTTTTATCACCCCTTTTCTTCTTGATCTCATAGTGTCCTGTACTTTAATCCATCATAACTTCCATGATGACATATGGTTATTTCATTACCATTGTTTTCCCAGAACAAACTGTAATCTCTTTGAGGGCTAAGGTCATGTTTTGCATGATAATTGCTATTTTAGGGGGCTAACATGGTGGTCTAAAATAAATAGTTTCATATAAGTGACTAAATGGAGGAATGACTGACTGACTGAATAAATGATTCTGTAAGTATCTATTTAAAATAAGAAGTGACTTTGCCCAAAGTTTTAAATTTAGCTAATGTTTAAATACAAGCAAACTTTGATTAGTTAAATCACTGTATTTGTGTGTCTGTTTTGAAATAGTATGTAAGACTGTTCTCTTGAAAGAGAACTTCTTGATTTTTCTGATGATCCCTATTCCTTGAAATACTTGACTCTCAGAGCAGAATATTTGCATTTGCTGACATATATTATCTGTTATTCAAGGTTCCCCCCACCGAAACAAAATAAAAGAAAACAAAACTAGTTTTGACTCATTTCTAACCATATATCTGCAACCATGGCAGCCCATGTTTCAGCAATGACAGGAATAATTTTGCTAGATGTTTTCTCACATTATTATCGATTATCATTCTGCTTCTTTCTACTATTTCAAATATACTCAGTCTGTGTCCTCAAAGGTAAATCATTTGAACTGTTGTTTTCAGCTGGCAGTATGTCAAATTGTCATACTAGTGATATTTTAAAAAAATACATACGTATACAAAGTGAGTGCACATCCCAAGAATAATTCCTACTATTAAATGGCATTTTGTAAAGAAAATTCTACATTGTCGTATACAAAGAATAAGTTTTACAGATTCATATGTTAATTGGGATAGTGTTAGAAATATAAGCAATAAGTACTTTCACATAAGAAAAAAAAATCTGTGCTGATTTTATTGGTTTCTTTATTATATAGCTTATCTGCTTTAAAAATCTAGTAGTTCTATAATATGTGTAATATAAACATGTAAGGATAACCACTATTTTTACTTTGATTATATATAAATATGTGTGTATGTCACACATACACAACATATATAGTGTTTTCTATAAGATAATTTTTGTGGTGTGATATAAAATGTGTTTTAGTACTTGAAGTATTCCCCCTAGCAATTCTAGACTCCTGAGGCACCAGGATAAGAGAAAAAAGAAAGTAATGACAAAGGGAATTTGTAACAACTTGTGGAATTTATTATCTGTTGAAGAGAAAAAAACTCTGGAGAGAGCAACTTGATTTCTCAAGCTTTTCCCAGTTGAGTACAAATCACATAAAACAGTTCTTCCCAAGGAACCCTGTTAGGAATATTCATGTCTTTTTGGATTCTAATAGTCTGTATCATGTCCATAACAAATAGAATGTATTTGTTAGATCAAAATTAATCTAACATTTATATACCATGAAATTCATTTTCTTTAAATTAGATACACAAGTGGCTATATGCAAGAATATTATGAGAGATTATCTTGAAGCTCTTAAAATAATTACCTAGAGCATGATCTGAAAATTGGAGGAATTAAACCCAGGGAGTTTTCAAAATATAGTAATTCACTGTAACTATGTTGCAGGAATCATACATTAGAAATATATATATATATATTTACATACATATATATATACATACATATTAATATCATAATTTTTCTGTCTATTCATTATAATGTTAAAATAGATATTGGTAAGGTATTATACAGACAGTTTTTTAAAAGCATAAATAAATATAGACATATTGAGAGTCAGTGTTCCAATTTTTATTTTACTAATGGGAGTGTATGGATAACATATTTTTGAGATACTGATCTAATCAAAAAGAAACACAAAAAGAAAAGTTTGTACACAGTTGGATGATCAGTTCATTTGACAGGAAGATAATTGCTAAATCCCTAATATTGAATTAGGTACAGTGACGGGAGGAGGCATAGTTCGTCATACTTTTCATGGTTTAGATATAATTCTTGGACTTCTTGATTCTGGTCTAGCCTGTAAGGAACTTGGAAGTTATCACTCTGTCCTGAAAACAAGACAAGTAAAAAACTGAGAAACTGAAAAATCAACTCTTCATAAATATGTTAAGGAAATGATGTCACAGGGAAAACTACTACCATATGTGTGTATATATATGTATATATATATATATATGTAGAGAGAGAGAGAGACAGAGAGACACGAGAGAGAGAGAGAGAGAGAGAGAGAGAGAGAGAGAGAAGTGAATTACATAAATGTTACAAAGAAGGGGAGGACAAGTTAAGATTATTGGTATAAGATTATATTGTTAGTTTGCTCACTACCTGTGAAGTGGTACAGTGTCATTTGAAATTGAACTTGGATTACTTGTAAATGCATAATCTTGAGCAACTAAAAATTGAAAAAAAGGTGGTATAACTGACAAAAAATAAAGAGAAAGAACAAGAGAAACAAATAGAAAACAGTAACAAATCTGGTACAGTAACAAATCCAACCATATCAACAATCACTTTAAAAGTCAGTCGTCTGTATACACTAATTAAAAGAAAGTGGGTCAAAAAAATTACCCAATTATATGTTATTTGCAAGAAATCCACTTTAAATATAAAGACACATATAGAGTTAAAAGTAAATGGATACGGGGCTTCCCTGGTGGCACAGTGGTTGAGAGTCCGCCTGCCGATGCAGGGGACACGGGTTCGTGCCCCGGTCCGGAAGGATCCCACATGCTGTGGAGCGGCTGGGCCCATGAGCCATGGCCGCTTTGCCTGCGCATCGGAGCCTGTGCTCCACAACAGGAGAGGCCACAGTGGTGAGATGCCCGCGTACCACAAAAAAAAAAAAAGTAAGTGGATAGAAGAAGTTGTACCATACTAACAATAATCAGAAGAAAATGGGAATAGCTATATTAATTTCACACAGAGCATACTTCAGGTTAAGGAAGTTTATCTGGGATAGAGAGGGTATTACAAAATGATAAAGGGGTCAACTCTCCAAGAAGACGTAACAATCATTAATGTATATGTGACTAATAACAACATCAAAATACATGAGTCAAAAACTAATAGAACTACAAGGAGAAATAGATGAATCCACTGTTAGAGACCTTAATACCCCACTATCAGAAATGAACTTATCTAGCAGGGAGAAAATCAGTATAGACATAATTGAAGTCAACAGCACCTCACTTGACTGGATATAACTGATATCTGTTGATTACTTCATCCAACAACAATACAGATTCTTCTCATGCTCATGTGAAACATTGATCAAGCTATACCATATTCTGGGCCATAAGACACACCTTAACACAGCAGTCCCCAACCTATTTGGCACCAGGGACCGGTTTTGTGGAAGACAATTTTTCCATGGACTGGGGAGGGGGTGGTTTTGGGATGATTCACATTACATTCATTGTGCACTTTATTTCTATTATTATTACATTGTAATATGCAATAAAATAACTATACAACTCACCATAATGCAGAATCAGTGGAAGCCCTGAGCTTGTTGTCCTGCAACTGGATGGTCCCGTCTGGGGGTGATGGGAGAGAGTGACACCCGAAGTGTGTTGCTTATGTCCAGTCTACTCCATAATCTTGTTTTGGTTGCTGTCACTGCAGAAAACCCTGCTTCACAAAGATAGGATGTTGGAAATGGAAGCAGGTTTTTCAGTGCTTTTGTGGAAATATCAGGATATTCCGCCTTGACTTTAATCCAGAATGTATGGAGATTTGAAGGTGTCTGAAACGTACTTTTAAGACCACTGTCATTTGCAATCTCAAGCAGTTGATCCTCTGCTAGCACAGACAAAATTGATTCACCTGGCTTATTCACAAATGGGTCGCAGATCCATTCCTTCCCAGTTCGGGGGTCTTTTGTGGTTGGGAAGTAATGCTCAAACTCTTTTGAAAGCTGAGGTAGGTGATCATGCACCAGCTGGGAGAAAGAAGGCCCTGGCTCAGTCTCTTTTAAAATCTCTGCTAATGTTCGAAACATGTCAAAAATCCCAATGTTCACTTGTTGCCCCCATAATTCCAGTTTCCAGTTTGGTTTTGAATGCAGCCACTTTATCTGCTGACTGGAACACAGTTGTCGTTCTCCCCTGAAGTGACAGATTGAGTTTGTTGAGCAAGTTGAATATGTCACACAAGTAAGGAAGTTTTGCAACGCATTCTGTGTCACTGAAATGTGCCGCCAGTGTTGACTGTTTTTCTAAAAGAAATCTCTGGAGTGGCTTTCATAACTCAAAAACTCTGGCCAGTGATCTACCTTTAGAAAGTCTTCTCACTTCTCTATAAGAGAAGACGTGTGTGCTCTGCGTCCATCTCCTCACAGAGCTGCATGAACAGACGTGAGTTAAGGGCATGTACTTTAATGTGGTTGATAATTTTAATCACATCCTGTAAAACGTTAAGTTCAGGTGACATTTTTCAGCTAGCCAGCATTTCTCTATGGATGACATGTGTGTAGACTCACATTCAGAAGTGAAGAAGTGACCTCTTTGACCCGAGTAGTGAAACCAGAAAGCCGTCCAGTCACGGCAGCCGCTCCGTCTGTACATATACCAACACAAAATGACCAATTCAGTTTTCCTGATATGTAATCATTCAAAGACTTGAATAGTTCTGCAGCTGTGGTGTTGGTTGGCAACATAAGTGCACATAACATATCCTCATGCACATCCTCCTGAAAACTATATTGCATAAAAGCAAGCATTGTTGCCTTGTCAACATCGGTAGGCTCGTCAACCTGGACTGCATACCACAGTGACTCATTAATCCTCTCTAACAATTGTGCCTCAGTATCCTCTGCTATTTCATAATTTGTCTAGTTATGGTGCTAGCTGAAAGAGGAACACGTGCCACCTTTTGAACCACATTCTCTCCTAAAAGTTCATGACAAATGTCCTTAGCAGCAGGCAAGATCAACTCTTCACCAATAGTAAAAGGCGTCTTAGCTTTAGCAATGTGGTTAGCCACTAAGAATGATGCTCTCATTGCAGAGACAGTTGATGAAGTGGTGGCCTTCAATAACTGCTTTTGTTATTTGTGTTCACGTTTTTTTCTTTAGAAAAACTCCAGAGGCTTGTCCTTTAATGCAGGGTGCTTGGTCTCCATAAGGCAAAGCAGTTTTGAAGGTTTCATGGCTTCATTGGGTAGCCGCTCGCCACATGTTATACAAAGCTGGCTTGGAGAATGTGAATCACCTGTTGCAATGAACCCGTAATTTAGGTAGGACTGTTGCTATTTTCTTTAAAATGCAGCTTTCTTTTTGCTAGCAGTCTTAGAGTCTTCTGCTGTCTCATCATTGGGTCTTTCCCCCTTTTCAAAGAAGCTCCCCAGCAATGTTTGTTTTTTACTCGTTTTGGCTAAGGTTAACTTGTGGGCTTACCAAAACTGTGACTGAGACAAGTGCTCAGTGCAGGAAAGAGGTACAGACAGAAATGGTAAATAAAATAATGGGTGGGCCACACGCAGACTAAAATAAGTGTCGGATTCTAACTTAAAGCCTGCCACCAGATGCAGCTCTACAACTGAAGTACATCAACTCACTTGCCACTATAAAGCCTGCCACCAGATGCACCTTAATTGTCACTTGCCACTCACTGATAGGGGTTTGATATGAGTCGGCAAGCGATTGATTTATTATGGTCCCTGTGCAGTCAAACCTCTCTGCTAATGATAATCTGTATTTGCAGCTGCTCCCCAGTGTTAACATCACTGCCTCAGCTCCACCTCATATAATCAGGCATTAGATTCTCATAAGGAGTGTGCAACCTAGATCCCTTGCATGCACAGTAGGGTTCTCACTCCTGTGAGAATCTAATGCCACTGCTGATTTGACAGGAGGTGGAGCTCAGGCAGTAATGTGAGCAATGGGAAGCGGCTGTAAATACAGATGAAGCTTTGCTCTCTCACCCGCCCCTCACTGTCTGATGTCCAGCTCAGTTCCTAACAGGCCATGGACTGGTACTGGTCTGTGGCCCAGGGGTTGGGGACCCCTACCTTAACACATTTAAAAGACACATATAATGTCTGCTCTCAGACAACAGTGAAATTAAACTAGAAATTAATAATAAAAATAGTGCTGAGAAATTCCAAAATACTTGGAGACTAAACCAAAGAATTTTAAATAATTTATTGGTCAAGGGAGAATCTCAAGAGAAATTTTAAAATATTTTGAACTAAATGAAAATGAAAACACAACTTATCAAAATTTATGAAATATAAGGAAAGCAGAATTTGGAGCAGAACTTATAGCATTGAATGCATATTTTAGAAAAGAAGAAAGATCTAAACTCAATAATTAAGCTTCTAAGGAAACCAGAAAAAGAAAATAAAAATCACAAAATAATCAGGAGAAAGAAATTTTAAAATTTGTACAAAAATTAATGTAATTGAAAATAAGAAGTCAGCAGAAAAAATCAACAAAACCAAAAGCTGGTTCCTTAAAAAAGATCAATAAAATCTATGAGACTCTAACCAGGCTAACCAAGAAAAAAGAGGGCACAAATTACTAATATCAGAAATGAAAGAGAGAACATAACCACAGATCACATGAGCATTAAAAGGATAATAAACACTAGGAAAAATTCTGTGCCAACAAATTTGAATATCTAAATAAAATGGACCAATTTTTGGAAAGACACAGTCTGCCAAAACCCATACGAGGAGAAATAGATGGTATGAATAAGGCTATATCTATTCAAGAAGTTTAACAAATAATTAATCACTTCCCAAAACTGAAAACATCAAGCCCAGATGAGATCAATGGGGAATTCTACCAAACATTTAAAGAAGAAATTATACCAGCCCTGTAAAATTTCTTACAGAAGATAGAAACACAGGAAATACTTCCTGACATTCTGTGAGGTCTGCCTCACCTTAATACCAATAACAGATCAGGTCATTACAGGAAAAGAAAAATACAGACCAATATTTCTCATGAACACAGATACAAAAATCCTCAACAAAATATTAGCAAATCAAATACAACAATTTATAAGAAGGATTATACAATATGACCAAGTGGGATTTATACCAGGTTCAACATTTTAAAATCAATATTACATCAACAGGCTTAAAGAGAAAAATCATATGATTAAATTAATAGAGGCAGAAAAAGCATTTGACAAAATCCAACACCCATTCATGATAAAAACTCTTAGTAAACTAGGAATAGAGGGTTATTTTCTCAACATGATAAAGAATATTCACAAAAATGTACAGCTAACAGTACATTCGGTGGTTAGAAAGTATAAGCTTTCCTTCTAAGTTCAGGAACAAATCAATGATGTCCTCTCTAAACATTCCTTTTCAACATTGTACTAGAAGTACTAGCTTGTGCAATAAAACAAGGAAATCAAATTATACTGATGGAGAAGTGCAAAACAAACTTGCCTTTGTTCACAGATGACATGATTGTCTATGAAATTGTGATAAAAAGTTGGCCAAAATAATGCTAATAGTAAATAAATAACTAAAACCTCCTGTAAGTGATTTTAGATGAAGTATACAAGGTTAATACACAAAAGTCAATCTATTTCCTATATATTTGCAATGATCAAGTAGAATTTGAAATTAAAAACAAAATGCCATTTATATTTACTCCCAGATATGAAATACTTTGGTATAATTCTGACAAATTATGTAAAAGACCTATGTAAGGAAAACTACAAAACCCTGATGAATTAAATCAAAGTAGAATAAATAAATGGAGAGATATTCGATGGTCATAAGTAGGAATATTCAATATTTTCAAGACGTCAGTTCTTGCCAACTTGATCTATAGACCCAATGCAATCAGATAAAAACCTCAGAAAGTTATTTTGAAATATTTTGAGATATTTTGGATATCAACAAACTGATATTAAAGGTTGTATAAAGATACAAAAGCCCCAGAATATCCAATTAAAGGAGAACAAAGTTGGAGGACTGATGCTACCCAACTTCAGGACTTACTCTAAAGCTACATTAATCCAAACAGTATGGAGTTGGTGAAAGAACAGATAAATGGATTAATGGAACAAAACTGGCAACTCAAAAATAGGCCCACATATATAGTTAACTGATCTTTGACAACAGAGCATAGGTAATAGACAGAATCAAAGATAGTCTTTTCAGCAAATGATGTTGAAACAGCTGGATATCCAGAAGAAAAAAATGTAAACATAGACCTTAAATAAAAGACAGTCACAGAAATTAACTCTTAATGGGTCACAGACCTAAAGGTAAAATGTAAACTTATAAAACTCCTAGAAGATAACAGGGAAAGATCTAGATGACCTTGAGATATGGGGATGGATGATCATTGATGAAAGAAATAATTGATAAGCTGGATGCTACTAAAAGTAAAAACTTCTGAAAAGAAAATGTCAAGAGAATTAGAAAACAAGCTACAGACTCTGAGAAACTATTTGCAAAAAGACATACCTGATAAAGAACTATTATCGAAAATATACAAAGAACTCTTAAAACTCATCAAGAAGAAAACGAACAACTTAATTAAAAATGGGCAAAGTATCTGAACAGACACCTCACCAAAGAAGGCATACAGATGGAAAATAAGCACATGAAAAGATGTTTCACATCATATGTCATTAGAGTATTCCAAACTAAAACAACATTGAGATACCTTACACAACTGAAAGAATGGCCAGAATTCTAAAAAATTAACAACACCAAATGCTGGTAAAGTTGTGTATCAACAGGAACTCTCATTCATTGCTGGTGGGAATGCAAATTTACTGCCACTGTTGAAGATAGTTTGGCAGTTCCCTGCAAAATTAAACATACTCTTACCATATGATTCAGCAATGGTGCACCCCAGTATTTACCCAAAGGAGTTGAAAACTTATGTCCACACAAAAACCTGCACACTAATGTATATTGTAGCTTTATTCATTATCGCCAGTTCTTGGAAGTAACCAAGATGTCCTTCAGTAGGTGAATTGAAACGGTGGTACATCTAGACAGTGGAATTTTATTCAGCACTAAAAATAAATGAGCTATCAGGCCATTACAAGACATGGAGGGACTTTAAATGCATATTGCTAAGTAAAATAAGCCCATCTGAAAAGGCTACATGCTGCATGATTTCAACTACATGACATTTTGTAAAAGCAGAACTATGTAAGACAACAAAAGGAACAGTGTTGCCGGGAGTTAGGGGGAGAGAGTTGAATAGGAGAAGCGCAGAGGATTTTTATGGCTTTTTATCTGTATGATACTATAGTGATGGATACTTGTCATACATTTGTCCAGATCCATCGAATGTACAAAACTAAAAGTGAACTCTAATGTAAACTATGCACTTTGGATGATTATGATGTGCCAATGTAGATTTATCAGTTGAAATAAATCTATGAATCTGGTGGGAGATACTTATAATGGGGGGCTATGCCAATGTGAGGATAGGTAGTATATGGAAAATATCTGTATCTTTCCACTCAATTTTGCTATGAACACCAAACTATTCTAAACAATAGTCTATTTAAAGAATATATAAGCCTTTACACCCTGTATTCATTTTAAGTAAATAATTGGCATTATTTTTATTTAAATTTATAGTTATTCATGAATATTTAAGCAGAATTACTTACATTAAATTAATGTAATACTTCAGAGAACATATTTTATCTATTTTATTTAATTTATATCATAATCTTTATACATAGTTAATTATTAATGACTTCTTTAAAAGAATACAGTTGAAGCATATTAATTCAATATCTCAAGGAAAAATACCTAGTACATTATTACTTGCAAATTAAACTGAGATTTTAAGAATCATATAATATCCCTCATGGAATTAACGTATGGTGCCAAAGATGGTAGGAAGCAATGTAAAACAGATATTAAATATTTACTGTTAGCCAAGTGGCCAAAAGAAAAACACATTTCCCTTTGATCCTCTAAATATGATGGGACCCCAGGCTATGTCCACTGCTACCGTCTTTCTCCAGTCTTAACCTACAAATTCTGTTCTAGTGTCTCCTTACTTTAGCTTGTCCAAACAGTAGCCTGACACTAGTCTCATTCTTCTCATGCACATGTAACCCTTGAAGACCTATGCTTATCATTCATAAGAAACTCACCACTATAGTGCTTTAGAACAAATTTGATATTTCTTTTCCTGCTTCTCCTATACGAGAAAAAAAAAAAAAAAAGGAAAACTTAATAAAGAATCCTGTTCACATCCTATCACTTTACTGATACCCCAAAGCAGGGATGTGTCAAAAGACATTTTTCTCATGAATAAATGATATCCTTTAAAAAGATACCCCTTCTTTATCTTTTACTGTGTCTTTTATAACACAAACTGGGATAATCAAAGAATAAGTTTCACCATTGATTACTGTGATCATTTTAGAGTATGTGGTTGTGGACAATCAAATGGCTACAGTTTTTGAAACTTGTCTCATAGAGGGCTGGTGTGTGGATGTTTTGACTTGTGCAATATTGGTAAGCTGACAGTATGTGGGTTCTGGTCTATAAAAGGACTAGTAGGTTCCATGGTGGTCTGTAGAAGTCCTAAGTCTCCTTTTAGAAGTGTAATAACCTTGTTGGAGAGATCATGTGGAGAGGTTCCAAGACTACAAGAAGTGGGAGAGAGGCCCAGCCATCCATGCCAAGGCTCTAAGTATGTGAGTGAGACCATCTAGGTTTACCTCCATCACAGGCAAGCCATGTGATGAATATGTCTAATACACCACAATCAGTGCTACCTTGATCAGAAGAGTTACGCTACCAAGCCCTAGTCTGATTCTTGCCTTCCTAAGCTGTGAGATATAATAAAATGGTTGTTTATGCATCTAATTTTTGTTGATACTTTCTTATGCAGCAGTAGATAAACAAAATTCATTTCTGGCTGTTCCTACCAAGTTTGCTATTTTGTTAGGAGGCTTCATAAGGCCTTTCCAGTAAGTAATCCCACACTCTCATGTCAATGAGCTGATGGTGTTGGGGGTGGAGAAGAAAGAGATTCTGCTAGTTAATAACTTAAGACTATTCTGACTATGCATTGCAGATCTGAGGAAATGAGTACAAGTCTGGACCATTTATGCCTTGGTCTCACTGTGTGATAACTCAGACCAAAACACAACCACCACCCAAATTACTATGACATGGTAGCTTATTGCTGCAGGGATTCACATTATTTCATGGACTATTAATAGTATTTCCCCAGAAGTTGGATCAAGTCGCTTTCCTAGTCACCACATAACATGGCTATAGGTATCTTTAGGGACATATTTGTAGTTACACATTTGTGACCACGTTGCAGGATCCTTGTCTGTCTACATTATTAGGCATTTACCACTTCATCCCTTAAATTCACACTTGAGTGCACTGAACTGTTAGAACTTAATTGACATCAATGATTACAGCCGAAAGGAATCTGGAAAATGGTTTGAGTTGTATATATTTTTTCCAAATAGAAAAGAGAAAAAAAAGTGAAATGAAGATTGAAAAAGCCAATCCAAATATGTATCAAAAGAGGATATTTGAACTTTGAACACTGGTAGTTAGTCCTAATTTCTTTTTTTTTCTTTTTAGTAAATTTTCACTAAAGGCTGTGACCTTTCAATTTGCAATTTACCTTCCATTCCTGAAAATTAGAATGTGTCACTTCCTTATTTTCACATAAGTTCATTTTTCAAGTTTTTCATTGCAGCTTTGATCTCTATAATTCCAACAGAGATTTTTCTCTCCATTATTCCCAAGGTAAATGCACATATCTACCCTGGAATATGTTTTAAAATTCAGGAACAATTGAAATCAACCAAGTCCCCTGCTATGTTTTTTTTTTCTTTTGAAAACCTCTCATTATTAAAACATTATCAGTCTCTGCATATCACTGTTGCCCAATTTCCTAGACAGAGATTTTCATTCCAGTGTCCATCATATTTTCAATTTAATAAAGTTCTATACTTATTGATCACCATACTATACTATGACTGTCTTAAATTTTAAGGATACAAAAATGAATCTGAAACTGATCCTATTCTTATTTAGAACAGAGTTTTCTAATCATTCAAGTTATTTTATGTTTAAAAAATGTATATATCAGTTACCATTTCTTTTCAAATACTTTTAAAGTCTAAAATAAAGTAATTATTTTGTCCATCTTAAAATATTTGACTTGTCTATTGCAAACAAAGAATTATAATACCAAGAATTGCTCACAGTCTGTCAAATAGCTTTTGTTATGAAAATCAACACATTTTGCCTGTGGTAAAAAGAGGAATATTTGTATAAAGTCTACTAGATATATTTTATGGGAGAATGCTTTGGTTTATAGTCAGAAACACTATGAGTATTAATAAAATTGTCATTATCTATCTTTGTCAACTTAGGCAGGAATCTTAACCATTTTAAATGTTAGTTACTTTAGAAGTAAAATAAAATACTTTGATTTGTATAACTAGATGAACTTTTAGGTTTCTTCTGATTCTAAATTTAGACAAGTATGTATATGAATTCCTGCAATGTGGATATATTTTAAGCCCAAAATTCAGCAGTTATAAATGTTTATTTTAGATTTTATGCTTCATCTTGAAACAAATCTTAAGGGACACAGTAAAAGAATGTTTATTCTATTCACGAATCTCTTAATTCAGCTTATTAAATGTTTACATGCTTAATTTCATCAATCAAGCATTTAGAATGAAATGAAAGCCAATGCTCTAGAAAACTGTACTTCCCAGGTGGTGGTAGGATGTAATGTACTGGAAGTAATATAAATTACTGATTTAAGAGCAATTCGATAGAACAATGTATTTTCCAGACAACACTAAAATCAACCAATTCTTTTAGATATGATTTACAGTGTGATATATATCATTAATTTTAAAGAAAAAGTACTATATAAAAAGAAAAATATAAATATCAATAGACATTTCGAATTATAATCTATGTGAAATAGCAATCATCCACTAAAAAGAGAGAAAACCATTTTAAAACAAGGAACTATTCAAAGATTTCATGTATAACTATACTTACATAAGTGAAGGGAGGAAATTATGCTTTTAGGTTTCTGTAGCAATCTTTTTTAGCAAAAAAGAAAAAAAAAGGACTTCCAATATTAACAAGAAGTTATCTAAAGAGAAGTCAATTTTTACTTTGAAAATAATAGCAAATACAGATAGCTTTCTAATATAGTCAATAGTGGGCCACAAAGAAACATTTTGTTTAACTCGTGAAAAAGGAAAACAATATTATTTATGTTTTTTGTCATAAAGTTTTTCTGGTTTCATTTAAGTTTTACTGCATCAACAAAGCAACCACATGTAGTTGAAAACAATAATCAAGTACATATAATATGTTTTTGGAATATTGTACCACTGAGGACTTTTTAAAAACTTATACTAATGATTAATATAGTACTGAAACTGTATCTCCTTTCTGAAAGAAAAGCTCATTTTGTCATTTGCTTCCTTCTTCATCTCTGGCTCATTGACTGATTTCAACATTTCACTGTCTAGGTTCCATGAGTGAATGTTCAAGCACATCTCTCAAGAAGTGACATATTCAATATTGGATTTGTGATCATTTTATGGAAGGGCGGATAGTATGAAATAGTAGATTAGTCTCAGTTCTTCAGTGCTCATTGAGTAGTTTAGTCAATTTATCTATTAGGTAGTGGATTTTAAGTGAAGCACTACATCCCAAATTTGTTTGTGCTGACAGATAACTTTATTTATGTTAAACAAACATTGACAATAAATATTTAAAATGCACTTCACTTTACAAATTCCAGTAATATAGAATGAATTTTCAATTTCCAAATTCTTTTTCACATGATATAGAAAGCAAGTGCTATTTTTTAACTATCTGTGTATATGGTTATATACATATGTTAAACATGTTAATAAAAACATTAATATCATGCATTTATAACTATATATGGAATAAATGTGTAATTTATTGGGTGCCCAACTTTTATTTCAAATAATATTTTGATCAAATAATGACTGAAATTTATTGAGCTATTGATATGCCCTTTTTTGTGTAGGCCTAGTAAATGAGGATATTTTAAAAGTTGTATGATAATAAATATACTAATATAAAGAAGAATAAACAAAAAATAATATCAGCAATATTCTTATTGGACTTAAAATATAATTATTTAGAAAAATTAATGTGTTGATTACAGAAAAATACATGTTTAAAAGACTGATATTAATTAAATATATGATTATATATTGAAATAATCTTAAAAGATTTTATAGTCCCAAATAGAAGAGAACCTTTAAAGAAGTGGAAAAAAAGAATTTATTTTGCCAAATTTTGGAAATAAGAGTAAGCATCATTATGCTCTTCCAAATTTTAAGTATATCAACACTGAATTGATTCTTCATGATTCAGATGATTCTTGACAGTAAAAATCCATTTATGGGACTTCATTTGGTCGAGTAGAGAATTCAGGTTCATTTAATCACATGAATACAGGTGGTTGTCAACATTTGTGATATAGAAGGCTGATGTGTTCGATATACTTCTTACTTTTATATCTGAAGTATTCTAGTGAACTACTTTCAAGAGTCATATCTATTCCTATTTTTCTTCTAGTAATAGTTCAATACATTTATTAAAGTAACAGCAAGAAGAACATGCCTGTAAAACAAGGAGACTGTCTTCGTAGTATTTGTTTTTCTGTGTAATTACAGCAGAGAGAATTAACTTTAACCTAGACAGGCATGACTCTAACATGGCCAGAGCCAAATACAAATGTAAGTCCAAATACCATATCTACACTTTTAAAATCATAAATCAACCTAATTATTTGAATTATGTATAAATATATTCTGTCTCTTATATTGACAAATATAACTTGAAAATGACTTACAAGAATAGGTTTGGATTTAGAATTCCTAGGCTCCTTGGAGTCCTACTACACAGTGTGTTAGCACACAGAGAGTGGGCTCATTGCCCCTGGTCTACCACCCTTTGCTTCCAATTTCTGGATTTAGCACCCAAATATGTACATGTGACATCTCAATCTACATGTCTACACTCCATCTGCAGTAGCCCCGTCTCTCAGCAAAGTCACCAACTGAACATTGCTCAAGTCTGTGTGCACAAAATAGAGACATGGGCCATTCTTCCAGAGTCAGATTCCCAATAATTAAGGCTGGTGCCCTTCGGGCAGAGAACTCTGGAATCACAGATAAGTGAAGCATTGTCTTGTATATTGGTTTACTAGGGCTCCTAAAAATACCACTAAACTGGGTAGCTTGAGTAGCAGAAATGTATTGTCTCACGGATCTGTCGGCTAGAAGTCCAAGATCAAAGTGTCGGTGAGTTTAATTCTTTCTGAGGGCTGTGAGGAAGAATATGTTCCATGCCACTATCTTAGTATCTAGTAGTTTACAGGCAATCTTTGGCTTTCCTTGGCTTATAGGTATATGTAGTGCCGATCTCTGCCTTGATGGTCACATGGTGTTTCCCCGTGTTTGTACATATTTGTCCCAAAATTTCCCCTTTATGTAAGAACACCAGTCATACATGATTAGAGGCCAACCTAATGAACGCTTTTTAATTTGATTCTTTCTGTAATGACCCTATCTCCAAATAAAGTCACATTCTGAGGTACAGGGTGCTAGGACTTCAACATATGAATTTTGAGGAGATGTGTTTCAACCAAAACATTCAGAAAATGGAGGCAGGGAGGCAGACATGAGCTAGGGTGGGCATAATCCTTTAACCCTGAAGATACTTTGTTTCACATGGATGGGTGAAGCTAAAAGAGTTTCGGAGTACCTCTCTAAAATGTAGATGTGGTAGTGTCTGTGGTCCAGGTCTGCAGATAGAATTTAAAGTAGATTATGTAAATTTTACTTTAAACTTTTACGTTCAAATAGAAATTATAACCGCTTTTGTTGTATTCTCATATTTGTTATATGTTTTACATATAAATATATAGTTATATTTTACATATAAATAATTAAACATTCTACAAATTAGTATACTGAAGAGCAAAATTATCTTTATTCTTTCAACATTTTCTGGTTATCAAAAATTTACAATTATTTTTGTTACTTAAGAGAAATAAATATGTAATTATTTCTTGGTAAGTACATTACATAAATGTGGAATGTCTTATTTGTAGAATTTAAAATTATTTTCTGCTCTGTATGAATACTAAATCTTGTTTCATCTTGACATCTTATTTTTCTTCATAAAAGTAAGAGGAACCTTGATTTTAATGTCTGTCAAAATGTCAAAACCAAAATATATATATATTTTTCACAAGGGGGCACTCTTTGAATTGGCTCTTTTCCTTTGTTATTCTCTCCAAGACTATATAAAAGCAAATAAATCTCAGTGCTTCTGGCAATCTTAACTTCCTTCCCTCAATCCTCCTCATCCCTATCTCTAAAAACTTTCTGAAGGGCCAAACCAGGCATGCATTGATGATTTACTTCTCCCAAGAGAATACCTGGTTTAATCTCATTACACACACACACACACACACACACACACACACACACGTATATATGTACAGGTACATAGGTATATATATGTATGTATGT
The DNA here is from genome assembly GCF_949987515.2 of Delphinus delphis. Classification (NCBI taxonomy): domain Eukaryota; kingdom Metazoa; phylum Chordata; class Mammalia; order Artiodactyla; family Delphinidae; genus Delphinus; species Delphinus delphis. Next base: position 151,982,693 of record NC_082685.1, read on the forward strand.
ATATATGTGTATAAATGTATGTAAGCATACACAGATGTGTATGTGTATATATTTAAAATCTCTGTTACTTCATGAAACCATGGACTCACAGATCCTCTCTCCTCACCTAGAATAGCTTCTCACTGTGGCTCTATACTTCTCATCTCACTTAGTCTTCCATCTCTATCAAACTATACTGGTGTACGTACTATACTTTAGTCAGCAAATTCCCAATAAATTAAAAGTCTTCTTTGGAAGTTTACTTTATCCCATCACTCTAACAAAACATAACTATCTCTTTAGAATATTGTTTCTTTGCTTTCCTATAAAGATTATTGCACAATGTCAATTACAGAGAAGCAGAAAGGATGAATAGGAACAACACTGACTGAAAATTCCTGTGAAGGAAAATAGAGAGGGATCTAAAAAAAAAAAAAAAAAAAGGCTTGAGAGTCATCAGATCATGATGTAATTTTCAGTCTTAAAAAGAATAGAAGAAAAAAGGGAAAGAAGGAAGGAACGGAAAGAAGGAAAAGAAAGAAGAATAAAGGGAAGGAGCGCAATCTGCTTGTACAGGTCTGAGAAATTATCAGCAGGCTCATGGTGAATCTTCAAACAAATTTCATCTATCAGGGAAATGTGTACTGTCATTGGCTCAGAACAGCATGTGTAAGGTATGGTTCTAGTGTTAATCTGGAGGTGGATTTCAGAGCACAGCAGCTAGGCCTAGCAGTCAATTATGTAGTAGGAGATTTGAGAGGTATATTTTCGTAACTCCCATGTTCCCTCTTGCTTAATATGATTTCTTTCCTTATTTTCTAGGGTATCAAGAAACCCCCACCTCAGTTTCCATTACTTGTCTGAATCCTTAGTTGATTATTCTGTATCTTTCTGACATATAGATATCAAAATGCTCTGTAGTTCAGTGCTTAGACATTTTATCTTCTCTATATTCACTTCCCAGCAAATTTTATGCAGCCCTATGATTAAAAGATCCATAGCATGATATCCGTACATATCCATTCTGACCTTTCACCTGAGTTTGGACTTGTTATGTTATAATTTTTTTTAAATCACAAATATGCACCTCGAACACAAAGGGAACTTCCCTCCTCCTCTTCTTTGTCTCTGGACAACACTGAAACATCTATATGACTCTTTCAATTACCAAATGGAAAACTTCTATATCTACCAAGGATAGAATAATGTATTCCAGATTAGCCCTTCCATGATAAATAGCCATAAAACTAGATTAAGAAGTATTCAAACAAACATCACTCATTAGAGAAGTGTGAGTCTCCCAGCAGTGAGTCTGTCTTAATATCTTAAATAGTTATCAATATCAACTCTAAATTGTCTTTGATAAGTGTGCACACTGATAGCCCTGTTACTGTGAGTCCAAGCTCCTCCTGTGCACTGTACAACAGGGCAAAAAATGGAGAGACAAAGTGTCGTGGCAAGAATTAGCGACTTTATTCAGAAAGCCAGCATACTGAGAAGATGGTGGACTAGTGGCCCAAAGAACCAACTTCCCTGAGTTAGACTTCAGCCTTCTTTTATACTAAAAGTAGAGGGGTTGTGTCTGGTTGTTACAGACTTCTTGGTGCTAGCTAGGGCTCCTGAGGTAATATCCTTTGCTCTTGCAGCTGTTCATGTAGGTCTGGTCTCAATGTCCCTGTAAACCTTCAACAAGACAAATGTTATTTTCTGTTCTGCAACTTTTTATCTCTGTATTTCAGGCTATAGGCAATATTCTTTTACTGTTTGAGGAGACAAAGGTGCAAAGCCAGCATGGCTAAGCATAGACAACAGAGCACGAAGGTTAGAGCTAAAGGAATAGATCCAATATGGAGTCAGGTTTGTTCTTCTCTGTTCCAGCCCTAGAACCCCTAGGAACAGAATAATAAAAGGAAGGTAATCTAAGATGTCAATCGAATAAATCAAATTGAATAGTTAAAAAAAAAGTTGATTAACTCAAAAGAAGTCAGAAAGGAAGTAAGAGAGGTAAAGAAAAATAGGACAAATGGAAATCAAATAGCAAGAGAGCAGACGGAAATCATGCCTTAAATATAAATGAACAGTTTGATTAATTGACCAAAATTGTTAAACTGGATAAGAACTTAACATTGGATAATATGTTGCCTGAAAGATATACCTATTTTAAATCTAAAACACAAAAAGGCTGACATAAAAATGCAAATTGTAAGCATAAATTCTCTCAGCTATTCTTTATCTGAAAATGTATTTATTTTGCTCTCATTTTTTATGCTGTTCCCGGACCCAAATAGGTCACAAGTACAATGTATTTAGATCCTGCTATGTATAGCATCATGTAAAGTATGCTTTTCAATAGGCAAACAACAGCAAAAATTGCTCACATTCTGTGCCATTCTTTTTTGGCCAGAATCAATTACTTGTGCTCTTTCCTCCTCATTCTTTTACATTTTAACAGTCTATACTTTAATTTGCACATGGTAGCTATGGGAATGAGATGAGCTTCCATATAACCACTTTACATGGTTGCCTTAAATTTGTTCCCATGTACTATACCAATATTTAAAAAAAAAAAAAAAAGGCTCTGCATTACACTCACCTAGTAGCTTTGGGAAAATACTGTAAAAAAATTACAAGTTTTCTTTTGGCCTGTTGTATTTGGGAATATGTTGGGGGACCTGAAAACCAGATGGTATAGGTTTTAAGTGTTCCTGAGGTGACAATTTTTTTTGGCCTATCTCTGAACTGGCCACTATAATAATGAAATAAATATCAAAATTTAAGTGATAGGTAGTATATTGAAATTATTTTATGAACTGGTGTGCTGAAATTTTTTTGATTTTAACAGAACAAACATATGAAACCTATGCAATAAAAAACTTAGAGGCTATGTAGCTAACAGACTGTGAGGGTATTTTGAAACTATAACAAAAACACAACAAAACACTGAGCTTGCTTTTCAGAATTGGACTTGAAATTGCTCAAAACACTGAATTATATTTCTCATTTTTAAAATGAAGCAGAGTCCTTAGTGATTAGAGTGAACCAGACAGAAATTGTTCTCAGAAATTAGAAGTCTTTGTACTTGTCAGATAGAATAAACACAATTCCTGATGGAATGGCTAAGTGACAGCAACCACCTTTTATTCGGTACTTTACCAGAGAATCCCCAGTGAATGACAAGTTTTGCAGTCCTGAACCTACATTGTTATTTTAAAAAAATGAAGAATGACTTATAAATTTCTTAGCAGTAATGATGCTTGTCCCAACAGATGAGAGAAAGAGCTAAGCAGCTACAAGATGCTCTGTTTGACGAGAAGGATTATGATTGAGGAAGGAACATGTCAGGGCTTTTATAAACCTGATAGGGGGATTATGTGAGCTATAAAAAATAATGGAGTGTTAGCCATCATAAAACCTCTCCTACTTGATTTATTGAGACTTTGAGGGGGTTACTAAAATCATGTCTCACACAATACATTTCAAGTTAAATAATATTTCAAATTGAGTTTTACTTTTTGGATCAAAAAAATATAAAGCTGTATGGTAATGAGATGTGATTTGAAAACATGAATGAAGATTTCCTTAGATATGATCATAGTATAGTCATACATGCATTATGTTATTATCCTTAACTGGTTATAGTCTATCAACTAGTTAATTATCAAATATAAAATAATGAACACATGAGTAAGAGTAAAGATATTCTGATTCAGTCAGTGAAAATAATCCTGAGTCTGTTTTTTTAAATGCATTAACAGAAATATTAGTAAGATCCAAAATGTTCACTATCAAAACAATGACTCTGAGAACCTCTCTATATAGATGTAAAGATGAATATAGATATAGCCATTAGAGTACCAGGAAAATTTAAGTAATTTGTTAGTTGTTAAATCCAAACTTCACTCAAATAAAATTCTTATAGCCATGGCACAGTCAATACAGATTCTGCCATGTGCAGGCCGTGTTGTTATGTATAAGTTATTCAACCTTTCCAAATTTAACTCCTTATCTCTGAACTCTGATACTCTTCTAAAATAGCTAGTATAATGCCTGACACATAATTACCAGTCCGTAAATGAATGTTTACATTATTATAAATAAATTTGCAACAATAATTATATTATTGTGGTTTATTGTTAATGCTAAATTTTTAGAAAGTAATGTTTTCACTGGGGAGAATTAAATAGTTGAATATTTAAGTCTACATTCTTGAATGGTATGCAAAGCATATGTTGGATGTCAGCTGGTTTAAATTGAGATATGTTTGAACAACACCTAGCCACTGATTTTTTGCATATCACTCCTAGCCTCTACTCCATATACACTAGCACTTTGCACTTCAGTGTGCAATGGCCATGTTTCTAAGCCATAAAGTTATAGTTAATGAGAAAATCTGAAGAACCATCATCATCATAAAAAAAAAAACCATGTTCTTGGTTTCTTTTACTGAAGAGGGGAAGTAATTGCTACTAACAGTTATTGCCCAACTTTAACTGCTTATTGCTCCTAAAGCTATTTTTGGCCTATGAATTTTCCCTATTCTTGTGCAATTAGTTAAAGCCATGTGAATGAGAAAATATGTAATATTTTCTGATTGAATAATTGAATTTGAGTGAATTTGGTTTAAAAAAATTATCTAATGTGATATTTCATGTTATAGGGAAAAATGAGATTGATGGAAAATTAAATATTTACAATGGATATTTATCCCATTTAAGAATATGTCTAGCAAAGCAGACTTACAGTTTTATTACTTCTCATTCAGATATAATGGCTTTAAATGTAAATGTTGGTGAAAAAGAATTTGAAAACAGAAGTTACAGTTGTGAAATAGTTACAGCAAAGTTTTCACAAATAGGATACAGTTCAAGGGGAAAAAAGTGTATGGGGCCAGATTCTCTCTAGTTATATAAATTGTGATAAATGCTATCTTAACCTTTTCACACAGTTGCTAGATGCATTTCATATTTTATTCATTTTCTTCCCTGAAACTTTAAGAACATCATGAGAGACTGATTGTGTTTTTCATTTTTTAATTTTGAGACAACTAGAAATGGACATCCTCATTTAAATGATTCTAATATAATCACAGCATCTCCAATGAACAGGGCGCTGAAATTGACTTCATCACTAGCTCCAACAGTTAAGAACTTTCATAGTACATTGGTTTTATGACTTTTCTAAAAATTCTAAATCTTTACAATTAAGCTGACACAAGTGAAAGCATGAATTTTTCATTAAAACGGTGTGAATTAATTCCATTTTTCTTCGCTTTTTAGGAAATACGACAAGAAATTCTATATCACAGTTTCTGAAACAATAAAAAATAGTCCAATTTCTGGATAAATACACATGTAGAGCTTATATGTGTGAGATTAAATTTAGAATATGAACACTCCATGTGATAGTGTTACCATGATTTGTAGAAAAACAAATGTTCAAGTTCATTCATGTATTCTGTTACATCATCTGTTGCATTTATGTTATAGTTTACAAAGGATTTTAGTGTTGTAGCTAATTCTTTTTTACAGCTAGTTCTCTTTTCAGGTTCTAGCTAGTTTTCTTTAATGGGTCGAGATTAAAAATGTACCTTTTGTCTTTTCCCACTTGCCGTATCTCTAAGGCTTTTCTCTATGAATTGTCAATATGATATCCCTTATATTTGTTAAAAATTTATCTCTAAAAATCTAATATGTCAATCCAATTTAGGGCAGCACTTGTTAAGCTAAGTCTTTACACTAGTTTGGAAGATAATAAATTGTTCATCAAACAAAGTGATAACAAGGAAAGCGGGGGGCACTTATAATCCTTTTCAGGTGAATTTGTTGACCTCAGTGACTCACATCAGGGCTGGATCACAATTCCTTACAGCTGGGGCTTTTGAGAAGCTTTTCTGAAATGCGAGATATAACAAGGCTATAGTTTGAGGTTCATTTTTATTTTCTCTTAGGAATGAGGTAACATTCTAAATCAAGGTGAAAACACTGAGTTGCAGTGGATTTCTCCAACAGGAAAAAAGTATATATATATATATATATATACACACACACACATATATATGTATATATAATCATATATATATGATTATATTCCCTAACATTCAGCTGCTGATTGCTGAAAGAAGTTCCTAAACATTGAAAAAATATCCAAAACACATTTAAAATATTTGTGATTTTGCTTAACTCTTCAACATATTTCATAGGTGCTCTTCAGTAGTATCAATGTGGTAGGCTCATTTGATTTTCAAAAAAGAAAAATTTGAATATACCAGAGGCAGTTGACATGGAAGATCAGATTTGGTAAAAATCCTACTGACTCTCACCTATAGGACAAATCACACCATAATCTCTTCAACCAGGAGCCCCACTTTCATGCAGCTGTTTCCAACTAAATGACATTTCTTATTTATGCAGAATGTGTTTCTTAACTTTCTTAGGTTTAGATAACTTCCTTTGTTCAAGGCCACTTATCATTTAGAAACAGAACTGAAATGCTTTGATACACCAAGGCAGGATTAGCTTTTCCACTGTTTACATGTAAAGATAGACATGATCACTTATTCTATGGTAAAGGACTGGCAGCGCAAATCTTCCTTTGCTAAGCAACCTGCATAGTCTTTAGGGGATGAAATGCATGCTAAAATTGCAATGAAAGGAAAGCAGTTGCTCTCAGAATTTGAAAGAAAAAAAAAAAAAAAGGTTAAAAAAAGCATCAACTGGGCTTCCCTGGTGGCGCAGTGGTTGAGAGTCTGCCTGCCGATGCCGGGGACGCGGGTTCGTGCCCCGGTCCGGGAGGATCCCACATGCCGCGGAGCGGCTGGGCCCGTGAGCCATGGCCACTGAGCCTGCGCGTCCGGAGCCTGTGCTCCACAACGGGAGAGGCCACAACAGTGAGATGCCCGCGTACCGCCAAAAAAAACCCAAAAAACAAAACAAAACAAAAAAAGCATTAACTGATAGAAATTTTTGAAATACATGGCTGTGTAGTAAATTTAACATTTTACAGGTATGTCTAATTATAGTTCACAGATTTTTAAATAAATTTTTACGTGATAAATTTATTCCAAAATAAAAGATAACTTTTGTGTTTCATTTATAATTGGTTCTACACAAATAGCTGTCCAAATCAATACAACTAAAAGTAGTATAATTTGTACAATGCACACATAGATTGATTATTTTATCATTAGTGATAAATTAACAGGCTAATTTCATAAATAGTTGGACAAAAATCTATTCAGACAAATGCAAAAAGAGGAATTGTTATATAAATAAAGTAAATAAGTCAATAATCCAAATTCACGTTTACCATTTAAATGACTATTTTAATTGGCTTGACCTATGATGCTAATTCATTCATGACATGTATACATTGCCCATGATGGAAAAGAAACTACAAATATCTAATGTATATATATATTTATAGTATACTACGTAATTTCAATATAAATAATTCAAAGATATTATCTTCAAGTTGTTAGTATAGGAAAACCACAAGTATAAAGTAGAGATTTCATGATTTCAGCACAGGGTACCATGAGGTCCCATCATTTCGTGTTTTATCACCAGGTAATATCAATTCTTAAAACCTTAAATACTAGCCATCACAAAATATTTTCATAGAAAATAGTTTCCTGTAAGATATATGGGAGGGGCTTCCTTGGTGGCACAGTGGTTAAGAATCCACCTGCCAATGCAGAGGACACGGATTTGAACCCTGGTCCGGAAAGATCCCACGTGCCGTGGAGCAACTAAGCCCATGCACCACAACTACTGAGCCTGCGCTCTAGAGCCTGCAAACCACAATTACTGAGCCCGCATGTGGCAACTACTGAAGCCCACACACCTAGAGCCTGTGCTCCGCAACGAGAGAAGCCACTGCAATGAGAAGCCCACACACCACAACGAAGAGTAGCCCCCGCTGGCTGCAACTAGAGAAAGCCTGCGCACAGCAACGAAGACCCAATGCAGCCAAATATAAGTAAATAATTAATTAATTAAGAAAAAGATATATGGGAGGTATAAAGGAGAAATTTAGGAAATAAGCATTTATTAAACATAAACCATAAATCATAACAGCTATGACATTCACCTCTGCCACTAATCTTAAAGCCTAAATTGCAAAATACAGCTTCATTCTACCAACATCCATTTTACTCTCTCCTTTCTCTGCCACCAGCACAGCTGGACTGGGTTCTTTTTCAGGCAACATGAACCTTTATTCTTGTAGAATATGAGTCCTTGGTGATCTTGCCCTAGTTGGTAGATATCATTTTCCACTGATCAATAGTACAGTATGAAGGAGCACTAGGAAATATTTCATTGGATTAACTGGGTCCCAAAGATAATCCTCTTTGCCCCCATTAAATAGCAGAAACCAGTTTTTCCCTCAATTGGAATCAATTAATCTCCCAGCTAAGTGAGTAGAAAGCAGTCTTAAATTCCATTTCATCTGAACCTGTACTTTTCCTGGTGGATGCATTCATCTGTTGGTCACTTGGTTCTCCAGTCTTTTCCAGAGACAGAAGGCAAAACATGATTATTATTAAAGTCATATTGAAAGGGCTGTTCTCAATTTTACCCAGTGCTTCTCAAGGCAATGATTCCTGTCTCTGGGGGAGAGGGCATTATATATTTGTCACTGGTTTAAAATATATACCATGTAATATAGACTGGTCATGACATTTGTAGGATTTTATCTCCCAGTTGGTGCCATAATTTAGCCTTCAATAGGACATTCTATATTTCTACCAGGTCACTGCTTTTGACTGATGGGGGCATATTAGTAATTTCAGTGGGCACAAACATTCCTTTTTAAAAATAGTTTTATTGAGGTATGATTGACTTATGATGAGCTGTTCATGTTTGAGCTACACATCTTTTTTTTTCTTCCAGTTTTGTTGAGATTATAATTGACATACAGCACTGTATCAGTTTACTAGGTATACAGAATGTTTTGAATTATCACAAAATTATCATGAAATGTTTATATAATAAGTTTAGTGAAAATCCATCATCTCATATAGATACAAAATTAAAGAAATAGAGAAAAACTTTCCTGTAATGAAAACATTTTGGATTTACTCTAACAAATTTCATATATAACATAGAGCAGTGTTAATTATATTTATTATGTTGTACATTACATCCCTAATACTTATTTATCTTATAACTGGAATTTTGGACCTTTTGACTGCCTTCATCCAATCCTCCTCCCCCCACCCCCCACTTCTGTTAACCATAAATATAATCTCTTTTTCTATGAGCTTGTTTGTTTGTTTTTGAAGTATAATCGACCTACAGCACTATGTTAGTTCCTGTTACACAACACAGTGATTCAATATTTCTGTACATTTCAAGATGATCACCATGATAAATCTGGTTAAGATATGTCAAAGATACTACATAGTTATTGGCTGTATTCCCCACAGTGAACATTTCATATCTGCAAATCATTTATATTGAAACTGAAAATTTGTACATTTTCATCTCCCTCACCCTTTTCTTCTGCCAGCATCCTCCCCTCTGGCATCTACCTGTTTGTTCTCTGTATCTGTAATTTTGTTTCTGCGTTTTTTGTTTTGTTTTCTTAGATTCCACTTATAAGTGAAATCATACAGTATTTGTATTTCTCTGACTTAACTTCACTTAGTATGATAACCTCTAGGTCCATCCACGTTGTCACAAATGGCAAGAATTCATTCTATTTAGAGCTAAGGAATATTCCATTATGTATATATCTATATACATTTTATTGAGTAACAAATAGAATATGTTTATTAGGAACTAAATATCTAATTTTCATGTGGAGGTTGAGCAAAATGTTATCTATAGAATTTTTTATTGACTGCAAATAATTTGAAACCTTTGTGTGTATATGTATATTTATAAATGTATTATATGTATAGATTTATATACATTATATAGCTCTTTTTTAACGTGTCCCAGTTTTTTATTTATGCAGGTATAGTTGATTTACAATATTACATAACTTTCAGGTGTACAACATTGTGATTCACAATTTTTAGACAGAGGCTACATTTATAGTGTTATAAAATACTGCTATATTCCCTATTCTGTAAAATATATCCTTTTAGCTTATTCAATTTATACATAGTAATTTGTAGCTCTTAATCCACTACCCCCAACTTGCCCCTTCACTTTCCCTGTCCCCACTGGTAACCACTAGGTTCTCTATACCTGTGAATCTGTTTCTTTGTTGTGTTTACTCGTTTGTTTTATTTTGTAAATTCCACATATAAATGATGACATACAGTATTTGTCTTTCTCTGGCTGACTTATTACACTAAGCATAATACCCTCCAGGTCCATTCATGCTGTCGCAAATAGCAAAATTTCATTCTTTTTAATGGCTGAGTAGTATTTCATTGTAAATAAATACCACATCTTCTTTATTTATTCATGTGTTGTTAGACACTTAGTTTGCTTCTATGTCTTGACTGTTGTAGATAATGCTGCTATGAACATTGGGGTGTATGTATCTTTTCAAATTAGTGTTTTTACTTCCTTATAGCCAGGAGTGGAATTTCTGGATTATGTGGTCATTCTATTTTTAGTTTTTGTGGAACTACCATGCTGTTTTCCACAATGGCTGCACCAATTTACATTCTCACTAACAGTGTATGAGGGTTCTCTTTTCTCCACTTCCTCAACAACATTTGTTATATGTGGTCTTTTTGATGATAGCCATTCTGATGTGACGTGATATCTCGTGGTTTGGATTTGCACTTCTCTAATAATTAGTATTGTTGAGCATATTTTCATGTGCCTGTTGGCCATATGTATGGCTTCTTTGGAAAAATTTCTATTCATATATTCTGCCCATTTTTAAATCAGGTTGTTAGTTTTTTGATATTGAGTTGTGTAAGCTGTTCAACGATTTTTGGATATTAACCCCTTATTTGTCATATCATTTACAAATATTTTCTCAGTAAGTTGACTTTTAGTTTTGTCAGTGGTTTCCTTTGCTGTGAAAAAGCTTTGTAAGTTTAATTAAGTCCCATTTGTTTATTTTTGCATTTATTTCCTCTGTCTTAGGTGATAGATCCCAAAAATATTGCTAAGAATTATGTTCTTCTATCTCCTCATTTTTGTCATTTGCTGCTCATGTTTCTATATATTTGGTAGGTTGGTTTCATTTTCCAACCTTGGAGAAGTGACCTTTTGTAGAAGACATTCTATGTATCTCAATAGCTCACTGCCCTCTGGTTGCCAGAGCTATATGCTCCAGGGATACCCCCTATGTGGGTTGCATGGGTCCTTCTGCTGTGTTGCTCTGACTACTGTAGGTGGTTTGGTACTTGTGCTTGGCCCTCAGTTGTGTTGGTTGCCAAGCCCTGCCTTGTGTGGAGGCTGCCAGCCACAGCTGGATGAGACTGGGCCATGAGATGCCTGGCTCCAGAGCCCAGGGGGATCCTGGAGTTAGTGGTGGCAGAGCCAGGTTCTGGGATAGGTGGCACTGTCTTTGGATGTAGTGTTGGCCTGATGGTTTGCAGGGCTGATTCCTGACATGGCTGACTGTGGGGTTTGACATATTCTAGATCTTGTGTCAGCCCACTGGTGAGTGAGGCTGGATCTTGAGAAGGCTGGCTGAAGGGTCCAAGGTGTCTCAGAGTTGGTGCAGCTCTGCTGTTGGGTGGGGCCAGGTCCTAGGCCTTCTGATGAAAAGGGCTGTGTGTCAGGGCAGCTTTGGGCTCAGGGGTCTTAAAGCAGCCTACTTGCTGGTGGGTGGGCTGTGTCCCCCACTGGATAGTTGCTTGAATTGGCCTGAGGCCAGTCAGTAAAGTATTGATTGGTTATTGGGCGAGGTGGGGGGTGGGGGGAGTCCCTGCACTAATAAACTAGAAGGAGGATTCCAAAATGGTACCTGTCAGCATCAGTGTCCTTGTGGTAAAATGAGCTCCCAAATTGGCTGCTGCCAGTGTCTGTGTCGCCAGGTTGAGCTCCAGTTGCCTCATGTCTTTTTGGAAGCTCTCTAAGATCAGCAGGCTCCTTTCAAATCACTGCTTCTGCTCTGGGTCCCAGAACATGTGAGATTTTGTGTGCATCTTTTAAGAGTGGAGTCTCTGTTTGCCACAGACCTCTAGCTCTCCCAAAAGTAATCCCTACTGGCCTTCAAAGCCAAACATTCTGGGGGCCTGTCTCTCTGGTTCAGGACAGTGGGCCTAAGGAGCCCAATGTGGGGCTTGGCCCCCTGACTCCTTGGAGAGAACCTCTGCAATTGTCATTTTCCTCTCATTTGTTGATCACCAACCTGGGGGTATGGTCTTGACTATACTGCATCCCTCCCTCTCCTACCCATCTTGTTGTGGTTCTTTCTTTACATCTTTCTTGTGGAAGATCTTTTCTACTAGATTCTGGTCTTTCTCATCAATAGTTGCTCTGTAAATATTTGTGACTTTATTGGTGTGCATATTGGAGGTGAGCTCAGGATTTTTCTAATCCACCATCTTGGCCAGAAAGTCTAAGCTACACATCTTGGTAAGTTTGATATATGTATACACCATGACATAATCATCACAGCAAAGATAGTGAATATATTCAGTCACCACCATGTATGTTGTCTTGCACCTCACTGTAATTTCTTCTTTATGTCCCTTTCATTCCATACCCAACAGGTAACCACTAATCTGTGTTTTCCTATATTTTGTCTGTTTTTTTGTTTTGTTTTTACTGAAGGATAGAAGATAAATCTGGTCTCTGTTGCTCCAACTTGATCAGAAGTGGAAGTTCTGCATTTCTTAAACTGTAAATGTATCTCATGAGCAGGAACAATATTGAGTAGAGCAAAATGGTGATAAAGATTGTTTCAAGTCCAGAGCTAGTAGTGCTGATAGAAATGCTATTGTAAGGGAAGGCAAATCCATACCCAGAATATGTGTCTATTCCTATGAGAAAAAAAAAATATATATCCAGTCATGACAAAAAGATGTAATCAACCTATCACTATGTAGCCAGCTGGTTGTTCCATGGTAATTGTGTCATATCAGTGTTGCAGCATTGTCCTCTAATGTTACCTTGTTTTGTACTCAGCAGTAGTATTATGGGGAGAAATCTTGGTGAGAAGTCTACGTATCTGAACTCATGAGCTTTCACTGTAGTTGCCTTCTGGTGGGCATATTCATTGGACATCAATTGCTCTACATAATATGCCCATCCATACAGAAAGTACTACCCACATTCTTATCTTTTCAGATTTACTTGCCACATTAATTTTTCAATTTTATTTTTTCTGAATTTTGTTAAGCTGGCCAACTTATTCGTCCCTGCCTAGGATTCATAATGGTTATATCGGTATCTCAGTTCATTTATATTTCCACACAAAGTAGATAAGGTATTTCACCAAATTATATGTTTACTGAAAGGATTTCCTGTCCCTAGAGTCATTCAGGAAAACCCAAGTAGTGTTAAATAGCCACACATATTAAGCTAGAATTGGAATGCGATGCAGATCCATCTGTAAGTAAGGATAGACTATAGGCAACTCCCCACGAGACCCAGGTATGGGTTGAGAGAGCTGGCAAAGTAGTTAGAGCAAGTACCATGGATGTCTTTTCCACCTTCTTATGCAGATTATTTGCACAAAACCTACATGGGAAAAATACATATATTTTATTTTTCTACTTTAAACTTGAGTGCTACTATGCCATCTAATTTTTGTTTAATGTATCTTTTTTTTTTTTTTTGCGGTACGCGGGCCTCTCACTGTTGTGGCCTCTCCCGTTGCGGAGCACAGGCTCTGGACGTACAGGCTCAGTGGCCATGGCTCATCGGCCCAGCCGCTCTGCGGCATGTGGGATCTTCCCAGACCGGGGCACGAACCCGCGTCTCCTGCATCGGCAGGCAGACTCTCAACCACTGCGCCACCAGGGAAGCCCTGTTTAATGTATCTTATATACTGCATTTATAGGGTGCGATTAGAGACTCATAGTGACTTGATGTCTCCCAGTCAGGAGTTTAGCTCCTACCAGGGCTATTTAGCAAGCTAGAACCTGGCATTCCTCCAAAATACCTAATGGTCTGTGTTGCGATCCTCCAAAGACAACTCACTGGAGACTCCATTCAGATTTTAGCATTGCCACAGATACCATTTGATGTGCTGAATCATAAAATAGGACCATTTGCACCTGATGAAGAGATCTATTTTGCTCCATGACCCACTCAAAACTGATAGCTTTATGGGTTGCCTGATAAATAGGTTAAAGCAGAATAGCCAAATGTAGTATACATTTGCTCCCAAATCCAGGGAGATACACTAAGATTTGGGACTTTTTTTCATGATGAATAGTATAGGAAGCCTCTTATTTTAAAAAAGTACCCCATCATTCCTCTGTGTAAGGTGTCTTAGATGATCAAATTCCTTCTAAACTGTGGTATTATACAGATAAAGAAAATTTACATAGCCCTGTGTCAAAGACATCAGATAAAATCTTAGACTAACATAAATTATTATTTTTCCTTACTGATGGAAATTGCAGCATAACTTGTGTTAATGTTCACATTCTTTCAATAAAGATACCACATCTTGACAGTATTTATGATTAGCATCACCACCTAAGAATGGTATCATGGAATCATTGTAATTCTTAATGACTAACCTGGATTTAGCACTGATCAAAATATTTAAAAGAGGATAAAGTAGTAAATAATCAACTATGCATTCCTCAAACCTTTTGTACTAATAATAATTCTCTACAATTCAACCTAGTATGTAACACTGCTATGGCTCACTGTCTTTGTAGGATGTGGGCAGTTTAAGGAGCTTCTAACTAGCCTTTTCTAGTTATGACTCCTGTCTATAATATTGCTCCAAAGGTTAGTGCAACAATGTGGGAACTCTGCCATACACTAAGTATGTCTATTCTGACTACATCTTCTGGGATAGGGGAAAAAACAATGAGATATATCTGTAGTTGTATTGGACCCACTGTTAGAAGGACTTGGGTTAATACTTAATCTACAACTACTCTGACTGGTGGACCACTATGACATGTTAAGTCTCTGAAGATCAACAAAAACTGAGAGCAATTATATCATATCTTCAATTTATATCTGAGAATGGCATTAGCAAATGGCTGAAAATCTCTCTGGTGAAGGCTTCATAAAATAGTGTCAGGATTTATAGGCGGCCCCAATGGTGAGTTCTTCCTCAAAGGCACCTTGCCTCCTCCACACTGGAAGAAATCTAAGTGTAGTTTCTAAAAGTTTGGGTGCAGTATTAGTCTTCTTAGCCTGCCATAACAAATTACCACAAACTGGATGACATAAAAAAACAGAAATTTCTCTCTTACACTTTTGGAGGCTAGAAGTCCAAAGTCAGGATAGCAACAGAGTTAGTTCCTTCTTGATGCTCTGCAGGAGAATCTGTCCCATGCCTGTGCCCTATCTTCTCATGGTTGCTGGCAATCCTTGATGTTCCTTGACTTAGAGCTGCATCACTCCAATCTTTGCCTCAGTCACCATGTGACCTTTATTTCCTATGTCTCTTCTGTGTCTCTGTGTGTCTCCAAATCTGTTTTTCCTTATAAGGACAACAGTCATTGGATTTAGAGCCCACACTAATATAATATGAGTTCATCTTAACGTAAAGATATTTCCAAACAAAATCACATTCACAAGCGCCAGGCATTAGGATTGCAATATCTTTATAGGGGTACAAGTCAACCTACAACCGGTATATAGGTACTACAAGAGGTAATATCATAACTCTGAACTTAGTACAGCAGAATGGCAAATGTGGAGTGGATCAAGAAGGGCAAATGAAACATATTGAGTACATATGCCAATGAGATAGAAAGATCAAAGAGAATTTCTGAGAACAAAACCCTGAGCATCGAAAGATGGTCTGGTCAAGGAAATTAATTCACTGCCAAATCAACTCATACTTGCTATCTTTGTGCGTTATGATATGGTGTATGCTTTGAGCTAAAATCTGCTATGTAAATATTGAACCTATAATTTTCCAAATTGGAATTTTTATAGTAATATCCTAATTTTTTTGCTGTAACATTGCATAGCAGGTATTTTGATGTAATGGTATAATTTGCACTTTATTCATAGGTTACTGAAATTAACCAAGGCAAATGGACAAACTCTGAAAGTTTGGACTTGAACCAGAATACCAAATCTTGGTAAAGCTCTGGGTTATTTTCTTTTCAGGAAGTCAATGATATTATTTGATATTTATTTGTCAGTTTGTCAATAGTCCTTATAACTGCAGTCGTTGCTTATGAATGACATCTTTCTGATTGGTCAGGACCCATGCCCTACAGTTACTAAAATTTTTGACTGGGTATATGTGATCATGGTAGTTTCCTTTTCAAATTACATATCTGGGAAAATGGTGGATGTGTATGTTTCATAGTCAACATGAACATGCAAATGGATATTCGGCATTTTTGCTGCTCAGCAGTAGTTGTCAATTTCATTATGGTAAAAACCACCTTGCATGATGTTTGTAAAATCCTCTCTATCTCAAGCCATTTAGTCGGAGGATTTATAAGGAGTAGCCACACTTCCCAGTGCCTATAGTGGGACAGTGATGGTTCAGGGATGGCCATATAACACAAAACAAATGCAGAAATGTTTTCCATAGGTTTTGATGTAAAACACTGGGGACATCGTCTGAAATCTCAAGTAATGAGACTGCTGAAAGCTTTGTATTTCTGAAACCATGTTCCCTAACTCTCTCAAGACTAAAAATAAAGAAAAAAAATTAAGAAAATAGATGGACAATAGATAGACAAATCTCAGAGGAGAAACTACCCAAATATGGAAAATCTCAGAAATCCATAACTTTGGTAGAGGTCGTTCATGCCAGAAATGCATTTGTATTAAGATTTCCAGTATGCACAGACAATAAATGTCCCTTTGCTTTAAGATAGTCTGATTAATTCTCCTGACTTCCAGATAAAATTATGTTGACTGAACAGTAGAATTAAAAGAAAAAATAAAAGTAGATGCATCCAATTACATTTAATATTAACAGCAGATTTTACATTAATATTACTTGGCTCACTAAGTCCAGGCCATAGATGTAGCAAAATGTTTGGCATACGGAGCTGAAGGAAAAATGGCAGCTTCACGAACAAAGAATTGTCTCCTTTTTGCTGAATGAATGACACTAGAACAAAAATTAAACACAAGAATAAATGTGTGTGTGTTTTGAAAGTTGTTTCTAAAAATGATTTATTCATTTCTGAATAATTAGATTAGTTATTTCTCAACTATACATTTGATGTTTACTGTAATACAGAGTAATTATATTCACATCTGGTTTAAATTGGACTTATATAGCAAGGGCATTTAAAAATATATATATATATTTTATCTTCTATGCCTTTATATAGTTAATAGTTTCTCCATGTTATACATAAGAAAGCTCACTCAGTAAGTTTAGGTAACTTCCCCAAGGTTATCTTAATGATCAGCTGAAATTGTCATTTTCATGAATATTTCCTCCATTGAACCCACAAACTGGTTTCTAAAGGAGTATCTTTTCTAGAAATATCCATTTGTCCAAATCCAGACATTTACCTTTCAATTCCCTGATTTCCCCAGGGAAATCAATCTAGTGTTTTCTCAGCATCTGGAAACTAATAAAAACAATAGTTATTTGTTTTGGGGTTCCTCTTTTGGCATACTAACCTCCAGGACTTTCTTCTATTGCTGAATGTTACTTCTCGCATCTGTGATAAAAAATTATTTCAGCCCGTTACATTTTCTTCCCTCCAATTATTGTATCTCATGGTTGCTTTGGACTAAGTTGACTAAGTTCAAATATTTTGTTTTGAGCAACACTAAAAATTTGCCTAACTGCCACAATCTGTACCCCTAACCAATGAATAGCATTTTGACTGATGGAAAAATTATCAGCAATAATTTAGATCAAAACATCTGTTTGTTGTATCATTCACTCAGTATTATGTGATGAAAATGCCAATGTTAATATTATTGCTGGTAAATAGCTAACAATAAGTAAACCTTTTAAAGCTGACTTTTAGTTAGAATTATCTTAGGAATGGCGAAAATATTGAATCAAACAGTATGCCAATCTTAAAGGTAAATTAAGTAAATACTCTAAGAAGTACATTTCTCCCATTACTCCTTACCTTGACTTAAGAAATTTGTAATTGAGCTGAAACTATATATTTTATATTCTTATTTGGAAAACTTCTAATGGCTCTATGATATTCTTGAATATGTTTTCAAATATTTGCATCTACACAATAACTTAATTTTTCCCATTAGGAATCTACTTATTATTTATGTGCATTTCTTTACCATTTCAAGAATAAAAGTTGGGAAAGATAAACTCTAAAGCCCACAAAACATTAATATGCTATGTTTTCTTCTAGATATAGCATGAGTTAAATAGGCAGTTAAGTGGTACATATTCACAGTCAATGCTGTTAAAATTCCATATTTTAAAAATTATTTTACATATCAAACCATATGTTTGATAGTCTAACTGGTAAATTCACTCATGTTATTCAAATAAAAGAATACTCTTTCTGTCAGAATTTAATTCTGAAATATTTAATATTTAAACATGTCAATCTATTGTCAGATGCATACAGTGTAAAGTGTCATGCAGAAGAGTAAAAGCAATGAATTCTAGCTATTAAATATGATAGTTTCTTAGAAAAACAAAGACACCTATTTCTTTCAATATACATGTCAATGAATTATATAAGTTTGATATTTTAAGTGTATGTTTACCTCTCTGGAAAGAGAAGTTTAAAGTTATAGTCTGCTTCATTAATATTTTGGAATGTTCCAACTGCCAACATCACAGTAATCATATGAAAGTTAATATTTTAAATAAAATACAAATTATTTTAAAAATATATTTTATGGACAACCTGGAAGAAATGGATAAATTCCTGGAAGGTAAAATCTTCAAGACTGAATTAGGAAGGAATAGAAAATCTGAACAGACCAATGACTAGTAATGAAAATGAACGAATAATCAAAAAACTCCCAATGAATGAAAGTCCAGGACCAGGTAGCTTCAGAGGTGAATTCTACAAAAAAAAAAAAAAAAAAAATTAAAGAAGAGTTCATACCTATCTTCCTCAAACTATTCCCAAAAATTGAAAAGGAAGAAACACTTTTAAGTTCATACTATGAGGCTGGCATCAACTTGATACCAAACCAGATGAAGACACTATATAAAAGAGAAAATTACAGGCCAATGTCCCGATGAACATGGATTAGAAAATCTTTAACAAAATATTAGCAAAGTAAATTCAACAATACATTAAAAAGATCATGTACCATTTTCAAGTGGGATTTAGTCCAGGGATGCAAGGATGGTTCAATATCTGCAAATCTATCAATGTGATACACCACATTTACAAATTAAAGAATAAAAACCATATGAACATCTAAATAGATGCAGAAAAAGCTTTTGACAAAATCAAACATCCGCTTATGATAAAATCTCTCCAGAAGAAGTTGGTATAGAGGGAACACACCTTAACATAATAAAGACCATATATGACAAGCCCACAGCTAACATCATACTCAATGGTGAAAAACTAAGAGCATTTCCTGTCAGATCAGGAACGAGACAAGGATGCCCACTCTCACCACTTTTATTCAACATAGTATTGGAAATCATAGCCACAACCATCAGACTAGAAAAAGGGATAGAATGCATACAAGTTAAAAATGGAAGAAGCAAAACTACCCCTATGGCCTATGACTTAATACTATATATAGAAAACCCTAAAGACTCCACCAGAAAACTATTAGAACTAATAAATTAATTCAGTAAAGTTTCAGGATACAAAATCAATATACAGAAAACTGTGTGTTTCTATACACTAATAAAAACTATCAGAAGGAAAAATTAAGAAAACAATCCCATTTACAGTTGCATCAAGAAGAATAAATACACAGGAAGAAATTTAACCAATGACATGAAAGACCTATACACTGAAAACTGTAAGATATTGATGAAAAAAATTGAAGATGACACAAATTAATGGAAAGATATACCATGCTAGTGGATTGGAAGAATTAACACTTAAAATGTCCATACTACTCAAAGCAATCCACAGAATCAGTGCATTCCCTATCAAAATATCAATGGCATTTTTCACAGAATTGGAATAAACAATCTTAAAATTTGCATGGAACTACAATAGGTTCCAAATAACCAACACAATCTTATGATAAAAGAATAAAGCTGAAGGTACCACACTTCCTGATTTCAAACTATACTGCAAAGCTATTGTAGTAAAACTGTATGATTCTGGCACAAAAACAGACAAATAGATCAATGGAACAGCAAAGAGAGTCCAGAAATAAACCCACACTTATATGGTCAATTAACTTATGACAAAGAAGCCAAGAATATACATTGGGGGAAAGACAGTCTCTTCAATAAATTGTGCTGGGAAAACCGAATAGCTACATGCAAAAGAATAAATCTGGAACACTTTCTTACATCATATGCAAAAATAAACTCAAAATAGATTATGATTAAATGTAAGACCTGAAACCATAAGACTCCTAGACGAAAATATAGGCAGTATGCTCTTTGACATCAGTTTTAGCAGTGTTTGTCTTTTTTTTGGCCGTGGGGGGTCTGTCCCCTCAGGCAAGGACGGCAGAAAGGAAAATAAACAAATGCGACTACATCAAACTAAAAAGTTTTTATACGGCAAAGAAAGCCATCAACAAAATTAAAAGTTGACCTGAATCGGAGAAGATATTTGCAAATGATATGTTGGATAAGGGGTTAATATCAAAACTATATAAAGAACTCACAAACTTAATTTTAAAAGTCCAATTAAAAATGGATGGAAGACCTGAGCAGGCATTGTTCCAAAGACATAATGATGGCCAATGACACATGAAAGTGTGCTCATCATCACTAATTTGCAGGGGAATGTAAATCAAAACCACAATGAGATATCACCTCACACCTGTTGAATGGCTATTATCAAATAGACAAGAAATAACAAGTGTTGGTGAGGATGTGGAGAAAAGAGAATTCTTATGCACTGTTGGTGATAATGTAAATTGGTATAGCCTCTATGGAAAGCCGTATGGAGACTCCTCAAAATGTTAAAAATAGAACTACTATATGTTCTAGCGACTCCACTTCTGGGTATTTATCCAAAACAAAAACAAGAACACTAATTCAAAAAGATATATGAACCCTTAGGTTAATTGAAGAATTATTTATAGTAACCAAGAAATGGAAGAAAGCTAAATGTTCATCAGTAGATGAATGCAGATATATATATAGGTATATGTATATAACAGAATTTATTATATATTATAGATTAATGATATATGTGTGTTAACATATTAATAATAGTAATATTGTATGTTTAGTAGAATATTACTGATCCATAAAAAATAATGAAATCTTGCCATTTGTGATAACATGTATGGTCCTTGAGGGTATTATGCTAACTGAAATAAGTCAGGCAAAGACAAATAACATGATTTCACTCATATGTGTACTCTAAGAAACACAAAAAATGAACAAACAAACCAAAACAAAAACAAATAGATACAGAGAACAAATTGGTTGCTGCCAGAGGGAAGGTGGGGGTTGAGCAAAATAAGTGAAGAGGATTGAGATGTACAAACTACCAGTTATAAAATAAATAAGCCACAAGGATGTAACGTACAGCATAGGTAATATAGTCAATAGTACTGCAATAGCTTTTTATGGTGACAGTTAGTTACTAAACATATTGTGTTGATCAATTTGTGATGTATATAAATGTCAAATCACTATGTTGTATACCCTGAAACTAATATAATATTGTATGTCAACTATATTTCAATAAAAAATAAATATAACTATAAAATATACTTGAATAAAAAGTACAGACAAACTCACTAAGTGCTGTTATCAAAATACACATTAATTCTTTATCTGTAGTAGAAACGGAATATATTAGTTGAATTGATTTAGGGACTGTGACCAGGTAAAAGAGAAAATTGCTGTACCATGCTAAAATAAGAAGATAAATGCTTTACATCATGTATTGATATATTCCAAAAATGTATATCCTAAAATCTTATTCATATATTACTTTTTAAAAGTAGTTTCAAAACTTTATTTTGAAAATTTTCCCAAAACAATATTCAAAGTCCTGATATCTCTAATGACTTCAGAATTGATTCAATGCGCTTATAAAAATTTCATGTAGTATTTTAGATTCTTCATGGATCTATGTTTATGTATTTGAATTGCACAAGCATTGCCTTGGAATGAGAGTCTCAGTTTGAACTCACAATTTTTTCTTCTAGTTCTGCATCTTTTCTTTTTGTGATCATGAATCATGTTGATAACACTGTTACAATAATATAGTTTCTGACCCTGGACATAGCCCCCATGGGTCTCAATACATAGAGTTGTAAACTTGGTGATAGATAGTGCCCAGTAATGAAACCAAAATATAATGCAAATTCAAAATTGAGTGTTAGTCTGAACAGTGCCTCAAATTACAATTCATTAGATCAGAAAGTGTGCATATCAGACTAGAGAAATCAATTCAGATAGAAAACAGAAGGCATAATCCATAAAAGCTAATCTCTATATCACTAGGTTTTAGCCCTAGACATATAGACTCAGCCATTAGTAGAAAAGAAACAGGTAAGGATTCTTCAGATTACATATTTAATTTCTCTTCCTATCTAAGGCAACAGCACTTGTCATAGTATTACTGCAAGTTTTATAAGAGCATCAAATGACATTATGTATGGTTTAGTCTTCTACTGCACTTTAACAAATTACCACAAACTTAATGACTTCAATTTATTAGTTGACAGTTCTGTAGCTCAAAAGTTTGGCACAGTGTGCCTGGGTTCTGTTATTGCTGTACTACAAGGTTGAAATTAAGGCCAAGTTCTCATCCAGAGTCTAAAGGAAAAATTCTTCGGATTGTTGGAAGAATCCAGGTCAGGTCCTGTGGCAGAAGGATTGAAGTCCCTGTTTTCTTGTTGGCTATGGCTCCTGGAGAGTGCCCACATTTTTTGACATGTGATTTCTCTATCTTTAAACCAGAAATGGAATGGGCATGTCAAATTCTTTGATTGCTTTCAATATCTGATTTTAAGTGTCTCATGTTATTAAGGTCCAATAAATTAATCTCCTTTTCTTAAGGTCAGCTGTGTTACATAACATGGTCTAATCTCTTGAGAAAAATCTACCTAAATCACAATCCCTAACTCACATGTAGGATGTGTAAATCAACATGGGGCAGGAAATCTTGAGGGGGGTTATTTTATAGTTATGACTACCATAATATATATGAAATATTTTAGTAAACAATAGTCCTAATTAAATATATAAATTCACACACATTCAGATTTGGTGACTTAAACACATATAGTTTTATATTGACCTTTATTTTATTCTAAATACTAATTCTACATTTTAAAAAATGCTGTCACATATCATGATGCAATAAATCCTTAGGGAAGAAAATGTTACTTATGTTGTTTTATGTTTTCAGTCTATGTAGTAAAACTTTATAAGGATGTCAGTTGCTTGGAGGTAATTGGGAAAATATCAATTAAACTGAGAAATTTAATAGAAGAGTTTCTTTAAGTTCTTCCCTATAATACATATGTATCTTCATCATCAAGAGCTTATTGGGGAGCTCAACTTGTAGTTATGGTAGATTAGCTTATTCTAGGCCAAGTTTCCCACTGAAAATAGAAATTATGAAACCTATTAGGAAAAAAAACACAAAAAAACACTGAAAGCATCAAAGATTTCCCAAGGCAGTGAGGATGTGTGGGGTCAAGTGCAAGGGGTAAGGCAGGCACAGGATGTGAAGCCAGCATTTGATACAACTTTTCCCTATGAGGCCTCTGGTAATTAAAAATTCATGGCTGAGAAGCTGAGAAGCCAAAGAGAGCACTGGACAAAAACTGTGGTTCAGGGAGCACAAAAGAGAAACTTTAAATCCAACAGAAACACTTCACTTGAAAGGCTAAGATTAGATATCTTTCGAGTAGGAAGAAGCAGAAAGAGCTGAGGGACTGAAATGCAGCTGTAAATTATTCTAGTGCTGTCACCACAACTACTCTCTTGAAGCCCAAGTAAACTCCCTCCAGAGGAAGAGAACATCATAAATCCTGTATTTTTCATATGCCAGTTTCTTTTAAGTTGAAAATGTTCTTCAGTGAAATGTCTGTTCATGTTTTTTGCCCACTTTCTAATTTTGTTTTTTAACTCTTGAGTTTTGAAAGTTACTTATATATTTTCAATTCTAGTCTTCTGTCAAGTATATCTTTTCGAAATATTTTCCTCAGTCTCTAGCTTATCTTTCTTTTTTTCTTAACTTTTTATTTTATATTGGAGTATAGCCGATTAACAATGTTGTGATAGTTTCAGATGCACAGCAAAGCGACTCAGCTATACATATGCATGTATCCATTCTCCCTCAAACTCCCCTCTTATCTAGGCTGCCACATAACACTGAGCAGAGTTCCCTGTGCTATACAGTAGGTTCTTGTTGGTTATCCATTTTAAATATAGCAGTGTGTATATGTAAATCCCAAATTCCCTAACTATCCCTACCCTCTACCCTTCCCCCCAGGTAACCATAAGTTCGTTCTCTAGCTTATCCTTCAGTCTTCTTAACAAGAACTTTCCTGGAGAAAGTTTTTCATATTGATGAAATCTAATTTATTGGTCTTTCCTATTAAGAACTATAGTTTTGGAATCAAGTCTAAGACCTCGTTGCCTAGCCCTGGATCTTGAAAATTTTCTCCTGTGCTTTGTTTTAGGATATTTATCATTTTATGTTACATGTTGAAATTCATGGTCAATTTTAATGAATTTTACTAGAACATGTGAAGTTATTTTTGTTTAGATTTTTTTTGTTGCTGTTGTTTTCTCCCATATGGCTTTCCAACTTCTCCAGCACTTCTTGAAATGTATCCTTACATTGAGTTGCTTCTACACCTTTGTTAAAATTAGTTGAGCATATTTTTTCAGGTTTATTTCTGGGTTCTCTGTACTGTTCCATTGATCTGTGTTTCTATCCCTCCTCCAATATTTCATTGTTTTGTGTATTGTAGCTACATAGTAAATCTTAATGTTGGGTAGAGTGATTCCTCAGATTGTATTCTTCTTTTCACAATAATTTTATCTTTCAGTCCTTTTGCCTTTCCATTTAGCTTTTAGAAGAAGCATGCTTTAGAAGAAGTTTATATTGATAGAATCAATTTTGCTTTTCAATGGAATGTTGATAGAAATTAATTAAACCTATAAATCAATTTAAGAATAAATGACAACTTTACTATGTTGAGTCTTCCAATCCATGACACAAAATGTCTTTCCAATTATTTTGGCCTTCTTTGATTTCTTTCATCAGCATTTTGTAATTTTCAGCCTACAAAACCTGTACATGTTTTATTAAGTATGTATGCAATTATTTCTTTTTTTAGGGAGAAATTGTAAATGACATTGTGTTTTTAATTTTGGTTTCCAGTTTTCATATGATCACTTTTAGTACATAGAGATAAGATTGGTTTTTGCAAGTTGATCTTATATCCTCTGACCTTGCTGAACTCATTACTTCTAGGAGGGATTTGTTTGTTTGTTTTTGTCTTGCTTTGTTTTTGTAGAGTCTTTTAGGTTTTCTTTGTAAAAAATCATGCCATTTGACAATGGAGTCAGTTTTATGTTCTGCTTTCCAATCTGTATGCCTTTTTTTTTCTTTCATAATTGCAGTGGCTAGAACATTTGTCACTATATTGAGTAAGAGTGGAAATCCTTGCTTTGTCCCCACTCTTTGGGTGAAACAAAAACATTGTCTTTCACTATTAAGTGTAATGTAATATACTTTTTTCTTTATCTTTGGGTTTCAAAAGTTTAATTATGATGTGTCTTGACATGAATATCTTTGGGTTTACGGATAATAAGTTTCTCTCAGTGTGTTGGGGGACCTGTAACTGGTGTATTAAATTACACATTTGTAGATTTATGTCCTGCTGCACAAGCCACCCACACCACACAACTAGTTCCCTTAGCATGAGAGCTCTCACTTTGGGGAGGTAAAAACCCCCAGGGTCATTTTGATTGAAGGAGCAGTTTCAGTACACTCACACAAAGGAATTAAAGTCACAAGATTCATTACTTAACAGATCCCAGAAGTGGAGTGCAGTGAAATGATGCTGGGGGAGGACAGTCATTTGTCCCAGGTCACAAGCAAGCAGGAGATAGAGAGCAGGGTAACAAGCACCTGCTATTAATAAGGGGATTGGGGTGGAGGTCATTAACTTTTCACAGGCTCAACTTTAAGTGCTTATGTAAAAGGTGCCCCAGGAAAAGCAAAATGGGAACTTTTGGTGGGAATCCTAAGCTCAGGTCCTTATCTAAATGTCCAGACTCTAGGTGTGAGCAGGGTATTCATACTATAAAATGCCTATGCAGTAATTCAAAATAGCTGGTTTCTAATCACGCTCATCATTGTGGATATGTGATTTCTATCTTTTATCAAATTTGGGGAGATTTCAGACATTATTTCTTCAAATGCTCTTTCAGCCCAACTCTTTTGTGCTTCTCATATTATCTGGGACTCCAATAATATAAATATTGGGTATTTGCTGTTATTTCACAAGCTCCTAGGGCTCTGTTCAATTATTTTCATTCTATTTCCTCTCTTGTTCATATTGAGTGAAGGGCATTAATCTGTTCTCAAGTTCACCATTTCTGTCCTCTGTTATTTCCACTCTACTATTGAGCACACCCAATGAGTTGCTATATTTCTGTTATTTTATTTTTTAAATTCTGTAACTTCTAATTTGTTCTTTTTTGTAACCAATTTGTTTGCTAAGATTTTCTATTTTTCCTCAATGTTTTTTTTTTTTTTTTTTTTTTGCGGTACGCGGGCCTCTCACTGTTGTGGCCTCTCCCGTTGCGGAGCACAGGCTCTGGACGCGCAGGCTCAGCGGCCGTGGCTCACGGGCCCAGCCGCTCCGCGGCATGTGGGATCTTCCCAGACCGGGGCACGCACCCTTGTCCCCCGCATCGGCAGGCAGACTCTCAACCACTGTGCCACCAGGGAAGCCCTATTTTTCCTCAATTTTAAGATAATTTTTAGTTGATTCTCTAATCAGTTTTTGATGACTGCTTTAAAATCCTTTTCAGATAATTTCAATATCTGATTCATCTCAGTGGTAGCATCAGTTGATTGTCTTTTTTCATTAAAGTTATAATTTTTTTTGGTTCTTATAATAGATGATATTAGATTGCATCCTGGATATTTTGTCTATTATGTTTGGGAATCTGGGTTCAATCTAAAGCTTTGATTTAAAGAGGAAGTCACCCTGTTTAGGTTTAGCATACATGCCTTGGCCTACTTTTGTGGACTGTGGTTCAAATGGCAGTTTGTCAGAACCTTTGCTGTGTAGTGCTGCTGGGCCTCCCTTTGGTATTTGCTGATGTAGTCTGAGGGAGCAGAACAGATTTCGCAAGATATAGCTGTTGGTATTATCTCAGTGGGGGCAGGGTATGTAGGGATCCCCTACTGATGCTCCCCTGACGTCTCTATGTCTCAGGGCAGCAAAGTGAATCTTAGGTCCAAAGGATCAAATAAGCCTTGTGGGCTCCTTTTTGTGGCTTCTTTCCTCTTCATTCCAGTCTCTCCATCCCAATGCCTCTGGATAGGGATGGGTTTTCCAAACCTGTTGACTTTCTTTGGCACACTTCCTCCTGTTGATTTCTCTGCGTGCCTGTTTTATTTTCTCCCAGTTGGGGAAGAAAATCTCAGGGTTCTCAAATCCTGGGTAGAAAGGTTTGGGGAGCTGGATATTTCACATCAATTCTGCTTTTTCAACATTATAACATAAAAATTTAAATCACAGGAATGCCCAGATTAAAGGCCCTCATTCCCAACTACACTTTTTTGTTTTAGATGTATATGACATTTTTTTTTTAGATGTATATGACTACATTCCAACCAATGGTTTGTAAGTATAAATATTTTATCACAGCTTCTAGGAAGCTTCTTAAGAGAAAGCAAAAATATATCTTTCTAAATCCTTTCCTTTGCCTAAGTCCTAGAAGAAGGAAGTTAATATACTAAAGTATTAGGCTGAGGATATAGAAAGAAGAGCAGGGTGATGAAAGGACCTGACATCTTGGTACCAGGAGCTCCTCATTAGACCTAGATTGCCTACCTAGAAATTTACCTGTGGGAGAAATAGTGTCTAAATGTCACTCTTAAAATTTTCATCATTCACAGCTAAATTTAATCCTTACTAATACAAAATTTTCTTTCTGTTTAATCTAAAGTTTAAACAGTCACGTTGGCTTGGCAGGTGGTAAGAAGATAGATTTTGCTGATGGAAAACTCTGATGTTTATTTCTTTAATGCATAGATACAATGTTTAGTGGAACTTATATTTACAATATTATGCAAATCAATCTATATCTCAACTAAGGCTAGCATCGTGATAACCTATAGAAAAAAATGAATGGTTGTGTATTGATAATTTCTATCTGTTCTCAGTAAAATCATATGAGAGGAGAGCTGAAAGTAGAGCTAGTCCATCCATAAACAGAGACATAATATCCACCCACTGGATTCACTCAACTTTGTAAAGCAGAATAAGCAAATCGTTTTTGTCCCTGAGATTTAAATAGCTGTAAGACTTTGTCCTTTTGTTGTAAATCTGCTTTCAGATATGGGAATAAATATGTTTCTTTCCATTCAAATTATGTTTTATTCTCAAATGGTGTGATAGATGAAATAAGAGTAGCTCCCAGCTGACAACCAGCAAGGAATCTAGAATCTTAGTCTTACTACCTGTAGGGACTAGATTCCTCTAACAACCTCAATGAGCTTAGAAGCAGATTTATCCCTAGGTCTCTGGGTAAGAGCCCAACAAGCCAACACCTTGATTTCTACTCTGTGAAACTTGAGATAGAGCATTTAGCTAAGATAACCTGTACTTCTGACCTATAGAACTGTGAGGTAATAAATGAGTATTGTTTTAAGCCACTGATTTTGTGGTGATTTGTTACAACAGAGATAGAAAACTAATACAGATGACTAGGTAGCTATTGTTATATGAGGTGAAGAGGGCAAAATGAGGGAGGCACGAGAAACCAGCCAGAAAAAGACCAGAAATGGAAACTGAAGCACTATATCTATAAGGATCTTTTTCAAGGCAGCCTAACCAGACCTGTCTAGAAGTTCTAACCAAGGAACTTAACCAGGTTCCAGGGCACAGGTTTGGTTTGATAATTGCACTAGTTGCACTAGATAGTGATTGCTGTTTTCTCCATTCTGCACCCCAATCCTGTCTCTAAATATGTTTGATACTAGTCATCTTGTTTCCATTCCAGTATGCATATTGGACATCGGGCATTGTGGTGAGATTACATAAATTTTTCAAAAAGTGAATATAATTTATTTTGTTTTAAAGTAATTTTCATTTTAAATATGCAATATTCCTATGTACATTAAGTTTAAAATTAATTCCTTTATAAAACATCAATTAAGCATCTACTGTATTTCAAGAATTTTGTTAAGGAAGAGAGATATTCAGGTTAATATGATTTGCTACACCAAGGAACATACAGTTTAGTATAATAGTAGACCTTCTAGATATTTTATGCCTAAGATGAGTTCAGACTGTCTCATCAATAGAATAATGGCAACTTACATAGGAGAAAGTATGGTACAGAGATAAGAAAGAGCATGGTCATACAACCTGGTTTTAAATGGTGATTCTGAACTAGTTAGATGTACAATCCTAAGTTATTTCATTTCTCTGTTCCTCAGTTTCTCATCCTTAAAATGGAAATACAGGATCTTTGGATTGAGTAATGAAAGTATTATCTATAATAAAGGTAAAGAGCTTAGCAAACTGTTGGTTGCATAATGATGAGTTCATAAAGAATATTATTATCAGAATTACTTAGAAGTAGTAATAATAGATATTTTGTTCTTTTAGATTGGGGATCACTTGGCCATGGGAAACTATATTCAGACCTTTGGATCATATTGCAGATTACCCAGATGTGCTGGATTTGATATGAATTAATTAATTGAAAGGACTTTCCTGCTGTCTACTTTGGAGTATGGTAGCAGGAGTACTCTACATGGGAAAATACAAGTTAGACACATACTTAGATAGGAAGGTAGGTAGCACCATCTTGATTGAGTTCATTTTTATTGGAGACACCAGATAAAAGACTTCACCTGTTATACATGGAGCATTTATCAGCCATTGTACTGCCTTGCTAGACTTTAATATTAGAGAAAAACAAAGGTTTAACTGTTTAAAGCATTGTAATTCTAGGAAGCCCATCAATCTCAGCTAAAATGTAATAGATGAGTTATTTAGGGATTTTGTCAAATTGTCTATATTAGAACCCTTGTGTAAAACAAGGCCAAGTAAAAAGATAAGTAGAAAAGGAAACTTGTGTTTTATTTTAAGATCTTCAGTAAAAAGTTGATGCTTAAAAATTTGAATATATGTTATGCTTAATTAGGTTTGTGTGTATCTAAAATCTAGTCTTAAAAGTCAAAAATAAAAATAAAAAACAGGTGTAAAAGAAAGAAGCAGGGATAGTTAGGATTCACTGCATGACAGAGATCACTGAAACCTGAACAGCAGAAGTGGAAGGACGGTTACACTAGTTAACCAGAAGCATTCTTTCCTTCAGTTTAATAAAATAAGACATGTTATTTAGATGCTGAACAATCAACAAAAGGCCCTGAACGGGCAATTTTATATTTTGGCTAACTGAGCGTCAGGAATTCCTTCCTACTCGGGACAACACCTCTGTTATGCACTTATTGCTATAAAGCAGGCCCCACCCCTCTCTGTGGAAAACTATGGGGAGAAGCATACATTTCCTTTACTTTTCTTCCTAACACCTATGATGTGGTAGGATCAGTTTTAGCTTTCAGATTTGTTTCTTTGAGCTTTGAAAGAATGATGCAAGGAGGATGCTATGCTAGGTAGAGTAGGTGTGGGTCTAGAGACAATGAAACAAGTAGTGTCTTTTTCTTCAGACTGACCATATATCAGGATCATGACTGTGTTGGTGGCTGCATTCTTCTGTTCCATTCTCTGAAATTCCTGTGTCTTTCCATTGCATACACTTTCTGCCTAATTTAGTCAGAGATAGCTCAGGTTTTGTATCATAAACGCTACTTGGTACTCTCTCTCCAGTTAAATTTTACCACTCCTTTCTTCTTCCATATCTTTCAGCATCACAGCCCTATTTTCTGATTCTTGAATATGGCACACTTCTTTTAGCCAGAGACCTGGGAAATGCTTCCATTCTGCCTGAGTGTATCTTCCCACAGAGCACTGCATAATTGTTTCTCAAAGAAGCAATTTAGGTCTCTTCTCAAAGAAAGAACTTCCTGGCCAGTTGTTCACATTACTTAGAGTAATGTGAAAATTAAATGAAATTTAATTTAATTACTTAGGGTAAATGAAAATTATTATATATTTATGTAAGTGTTCATATTTGCAATTTTTTTTTTTTAAGTTTTTGCTTATCCTTCCCAGTAAAATATAAACTCTCTGAAAGCAGGGACCTAGCATAGCTTGATCATGGCTGTGTCTCACAAATAAATGAGAATAACTCCTAATGTAATGATTTTTACATGAAAAAAAAATCCAAGAAATAAGTAAAGTTGTTGGATAAAAAGTTATACCAAAAGGATTTGTATAATTGCTGAAGATGAATAGCATATTTAACTCTGGGTTTTCTACATATTTGCTTTTATTTTAACATTGATTTCTTTTGTTATACACTTTCTCTTTTTTGCCCTATTTATGTGATAGTTGTTTGTCATTTTATACCCTGACTTAATGGATAGTTTGCTTCTATATAGATTTGTTTGAGACAGTATTGGAAGAGTTACTGGGATGAGAATGGACTACATCAAGAGAGCTTGAGAGTGGTAGCCAGGGATGAGTTGGATCAATCCGTCCAAAAGATAAGGTTATAGTAAAAACCCCAAACCATGAATCTATTCTGAGAGGAGGTGAAAATATTAGAATGCCCTAAGCTTGGAAAGAAAGGTTTATTAAAGCTTGAATGGAAGCTATTAGTGGGAAAATGTGTTCCTCTCTAACATTCTGTTAGATTGTTTGTTCTCATGTCCCTAAGCTATACTTGACTACTTGTGGTCAACCAGGGGAGTTGTTGAGATATTTGTCAGGGCAGTGCTACCCGCAACTTCAGGTGCCATTCCTTCAGTCCAAACTATTACTATTTTGGACATGGTGCCCAATGTCAGTTCAGAAAGTTTACCTGGAAAGATCATATGTAGGTCAGAAGAATACATCTGGGAATCAATTTCAAGGACATTCTATACAGTAGACTGAAAAGTCACATGTTATTTTATTTTGCATCCTAAATTGTGTTTAACCACTATGACAAAAATATTACATGAGGTTTTTCAACAAAAATAAATGAGAACATGAAAATAAAATTCATAAGCCCTTCAAACTATCAAAATTATGCCCTCTTGAAATTTAAAGTTCAAAGATATTAAAATACAAATATAGTAAAAGTTGAAATCTTTTTGCATTTTCACTATTAAAAGTTCAATATGTAAAATCCTAAGTCTGAAATAAAGCACAAATAACAAACATCAAAATGACATTCCACAGGCAGGGAAATGATCTTGAGTTTGTGGGCAAAAGTAGATCATAAGGCTGTGCTTCCACAGTTCTTTCCTTAGTCTTGAGTACAGG
Source organism: Delphinus delphis (assembly GCF_949987515.2). NCBI lineage: Eukaryota > Metazoa > Chordata > Mammalia > Artiodactyla > Delphinidae > Delphinus > Delphinus delphis. Next base: position 152,015,410 of record NC_082685.1, read on the forward strand.
ATGGAATATAGAATAGTAGATCTGTGCTGCCCTTTTAAACTGGGCATACATGATTTAAGACTGGAAACTCTTCATATTTTATAATACATGGGAATTCAGTGGTCTTAACAGTTTAAAAGCATCAAATGCTGTTTTGCCAAACTAGGCATGCTTGAAAGTCCAATAAAGATTGTGTTTCCCCTTCCCTCTGAACCTGCTACTCCTGCAGTCTGTGGCCCTGAGACTTCCTGCAGCCCCTGCTACCTTCTCTCTGATGTTTGCCTCAACTTGGAATGCTCATGCAGACCTCTATGGCTGTGAATTCTCAGGTTTTACACTGTTCTTCTGGCATCTCCCTACCCTAAGCTGCCACTATAGGAACCACTAATTGCCTGGAGGTCTCACTATATGTTTGGTTTTAAGAAGCACCCAATAAAAAAGTTTCCTCTTCCTCACTAGGATTCTGAATGAATTGAGGAATAAAATAAGAGAGTGTCTGTTGATGAACTAAAATCACTATTATCAATGCTAAGGATAAGTTGTGATTTTTTGCCCAGAATTAAGAAGACTATCCTTGTATACTTCAGTCCAGCACGGAGCTGATGCAGGTAGACCTCCCTCCCCTAGAGCCTGAAGCAATTAAGGCCTAAGAAGACCAAAGTCTAGACAGAGTTAACGTGCCAGGTGACTCAATCCCAAATTTTCAAATCATTAGTGACTTCTTCTCCCCTTGTGTGTACAGAATAAGGGAGCAGAGAGGACCTGGATTGTGCCTGGGGGAGCAGTTTTGGCAGGAAACTGGGAAATGGGGAAAATATTTTTCTTTCTAAGAACATATGCTGTTCTACTTAAGCGTTAACTGTTCAAGGAACAATCTCTATTGTGACCAGGTGTCTTTGCTACAAGCTCCAAATCACAATATATAATAAGATTTTTAAAAATCTAAAGTGGCATTCAGCTGGCGTTAAATGAAAAATTATATAGAGACATATATGTATATGATTTATTGATCACATTGACTATAGCTATGACAGGTGTTTCCATAAGCATACATAAATCTTAAAAACTGGTAGATATGTAAAATAGAAATAATCGTGTTGAGTAGTACATCATATACTTAAAAGTTAATATATATGTGTGTATATATACATATATATATATGTACATACAAAACCAAAAAAGTCACATGACTCGCTTAATTGTGATATTTGCTTTCTTGCGGTGGTCTGGCACCCCACCTTCAGTATCTCCGAGGTATGCCCATATACATGGACATACAATATTGTAGTGTGTACCAAGGACCAGGATACATCTTTATTGTTTTTCTCTCCTTCTTATGACATATATTCCATACACCTTAAAAAGGAGTTTCACACACACAAAAAAAATCCCTTATCTTAATTTGAACAATATCTGATCATTTCTAATTTGCAGTGTTCCACTTCATTGTTCTTAATTACGAGGTTAAATTCATAAGCCTATAATAACTTACATGCATCAGTGGAAATCTCTGGTCAATATGAATAGAGATATAAAAGTATCTCTGTCTTAAAATTAATATGTAAATTTAAGTGGATATTCCTTTTTTGATACTTCAGCTTTTCCACTTTTAATTTAAAAAAATCTAAATATGTATATCATTCAAGCAGCAGCAGTTCCATTTTAAATTTTACTTCCTCTATTCACCAATTGGTAGATATTTTTCTTAGTGTTGACAGTAAATATCTATCATTTAAAATATAATTTAAGTTTAAAATAGTCATTTACCACAACATATATGTATATACATATATGTAGCAAAAATTGCATGAAAAACCTCTTATTCATATTGTATTTCTTTTAAGGTGCAGCAAAAGTGCAAGCTTTAATTTCTAGAAAAAAAATTAAAATCTTGAGTTGGTGTTTGTGACCAAACACAGTATTGTTACTATTTAAGAACAAAAACTGTCATATGCCTTACATAAAAGGAATTTTCAAATTAGGGCAAATTTTATTTTCTTGTTTTAAAAGAATTTCTTCATTTTTCCTGATTCTAAATTATTTTATTTTATAAATAGCTAGAAATGTAGGGTTAAAAAGGAAGTAAGAAATAAAATAGCATATGATTCTAATTCTCAATAGGTATGCCTTAATAAAACTGGAAGTTATTTATAGACAACAAATAAATAACTATAAAACAAACTCTATTGAAATTATTTAAATAGAAATCATAAAATTATGCACTGAGAGATGTAAAAGTGATAACAAAGGGGCTTCCCTGGTGGTGCAGTGGTTGAGAGTCCACCTGCCGATGCAGGGGACACGGGTTCGTGCCCCAGTCTGGGAAGCCACAGAGCGGCTGGACCCGTGAGCCACAGCCGCTGAGCCTGCACGTCCGGAGCCTGTGCTCTGCAATGGGAGAGGCCACACCAGTGAGAGGCCCGTGTACTGCAAAAAAAAAAAAAAAGTGATAACAAAGTTTAGGTGAAAAATAAGTAACCAAAAAATGGATTTAGCTATTATCATGAATATAATTTGTAACAGTCTGACAAGTGCAATCCTGATAAATGTATAGAGAAGGATTAAAAATATTAGCCATAGATTTCTCTACAGCAATTGCAGTAGTGCATACATATTTCTTTTGTTTGTTTAGCTATCTTAATTTAAGAAGACAGGCATGTTTCTTTGAATTTAAAAGCTAACCTTTTACAAATGCACTGACAGTTCAAGTTAATTTATAATACTTTTTTAAAAAAGATTATGTTATCACAGTGATATATAAGCTCCAAAATAAGTTCCCTGAAACTGACTCTGTACTGCGGGAATGATAAAGCTGATTTAAGTTTTCAGTTTCTACTTTTAAGAGAATGTGTTTTCCAAGGAAATATATATGTGTGTGTGTATATATATACACACACACATACATATATACACACACACATATATATATATATATATATATATATATATATATATATATAACCTTCAGTCTCTCATTATCTCTCTGAGCCTCATCTTCTTCATTTGTCAAAAAAGGATAATGATCTGATTAACATATTTTAAAGTAATAATTGCCAAATTATTCCAAAAACAGAACCAATAATTGTGGCTTGAATAAACAAAACAAAACAAACAATAAACAAGTAAAACACTACTCTGAATATAGTAACAATTTTCACCTACAGATTGTAAACTGTTTATACTTTATTCAATGTTTTAGCCCCAGGGTCTACTTAAAGTCTCCCTCGTATAAAATCAGACATACCTTTTCAATGATGTAGCAGTGTTTAAGGAATGAAAGAACACAGGGTCAAGGGAAGTGAGGCAAGCCACACATATGCTACTTAAAATTCTGAAAAGAGCAGAAATCTCTCCAGAGGAAAATGATCAAAGAGCTGGTAATAAGAGCACTTGGCTTTTGAGAGAAGCTGCAGAGTGCATGATTCTGGAGAAGATTTGAGTAAATATTTTTGTTGTTAAGAATTGCAAGTCCTGGGCTTCCCTGGTGGCACAGTGGTTGAGAGTCCGCCTGCCGATGCAGGGGACATGGGTTTGTGCCCCGGTCCGGGAAGATCCCACATGCTGTGGAGCAGCTGGGCCCGTGAGCCATGGCCACTGAGCCTGCGCGTCCGGAGGCTGTGCTCCGCAACGAGAGAGGCCACAATAGTGAGAGGCCCACTTACCGAAAAAAAAAAAAAAAAGAATAGCAAGTCCTGATAGGCAGCATTTGAATGGTGGGGTTCCATTCTTCAGTTACCCAAAAGCAACTAAAGCAGAACAATGAGGAAATGTTTGTTTTTCGTAAATGAATCACTTCATATTCATATTTGCTTTCACACTCAGAAAATTTAGTCCATTGTACATTTGGTCAATTGCACTGCATATATACTATCAAGTTGTAAAAAATTAATAATAATAAATAGAAACCTCAATTAAATACAATTGGGAGACCAGAAAGGAGAGCTCTCATGCCCTGTCTCAACAGAGCCCAATGAGAAGAAGAAAGACTCCTCTTCTTTCCTGACAAAGAAAGACTCAGCCCATGAAAAGCCATGGACTCTTTGTTTACTATAGTCCTCCCAAATCTCTTTTCCTCTCTGTATAAAAGCGTTTTCCTTCCCTTACCCTGTGGGGACTTGCACCTAGCTTACCATGGTTGCAGACCTGAATTGCAGTTCTCTGCTGATCCTGAATAAGCCCATCTTTGCTGGAAAAATATCTGGCTGCCTATTTATTTCAGCTCAGCAAAGCCTTAGACTGCATGTCAATTATAGAGCCATGCATTATTTTGGTAGAGTTTCAAAGAAAAGATTAGTGTAACAAATGTATTTTGTTTGACCAAGTTGTTGTTTATTTTAATTATTTTAAGATTATCTTAAGACTCAATATAGGTAAACATGTTTTCTTTTTTTATTATAAAATATTTCAAATATATAGGAAATTAAAACATTAAAATTACTTTTAAAACTCCATTTCCCTACAGCACAACCACTGCTGAAAGAATATGAGGGAAGAATACCAGAATGGAAATATTTAGTCAAGGAAAGCCTAAAATCTACTGTAAATTCTGTCCAAATCTCCATTTGACTCCCAGATGTATTTTAAGAGGGCAGATTTAAACAAAAGTAATTTAATTCATACTTCAGTACTATACACTGCAAGGGAAACAATTTAATTTCAGAAATGTTAACTATTTATACAAAATTATTATTCCTTGGAAAAACACAGAATATAGAGTACCTACAATAAATCACTCACGTGTTTGATATAATAAAAATTACTAAACGTAAAAAGAAAGGAAAACACAACCTATTGTCAAGAGAAAATACAATCAAGTAGAGCTAGACTTAAGAATCAGTGGAAAGGATATTAAAATTATCATTATGAATATGGTCAATAAAGTAAATTATGCTGGTAACAAATAAATATACAGGAAATATTTGCAGAAAACTAGAATTATAAAATAACCAAACTGGAAAAAAATAATATCTGAAGTTGAAAAAGAAATACAGTTTAAACTTAAGTACAGAATGGAAGTTAAAGAAAAGCCAGTTAATTATAGATAAACCAAGAGAAATTATCCATTTGAAGAAGTGAGTTAAAAAAAAATTGTGAAAAACAGAGTTGAATAAGAAGTATCAGATGGTACAAAATGTTTGAAATTAAAGTTGCAGAAGGAGAGGAAAAAAATAAATAATGCTTGATATTTTCCTCAATTTGGTAAAACTCAAATTTATGTGTTTATAAAGCTCAGAGAGCCCTGAATAAACACACACACACACACACACACACACACACACACAACGTTGTTATAGTCAAAATTGCTTAAGAATTATAAAGATAAAACCTTGAAGGTATATGGAAGGAGGAACACATTGCATAAAGAGTGAGAACAATTTAAAAAACGCTGACTTCTCATCAGAAATGATGAACTCAGACTTCCCTGGTGGTACAGTGGTTAAGAATCCTCTTGCCAATGCAGGTGACACGAGTTCAATCTCTGGTCTGGGAAGATCCCACATGCCGCGGAGCAAGCCTGTGCACCCCAACTACTGAGCCCATGAGCCACAACTACTGAAGCCTGCACATTCTAGGGCCCATGTGCCACAACTACTGAGCACATGTGTTTCAACTACTGAAGCCCGCATGTTCTAGGGCCCACGTGCTGCAACTACTGAGCCCACATGCTTCAACTACTGAAGCCCACCTGCATAGAGCCTGTGCTCCACAACAAAAGAAGACACCGCAATGAGAAGCCCGTGTACTGCAACAAAGAGTAGCCCCCACTCGCAGCAACGAAGACCCAATGCAGCAAAAAAAAAGCAGAAATGATGAACTCTAGATTACAGTATATTAAAGTGCTAAAGAAGGGTTAAATATCAATGATGAGTTCTGTATTAGTGACGATATCCTTCATGAATAAAAGATAAAAACATTTTCATAAAATTTTTAACTTACAGTTGTTTAAAACAAAATACAATGACATAGGGAGTTTATTTACATGTATACATGAGCAAAATAGATATAAGGTGATAAATGTACATTTTGTGTGAAATATTATAACATCAACTTCAATAAAACTGTAAAAAAGTAAAAGCCTACTTTTTAATGCCTGAAGTTACCATTTAGCTTTATATGGTTGTAACTTTTAGCACCAATATTAAGATTACTTTGGAATTAAAAGGTAAATTAATAAAACGGATCAGAGAAGAGGAATATAAAACAAATATTGCAACTATATACCTAAACCCAACCATATCAATGGTTATTTTATGTTAATTGACAAAAAATTGTAAGTACAAGTTAAAGATTCTTAGATTGGATAAAATAATAAGATTAAACTATTATGCAATCTACAAACAACTAAGTTTACATATAACAACACAGATAGTTTGATGGTGAATGGATGGAAAAAAGATAAGTAATGCAAACTGTAAACCTAAGAAGGAGAGAGTAGGTATATTACTATAAATGAGACTGGAAAAGTGTGTTACCATAGCTATAAAAAAATTGACATAATGAGAAAGGATCAATACATCAGGAAGAAATAATAAGAATTAATGTGTGTACACCTAAAGACAGAGCCCAAAAAAGAAGCAAATACTAACAGAATTGAATGGAGAAATAGGCAGTTCCATAACAATAGTTGAGGATTTAACACACCACTAATAGCAATTGATGGAACAGTTGGAACTGAAGAAAAATATCAATGAACACAGAGATCTGAACAACACTAATCATGATCCTGAACTAACAAAAAACTACAGACTACAAGTTCTATTATCAACTACCTACCTACCTATCTACCATCTATCTATTTATTTACTGGCTGGCTACACATCTGTTACAATGCATACATCTGGTAAGAGTAGGCATGAATTGTTTTAGATTTATGGTTAAATGAACAAGTTTACAAATTCAATGGAATACAGTTAGTCATAGAATTATCTTTCTTCTATAAACAACTTATCTGTTGTCATGTTCTGCTTAAATTTTTCATATCATTACTTGTGTTTTTTACTTTGTGTCCACTAGCATTATCATAAATTACTTTGTTTCATTATTCTTTTACATAAGCTACTTTTGATGTTTACTTTGTGCTATTTCTTTAATTGTCTTTTATGCCTTTTTTACTACTGTTATTCATTGTACATCAACCTTATAATTTATCTGCCATCATTTCTAATATAAGTATTTAAAAATATTAATTTTCTTCTGCAAAAATTATTTCCCAACATTTTAATACTTAGTGTGCTAACATTGTTTAAAAACAACCATATTCAAGATTATATTGTGAATTTAACCACATTTTTAGTTGAAGGCTTTTAAAATTTCTCATATTTCCTCTTTTATTATCTATTCATAATTATTTATTAATAGTTTGTGTCTTGAATGTGTATGAACAGAACTGACTTTTTAAAAAGTTTGTTTGTGACCTAATACATGGAAAAACTTTAAATTCTTCCATGTTGTAGGAAATAATAAAGTACGATTCCAGGAATCTTTGCCCCAGTTTCCCCAAAGGTAACATATTGCAAAACTATAATGCAAAATCAAAATTACCTATAAAAAGTCAAGCCTTTAAAAAAATAATGTTTAATAAAAGAGACTACTTACAATACCTTCGAAATATCAAAATAGAGGAGACCTTCAAGATGGCAGAGGAGTAAGATGTGGAGATCACCTTCCTCCCCACAACTATATCAAAAATACATCTACATGTGGAACAACTCCTACAGAACACCTACTGATCACTGGCAGAAGACCTCAGGCTTCCCAAAAGGCAAGAGACTCCCCACGTACCTGGGTAGGGCAAAAGAAAAAAGAAAACACAGAGACAAACGAATAGGGATGGGACCTGCCCCTCTGGAAGGGAGCTGTGAAGGAGGAAAAGTTTCCACACGCTAGGAAGCCCCTGCACTGGTGGAGACAGGGAGTAGTCGGGGGGAAGCATTGGAGCCTCCGAAGAAAGTGCAACAACAAGGGTGCAGAGGGCAAAGCGGAGAGATTCTTGCACAGAGGACCAGTGCCAACCAGCCCTCACCAGCCTGAGAAGCTTGTCTGCTCACCTGCTGGGGCGGGTGGGGGCTGGGAGCTGAGGCTCCAGCTTTGGAGGTCAGTTCCCAGGGAGAGGACTGGGGTTGGCGGCGTGAACACAGCCTGAAGGGGACTAGTCCTCCACAGGTAGCTGGGAGGGAGTCCAGTAAAAAGTCTGGAACTGCCTAAGAGATGAGAGACCGTTGTTTCGGGGTGCACGAGGAGAGGGGATTCAGAGCACCACCTAAATGAGCTCCAGAGATGGGCGCAAACTGCGACTCTCAGTGTGGACAACAGAGATGGCCATGAGAAGCTAAGGCTGCTGCTGCAGCCACCAAGAAGGCTGTGTGCAAGCACAGGTCACTATCCACACCTCCCCTCCCGGGAGCCTGTGCAGCCTGCCACTGCCAGGGTCACGTGATCCAGGGACAACTTCCCCAGGAGAGCTCATGGCGCGCTTCAGGCTGGTGCAACGTCATGCTGGCCTCTACCACTACAGGCTGGCCCCTCATTTCTTACCCCTCCCTCCCCTGGCCTGAGTGAGCCAGAGCCCCAGAATACAGATACCGGGGCCAAATCCAAAGCTGAATCCCAGGAGCTGTGCAAACAAAGAAGAGAAAGGGAAATCTCTCCCAGGAGCCTCAGGAGCAGCAAATTAAATCTACACAATCAACTTGATGTGCCCTGCATCTCTGGAATAGCTAAATAGACAACGAATTATCCCAAAATTGAGGCGGTGGACTTTTGGAGCAACTGTAGACTTGGGGTTTGCTTTCTGCATCTAATTTGTTTCTGGTTTTATGTTTATCTTAGTTTAGTATTTAGAGTTTATTATCATTGGTAGATTTGTTTACTGATTTGGTTGCTTTTTTTTATATATATATATATATATTTTTTTCCTTTTTCTCTTTGTGTGTGTATGTGTATGCTTCTTTGTGTGATTTTGTCTGTATAGCTTTGCTTTTACCATTTGTCCTATGGTTCTGTCTGTTCCTTTTTATGTTGTTGTTTTTCTTTAGTATAGTTTTTAGCACTTGTTGTCATTGGTGGATTTGTGTTTTTTTGTTTGGTTGTGCTCTTCTTTCTTTCTTTTTTCTTTCTTTTTTAATTTTTTTGTTTTTAATAACTTAGTTGTTTTTTTTTTTTCTATCTTTCTTTTTTTCTCCCTTTTCTTCTGAGCCATGTGACTGGCAGGGTCTTGGTGCCCCAGCCGGGTGTCAGGCCTGTGCCTCAGAGGTAGGAGAGCTGAGTTCAGGACATTGGTCCACCAGAGATCTCCCAGTCCCATGTAATATCAAATGGCAAAAGCTCTCCCAGAGATCTCCATCTCAATGCTAAGACCCAGCTCCACTCAATGACCAGCAAGCTACAGTGCTGGACACCCTATGCCAAACAACTAGCAAGACAGGAACACAACCCCACCCATTAACAGAGAGGCTGCCTAAAATCATAATAAGGTCACAGACACCCCAAAACACACCACCGGACATGGTCCTACCCACCAGAAAGACAAGATCCAGCCTCATCCACCAGAACACAGGCACCAGTCCCCTCCACCAGGAAGCCTACATGACCCACTGAACCAACCTTAGCCACTGGGGGCAGACACCAGAAACAACGGGAACTACAAACCAGCAGCCTGCGAAAAGGTGACCCCAAACACAGTAAGTTAAGCAAAATGAGAAGACAGAGATATACACAGAGGATGAAGGAACAAGGTAAAAACCCAACACACCAAACAAATGAAGAGGAAATAAGCAGTCTACCTGAAAAAGAATTCAGAATAATGATAGTAAAGATGATCCAAAATTTTGGAAATAGAATGGAGAAAATACAAGAAACGTTTAACAAGGATCTAGAACTAAAAAGCAAACAAACAATGATGAACAACACAATAAATGAAATTAAAAATTCTCTAGAAGGAATCAATAGCAGAATAATTGAGGCAGAAGAACGGTTAAGTGACCTGAAAGATAAAATACTGGAAATAACTACTGCAGAGCAGAATAAAGAAAAAAGAATGAAAAGAATTGAGGACAGTTTCAGAGTCCTCTGGGACAACATTAAATGCACCAACATTCGAATTATAGGGGTCCCAGAAGAAGAAGAGAAAAAGAAAGGGACTGAGAAAATATTTGAAGAGATTATAGTTGAAAATTTCCTTAATATGGGAAAGGAAATAGTCAATCAAGTCCAGGAAGTGCAGAGAGTCCCATACAGGATAAATTGAAGGAGAAACCCACAAAGACACATATTAATCAAGCTATCAAAAAATTAAATACAAAGAAAAAATATTAAACGCAGCAAGGGAGAAATAATAATATACAAGGGAATCCCCATAAGGTTAACAGCTGATCTTGCAGCAGAAACTCTGCAAGCCAGAAGGGAGTGGCAGGACATACTGAAAGTGATGAAGGAGAAAAACCTGCAACCAAGATTACTCTACCCAGCAAGGATCTCATTCAGATTCAACAGAGAAATTAAAACCTTCACAGACAAGCAAAAGCTAAGAGAATTCAGCACCACCAAACCAGTTTTACAACAAATGCTACAGGAACTTCTCTAGGCAGATAACACATGAAGAGATGCTCAACATCACTAATTATTAGAAAAAGGCAAATCAAAACTATAGTGAGGTATCACCTCACACCCATCAGAATGGCTATCATCAAAAAATCTACTAACAGTAATTCTGGAGAGGGTGTGGAGGAAAGGGAACTCTCTTGCACTGTTGGTGGGAATGTAAATGGATACAGCCACTATGAAGAACAGTATGGAGGTTCCTTAAAAAACTAAAATTAATAAGACTACCATATGACACAGCAATCCCACTACTGGGCATATACCCTGAGAAAGCCACAGTTCAAGAAGAGGCATGTACCACAATGTTCACTGCAGCACTATTTACAATAGCCCAGACATGGAAGCAACCTAAGTATCCATCGACAGATGAATAGATAAAGATGTGGCACATATATATAATGGAATATTACTTAGCCATAAAAGGAAATGAAATTGAGTTATTTGTAGTGAAGTGGATGGACCTAGAGTCTGTCATACAGAGTGAAGTAAGACAGAAAGAGAAAAACAAATACCATATGCTAACACATATATATGGAATCTAAAAAAAAAAAAATCGTTCTGAAGAACCTAGGTGCAGAAAAGGAATAAAGACACAGACGTAGAGAATGGACTTGAGGACACGGGGAGTTGGGAAGTTTAAGCTGGGACGAAGTGAGAGAGTGGCATGGACATATATACACTACCAAATGTAAAATAGCTAGTGGGAAGCAGCAACATAGTACAGGAAGATAAGCTCGGTGCTTTGTGACCACCTAGAGGGGTGGGGTAGGGAGGGTGGGAGGGAGACGCAAGAGGGAGGAGATATAGGGATATATGTATATGTATAGCTGATTCACTTTGTTATAAAGCAGAAACTAACACACCATTGTAAAGCAATTATACTCCAATAAAGATGTTAAAAAATATATAAAAATAATATAATAAAACTAAATAAAGGATGCACAACAGTTTCTCAGAGAAAACAATAAAGCATTATTAGGATAAGTTGAAAAGGATCTACATAAATAGGTATGTATATTGCAAGACATTATTTTAAAGATTTCAATCCTTTACAAAGTGATCACTGGGGAATTTTTGAAAAGTAAACGTTAATAATATGATTAGTGTGTAGAAATTCAACTTGAGAATTAAAATATCTATATCAAATTAAAGATTGAATCAAGTCAAAATGATTTACCCATGGTAAATGTTGGGATGGTGAGAGTTTTGGCAGTGCTGTTTTAATTTATTAGCATGATGTTATTTCTGAGTGTTTGTGTCCCCCCCAAATTAATATGTTAAAATCATAATGCCCTAGATGATATTACTAGGTGGAACCTTTGGGAGGTTTTTAAACCTTGAAGGCAAATGCTGAGACAGCACGTCAACAGAGAGAGTTCTGAGAGACCGTATGTGTAAATAAGGTGTTCATGCATTTTCCAGTTCAGCTGTTAACAGAAGACAACTAAGGGATTGTCATGGGCTGATGCCACATGGAGCAGAAGAACCACTCAGCCAACCGTCTCCTGAATTCTTGACCCACACTAATTCCATCCATTTCCATAAATGGAATTAGTGCCTTATAAAAGAGGCACCAGAGAAATCCCTAGCCCATTGCACCATGTAAAGATACAAAGAGAAGCCTGCAACCCAGAAGAGAGTCCTTATCTTACGATGCTGGCACCCTGATCTCAGACTACTGGCCTCCAGAACATGAGCAATAAACTTCTGCTATTTATAAGCTCCCGAGTCTGTGGTATTTTGTGATTGCAGCTTGAATGTACTAAGACATATGATATATAAACCAGGAAATTCACAAGCATTAATTTCCTCTCCAAACATTAGTGTTAAAAATGAATATTTTCAATGCTCTTCTTCATCTACCTTATAGATCTGCATAATTGATCCCATTGCTTTAAGCTGTTGTGGCTAAGTGTTAATGCTGGCAGTCTTTTATTTCTAAATGTGGCTACATTGAAATGCACAACTTTGTTTTGTGATTTTTTTTTAAACCATTTTATTGAAGTAGGATTGACATTCAAAAAGCTGTACATGCTAATGTATGCCACTTGATGAATGTGGAGATAAGTTTATATCCATAAAATCGTCACCACAATCTACTCCATAAACAAATGCATCACCTCCAAATGTTTGCTCCTAACTTCTTTACTTATTATTATGATTATCATTATTATTATTATTTGTTCTAAGAACAATTAATATAAAGTTTACCATCTCAGCAATTTTTTTAGTATCCAGTACAGTACTGTTAACTGCAGGCACTATGGTGTATAGTAGATCTCTAGGACTTACTCATCTTGTATAACTGAAACTTTGTACATTTTTACTAATACCTCCCTTTTTCTCCCTGCCCCCAAGCTCTGGCAATCACCATTCTACTGTCTGTTTCTATGAGTTTGACTATTTTAGATTCCTCATATAAGTGATGTAATGTAGAATTTGTCTTTTGTATCTGACATTTCACTTAGCACAATGTCCTCTAGTTTTATCCATATTGCTGCAAACGGCAGGATTTCCTTCCTTTGTAAAGCTGAATAATATTCCATTGTATGTATGTACCACATTTTCTTTAACCATTCATCCCTCAATGAAAATTTAGGTTAATTCCATGACCTGGCTATTGTGAATAGTACTGCAATGTTTTTGATTTCCTCTATGTGCATTTTATTTCACAATGAAAAATTTATAATACTCTGTCAAATGCCATCCTTGTAAAAGAGACTTTTAGTAAAGTTCTTAATCTCAAATTCATACTTCTTGAGGTAACTTTTTAAAAGAATGTCATGATTTGAATAATATCTGCAAATATAAGTAAATTATTCTGTTACCTATTCTACAGGGTATTATTGAAGAAATCATTTATATATTAGAAGACTGCTTATTACATAATAGTGATAATTAGTAGTTATTTATATATTAGGTAATGTAATTTTTTATATTATAAAATTATACTAAATTTAACATATACTGAAGAACATGCTTATAAAATAAATATTCACTGTTTTTAAGCTTCATTGCTAAGATTTATTAACTCTGTTCAGCCTGGACATTCAGCTCAAACTTTAAAAACTCACAAAATATCTAGTAGCAGTCTGATTTGTTTTTTTTTTAATTATAGCTGATTCACATTATTGTGTTAGTTTCAGATGTACAGCAAAGTAATTCAGTTATACATATATGTATATACATATATATTCTTTTTTAGATTCTTTTTCATTACAGGTTATTACAAGATGGTGAATATAGTTCCTTGTGCTATACAGCAAATCCTTCTTGTTTATCTATTTTATACATAGTAGTGTGTATCTGTTAAATCCATACTCCTAATTCATCCTTCTCCTCCCTTCCCCTTTGGTAACCAAAGTTAGTTTGTTTTCTATGTCTGTGAGTCTGTTTCTGTTTTGTAAATAAGTTCATTTATATTATTTTTTAGTTTCCGTATATAAGTGATATCATATAATATTTGTATTTGTCTGACTTCATTTAGTACGATAACCCCTAGATATATGTACATACCACATCTTTATCCCTTCATCTGTTGATGGAAACTTAGGTTGCTTCCATGTCTTGGTTATTGTAAATAGTGCTGCAATGAACATTGGAGTTCATGTATGTTTTCAAATTAGAGTTTTCGTCATTTCCGGATATATGCCCAGGAGTGGGATTGCTGGATCATTTGGTAACTTTATTTTTAGCTTTATAAGGAAACTCCATACTGTTTCCAACTGGCTGCACCAACTTACATTCCCACCAGCAGTGTAGGAGGGTTCTGTTTTCCTCTTTTATTTATTATTTACCATGTCACTCATACAACATATCACTATTTTTCTGAATTTCTGAAAACTATATACTTTTTAAATTTAAAATATAATGTTAAACATGTTGCATTTTATTCCAAAGGTATTTTATGAACCAAAATCTAGAAGTTTATTTGGTTTTTGATTTACAACGTTGATGAATTGTTTTTGGAATTATTTCAAGATTGCTTCAAGAGTAGTTTAATTTTGACTTTCATTGAGAGAAGTGTCTGAACTTAAAATATACATGGGAATGTATCACAGAATAAAAATTCTGTGACTGTGAAAATTTCTTCCACTCTAATGCTTGATTATTATATACAGTTTAAGAGATCTTTATTCTTTCCATTTTTACTATACCATCCTCATAAGAAAAAAAATTGATATTTCTAGTGTGATAATAAATGAGAGCTGGGTAGTTGTTAGATTTATTTTAAGGTACATAAGAAGGCTTAATATTACAGAAAGTTTAGAACAACTCAACCAAAAAAAATGACATGGATTTTTACATGGAATTTTATTTCAATAAAAATTTCTCTATTGCTTTCTATTTTTAAAGAGCAAATAATTTCCCTGTGAGGAAAATAACTTCAAAATATACAATCAAATAATTTGTGGCCAATAACTATAAATACCCATGTGCTTTCCACTTTTATGTGTGCAAGTTTTATTTTTATTATTTACACATATCCAAATTTTACAAGTTTATGTAGCTAGACATTTCCTAATTTTTATATATTATTTCAAGAAACGTGTCAAAGAATGATGGTTCATTCTGGTTGACAGTTTGACCACTATCAAATATGATGTCTTTAAAAATTCATGGTATAAGAAATAATTAAATTACCTCAGCTGCTGTGTGTGTGAGTGTGTGCTTTTGCTCTCTCAGGTATAAAATCTTATTCTCTTCTGAGTTCAGTGTAACTTAATGTTTCCTCTTTGAATGAGTCTCTTGACTATAATTTATATAGCTTCTTACCAATGACAGGCATTAAGCTTACTTCCTGAGGTGGAAGAGTACATGGGAATTGTGATAGATTGGCAGAGCTCTAGATTTATCTACTTTATTCACAAAACCAGAGAACCATGCCTAATAACCATAAGGTATTCTCTTTTATTTCTTCAAACATGGATGCCAAGATTACAGCTGATGGTTCTAAAATGGTATGGTACAGCAACAAATTCTCTTTGATATGTATCTTCTAGAAATTCAATATCTATGATTTTAATATTCTAGGAAGAATTTAGACTTTTCCAGCATCTAAGAGTTAAATTAAGGTGAGATACTACTTTTTTCAACTTATAAAAAGGAATATATAAACTTAAAAGTTTGAACTGATTGCAGGGATTTGATTGTAAAGCCAGGAGAGACAATGTCAAATTTTCTCAAAGAGTTAACAGCTCTATTTTTTGTCACATATTCATCATAAAAGGATTTGGGAAATTTACCCCATTATCTTTTATTTTATTTAACTTCTGATGTATTACTAAGTCTGGAGACTCAGAGTTTAGGAAGTATGTATATTCTACCACAGATTTAGGAACTGGCAGGAAAGTTATAAAATCTAATCCAAATGCTCTTTTGAAATAATGTTTCTTGAAAATAATTAGGGAAAATAACCTTCATAAATGAGCGATAATGAAACATTTTAAATAATATTTGGTTTCTTTGAAAATTTTTTTTTCATTATTTTAATAAGATAAATTCTTTTTAAGGGGCAGCACATTCATGAGAAAAGTAAGAATGAAACAAACAGTAATTTTATCAGGTCTATTTTCTGTGAGAAGATTAATATATGTAGCTTTTTGTTGAAGAAACTCAATTGCCTAAAGATTTATGAGACACAGAGCAATATAAGAGGGTCTCTAAAGACCCACAAATAATAATACATATATAAATCTAGATTCTGACATCAGTGTATGTTTCAAAAATTTTTTCAAGTAAAAAGTTAGAAAATTTAATAACACTAACTCTATCTTTAAACATTTTGAAATCCACAATAAGACTTTATTCTTATGGATTATTTTATCACAATAATATGAAAATAAATCTGGACAGTATTCACTGTGGGAAATATATAAAACATTTTTGAATCTCATTTCTATCTTTCTCATAAATCTCTCTTTAAATCACTGCAATGACTATTCTGAATTCATTTGTTTTAAAAAGGAAGTTCAAAAGGTTTTAATTTTTAGTAAACCAGTCAGTTCTTTGAAGATCTCAAGTGCAACTAATGAGTTTAATGACCTTACTGAGCAATCTAAATGATACGACGAACACTTGGGTCAAATGCACATTCTACCTCTTTGTTTAAATACTCAAAGATTGGTGACAATGTTTTGCAATAAAATATTGTTAAGGGTATCCTTATTTTGTATTTCCACAAAATTTTACATTAATTGCAGATGTCAGCTATTACAAAACTTCAAAACTCAGCTTTGAAAAAGTAATAAATAGGATAATACAACTGTTTCTACATCTAGTTTATTCTTCCTGCTAACAACTGTGTACCTTTCCACTGCTCCTGCTGCTAATATATCAATAACAGTTACAATAGTAGTTCAACCACATCTAGCTTCCCGTGTCATGTAGAGTGTGAAGAAATATTTTCACAGAATTCCATTTGGTATGCACAACATGTATGTCAAAATGTTGTAAGTTTCAATTCTTTTTAATGTGTAAGAAACAAAGTGAAAAAATTTATGACAATCTCAACATTATTTATTTAACAAATTGTTTAGGTGGAACTTCCACTTAGAACTTCGTACATCAGACATAGTTCCTGTGCCTGTTACAGCAAAGTACTTTCCTAGAGTTCCAGGAATTAAATCATTGTTTTCACTCATGGAAGAAAGTAGCATACTGGAAATGTGACCAGCTCTATAGAGTAAAATTATGACAGGCTGCTTGTTTCCACTGTCAGAGACTGTCTCCATTTTTCTCATCTGTCATGGAGTTCAATAAGAGATGAGATCAAAGTCACTTATGAAGTGCAGACATTGAACATTTTAGAGGTACATGAGGTCAATGAAAGCATTTAGAACATGTCATTAATTTAATACTATACCAGTCTGTTACCAAAGTAATAGTTAATGCATTTTGAATCATCATATAAAAGCTCCCTATCATATCTGATTGAGCCTATTTAAACATTTTATTTTAATGTCTGAATATGAAGCTCCATTTATATTTTATTGCCCCATTTTTTAGGCAATATTAAAATAACTTGAAAAACATTGACGTGAAATCATTTTATCTGTTTTGGAGAAAAAATTAATGGTTCCTAGGATATAAAAAAACCCTCTTCATTGTGGCATATAAACCTCAAAAGACAAATAATCAGAGTCTATAAGTATTTATGACTCATCCAAGGAGAAAGATAGAAAATACCTTACCAGATTCATTAACTTTTCAGGTCACTACATACAATTCAGAAAATTGCTGCCACGGTGTGCTAAATCAGCCGTGTAGAGTGATACAAAATGTTAGAGATCAAACCATTTAAATTTTTTTCTGTCAATTTTCATTTCAGTGTTTATCTCATGGTAGAAAACGTCTATTCCCTAACATGCTAATATAATATTTATGTGCTATATTCTTATTTAAATTCAAATATTTCATTGATTATAAATACATATATTTCCATACTAAACATATCTGAAATGGAAATGTTTTGCAATCCATAAGAATACATTATGTCATAGCTTCATATTCAGCTTTTTCTCTTTCTTAGTGGTACATGAAATAATGTTATATCTAACAGATTAGTATATATAAGATATAATGATATGTATAAAATATAATTCTGTGCATTAGGAACTAACATAGTGTTGTAGGTCAATTATACTTCAAAAACAAACACACAAACAAAGACACAAATAAGCTCATAGAAAAAGAGATCAGATTTGTGGTTACCAGAAGTGGGGGTTGGATAGAGGGGAATTTGGATGAAAGTGGTCAAAAGGTACCAATTTCCAGTTATAAGTTAAATAAGTCCTAGGGATATAATATACAATAATAAGATTAATGTAATTAACATTCCCATATATTATAAATGGAAGTTTTTAAGAGAGTAAATCCTAAGAGTTTTCATCAGAAGGAAAAATTTTTCTTTTATTTTGTGTTTATATGAGATGGTATTTGTTTAGTAAACTTATTGTGGTAATCATTTCATGAGGTATGTAAGTCAAATCATTATGTTATATACTTTAAACTTATACAGTGCTGTATGTCAATTATGTCTCAATAAGCTGGAAGAAAAAAGATATGATGCTTTAGAATATATATAGGGCTTCCCTGGTGGCGCAGTGGTTGAGAGTCTGCCTGCCAATGCAGGGGACACGGGTTCGTGCCCCAGTCCTGGAAGATTCCACATGCCGTGGAGTGACTGGGCCTGTGAGCCATGGCCGCTGAGCCTGTGCGTCCGGAGCCTGGGCTCCACAATGGGAGAGGCCACAACAGTGAGAGGCCTGTGTACCACAAAAAAAATATATATATATATCTATATATATATCTATATATATAGATATATATATATGTATGTATATGTATATAAGGCATGTGCTTGGAGATAAAATAATCTCCGTATAAATGCTGCTTTTAGGAAATATTGGTTTAGTGAAGGATATTGGCAAGCTAGAAAACACAATGTGCTGTGATATCTAAGCCTGTAGAACAAAGCAATAGAAGAGTTTTAGAGGGTAGGAGTTTGTCTGTGGGGTCTAGTAATATGTAAACACATACAGAGAAACATTGCATATTTATTAACTCTTAGAAACTCCAAGTATATACTAGATATTATCCCATTAATTTAAAAAGTAATTATATGAAGTAATTTAATCCTATATGTCTGTATAACATTAATAATATAATTATTTAATGAAGATCCTCTTGATGAGACAAATACATTCATTTTTTGGAGATTTTGAGGTGTTTTAAATCCTAAAAACAATATTTTGATACACTTGAACTCTACCTAAGATTCTGGGGGGCACTCGTTTGGTCTCTTTATGAGCTATTTATAATATTCAACAATCTGTCCCCCATTTTTGTGCCATTGCCACATAGATTTATTTATTGAATCATTAAAGCACACTTGAAATTATGTTAGTACAATAACTCATGTTATTAATTTTTATCATAATTGTTTTAGTTGCTTTTTACTATCTTTAAATTTACATTTATCAATCTTGCTGCACTTTGAAATTGCATGAATAGAGGTTCAAAAACCCTAATCTTCAAGCTGTACTCAGACTATTACATCATATGATTTTAGGTCTAACTCAGTACTGATGTCTTTAAATTCCTTGATCGGGTAAGCAAGGTTGAGATTCCCTGCATTAATCCATCTTTGGCATGCTTTATATTCAATATGTTCTTGCTGAAACTAAATTCATTTCTTTACCATTTTGTTTTATTTTCATTGTTTGAAAGATATAGGATACTTGAACATGAATAAAAATTGTGAAGATTCTAATTTAACATGAGCAAAAATATTAAGTATTAGAATTTAATAAAATCTTTTGTCCATCATATTTTTACTGTTCTGAGAATAATAGTTATAAAAAGCCAAAATGGACAGATATACTGCAGTCTCAGTCATGTTTTCTCCATATAATTGAAATAGCAATCATCTCCAAATTGCCAAATTCAATAGACCAGTGCTTGGAAAGTTTTTCTTGAAGGACCAGATATAAAATATATTAAGTTCATGTGCCATATAGTTTCTGCCACATCTATTCAACTGTGCTGTTGTATTTCAAAATTAGCCACAGACCATACAGAAATGAATAGATGTGTATGTGTTCCAATAAAATTTTATTTACAAAAACAGATGTCAGTCCCATGGACCATAGTTTGCCTACCTCTGAAAAAGACAATTATCACTTATTTTATTTAGATCTGAAGTGAACCTCTTGCAGGCAAGAAATATACTGGTCTTGTTTTTGTATCCATTCAGTCTGTGTCTTTTGGTTGGAGCATTTAATTCATTTACATTAAAGGTAATTTAATATATGTTAAATTATATATATCCATATGTATCTTCTTATTCCATTTTGTTAATTGTTTTGGATTTGTTTTTGTAGGTCTTTTATCCCTCTTTCTTCTTTTGTTCTCTTCTCTTGTGATTTGATGACTATCTTTAGTGTTATGTTTGGATTCCATTTTCTTTTTTGTGTGTATATCTATTATAGATTTTTGTTTTGTGGTTACCATGAGGTTTTTGCATAGGAATCTGTATTTATACATGCTTTTTTTAAGTTTCTGATATATTAATTTCAAATGCATTTTAGATACTCTGCATTTGTACTCTCCTCTCACAATTACGGTTTTAGATATTATATTTTACATCTAATTGTTTTGTGTATCTCTTAACTGCTTATTGTGGATACAAATGATTTTACTACTTTTGTCTTTAACCTCCCTACAAGCTTTGTGTGTGAATGATTTCCTACTTTTGTTGTATGTTTACCTTTATCAGTTAGCTTTTCCATTTTGTAATTTTCTTATTTCTAGTTGTGGCCTTTTCTTTTCTGCCTAGAGAAGAAAAGTGTTCTGCAACTTTTTATCTCTATGTGAACAGAAAAGTGTTATACCTTTAGAGGTCACAGCCTTGAGAATAGGCTATCTTGTATATTTCAGGCTATGGACAACAATCTTTTACAAAATGTGCAGAGCCAGTATGACTAAGCACAAGCAACAGAGCACAAATGTTAGAGCTAAAGGAATAGATTCAATGTGGAGTCAGGTTTGTTTTTTTTATTACACCAACACCACTATATGGTAGACTCCTTGAGAAATCATTTCTTCATAAGGATACTACTGAGGAAAATTGGTTGGCTTTGAGGGTTGTAAGAATTACAACTTAAAGATAGTGGTAACTAACTCTAGTAATACAGGTAATATAACACATGGGAACAGATTTGGAAAATCATGAAACTACAAAGGGAAAAACAAATAATAATTTTACTAAAGCTAAGTGACCTAAAAGGAAGTAGTGTGTTGAGCTAATTTATATAGAACTTTGGCTATAAATAAAGTGATCCAGTCTTAAGTCAATAGTTACTGACCTATTTTAATATTTCAGGCAGAGAAACCACTTAAACACAGCAGTATTTTAGTTTAAGGAATCTAGTTTCTTTGGGTAAAATTTTTTCAGATATGAAAGTTTGTAAATAAGAAGGCTGTTTGGAAGAGGCTCATTATTAAATTTCAGACCATAAAAACAAGGGCTTATAATAGGAGTGGAAGTTGGGCTGGAAATGAATAAAAATAAATATGCTACATATTAAAGAAAACAAACCCTTTCTTAACTTTATTATTCATTATAAATTCAGAATTTTAAAGATGTTAGGATGGAATGCAAGAAAGGAAAAATTAGGGAAAAAGGGAACTTTCAAAAGAGAAAAAAACTTATTAAGCTCTTAAAGGATTCTGTGTCTAATAATAGATTATGGTTCTCATACTTCTAACTTACTCTACCATCTTTTGAATCTAATAATACTAAAACTCAGCAATATCTATGTAGAATTAGCTGATATCCTTACATTTTCTTTCATCCCCATAAAATATCTGATGTATAATAATTAGTGGAACAATCTATAATCCTATTTGATTATAGTTTATAAGTTTTGTAAGGTAAACCCAACCTCATGTATCACCACAACCCATACAGCATACACTTTGTCCTCATCAATATGCATTTTATGAAATGAACACACACTCTTCGTTGATGGTATTGTGCTTATATTATTGTTATTGCCAAGAATGTTCTCCTATACTTCATCTGAAAATACTTCTGCTGATCTTTATAGGTCCAGTTCAAATATTGCTTCTGCTTTGAAGCCATCTCTGCTATTCATTTTTCTTTTTGTCACTAATAAATTATCATTTATTTTATTTTATTTTTTCAACATCTTTATTGGAGTATAATTGCATTAGAATGTTGTGTTAGTTTCTGCTGTATAACAAAGTGGATCAGCTATATGTATACATATATCCCCATATCCCCTCTCTCTTGCATCTCCCTCCGATGCTCACTATCCCACTCCTCTAGGTGATTACAAAGCACCAAGCTGATCTCCCTGCGCGATGCAGCTGCTGCCCACTAGCTATCTATATTACATTTTGTAGTGTATATATGCCCATGCGACTCTCTCAGTTCGTCCCAGCTTACACCGCCCCCTCCTCATATCCTCAAGTCCATTATCTATGTCTGCATCTTTATTCCTGTCCTGCCCTTAGGTTTATCAAAACGATTTTTTTTGATTCCATATATATATGTTAGCATATAGTGTTTGTTTTTCTCTTTCTGACTTACTTCACTCTGTACAACAGACTCTAGGTCCATCCATCTCACTACAAATAACTCATTTCGTTTCCTTTTATGGCTAAGTAATATTCCATTGTATATATGTGCCACAACTTTTTATCCAGTCAACTGTCGACGGACACTTAGGTAGCTTCCATGTCCTGGCCATCATAAATAGTGCTACAATGAACATTGTGGTACATGACTCTTTTTGAATTATGGTTTTCTCAGGGTATATGCCCAGTAGGGGGATTGCTGGGTCATATGGTAGTTCTACTTTTAGATTTTCAAGGAACCTCCATACTGTTCTCCATAGTGGCTGTATCAATTTACATTCCCAACAACAGTGCAAGAGGGTTCCTTTTTCTCCACACCCTCTCCAGCATTTATTGTTTGTAGATTTTTGATGATGGCCATTCTGACCGGTGTGAGGTGATACCTCATTGTAGTTTAGATTTGCATTTCTCTAATGATTAGTGATGTTGAGCATCCTTTCATGTGTTTGTTGGCAATCTCTATATCTTCTTTGGAGAAATGTCTATTTAGATCTTCTGCCCATTTTTGGGTTGGGTTGTTTTTTTTTGGATATTGAGCTGCATGAGCAGCTTGTATATTTTGGAGATTAATCCTTTGTCATTTACTTCATTTGCAAATATTTTCTCCCATTCTGAGCCTTGTCTTTTTGTCTTGTTTATGGTTTCCTTTACTGTGCAAAACCTTTTAAATTTCATTAGGTCCCATTTGTTTATTTTTGTTTTTCTTTCCATTTCTCTAGGAGGTGGGCCAAAAAGGATTTTGCTGTGATTTATGTCAAAGAGTGTTCTTCCTATGTTTTTCTCTAAGAGTTTTATAGTGTCTGGCCTTACATTTAGGTCTTTAGTCCATTTTGAGCTTATTTTTGTGTATGGTGTTAGGGAGTGTTCTAATTTCATTCTTTTACATGTAGCTGTCCAGTTTTCCCACCACCACTTATTGAAGAGACTGTCTTTTTTCCATTGTATATTCCTGCCTTCTTTATCAAAGATAAGGTGACCATATGTGCGTGGGTTTATCTCTGGGCTTTCTGGCCTGTTCCATTGACCAATATTTCTGTTTTTGTGCCAACACCATACTGTCTTGATTACTGTAGCTTTGTAGTGTAGTTTGAAGTCCCGGAGCCTGATTCCTCCAGCTCCATTTTTCTTTCTCAAGATTGCTTTGGTTACTTGGGGTCTTTTGTGTTTCCATACAAATTGTGAAATTTTTTGTTCTAGTTCTGTGGAAAGTGCCATTGGTAATTTCATAGGGATTGCATTGAATCTGTAGATTGCTTTGGGTAGTATAGTCATTTTCACAATGTTGATTCTTCCAATCCAGGAACATGGTATATCTCTCCATCTGTTTGTATCATCTTTAATTTCTTTCATCAGTGTCTTATAGTTTTCTGCATATAGGTCTTTTGTCTCCTTAGGTAGGTTTATTCCTAGGTATTTTATTCTTTTTGTTGCAATTGTAAATGGGAGTGGTTCCTTAATTTCTCTCAGATTCTTCATCATTAGTGTATAGGAATGCAAGAGATTTCTGTGCATTAAGTTTGTATCCTGCTACTTTACCAAATCCATTGATTAGCTCTAGTAGTTTTCTGATAGAGTCTTTAGGATTCTGTATGTATAGTATCATGTCATCTGCAAACCGTGACAGCTTTTCTTCTTTTTTGATTTGGATTCTTTTATTTCTTTTTCTTCTCTGATTGCTGTGGCTAAAACTTCCATAACTATGTTGAATAATAGTGGGGAGAGTGGAGAATCTTGTCTTTCCTGCTCTTAGAGGAAATGGTTTCAGTTTTTCACCATGAAGAATGATGTTGGCTGTGGGTTTGTCATATATTGCCTTTATTATGTTGGGGTAAGTTCCCTCTGTGCCTTCTTTTTGGTGAGTTTTTATCATAAATGAGTGTTGAAATTTTTTGAAAGCTTTTTCTGCATCTAATGAGGTTATCATACAGATTTTTTCCTTCAGTTTGTTAATATGGTGTATCACATTGATTATTTTGCATATACTGAAGAATCTTTGCATTCCTGGGATAAACCCCACTTGATCATGTTGTATGATCCTTTTCATGTGCTGTTGAATTCTGTTTGCTACAGTTATGGTGAGGATTTTTGCATTTCTATCCACCAGTGATATTAGTCTGTAGTTTTCTTTTTTGTGCCACCATTTATGGTTTTGGTATCAAGGTGATGGTGGCCTTCTGGAATGAGTGTGGGAGTGTTCCTCCTTCTACTACATTTTGGAAGAGTTTGAGAAGGATATGTGTTAGCTCTTCTCTAAATGTTTGATAGAATTCACCTGTGAAGCCATCTGGTCCTAGGCTTTTGTTTGTTGGAAGAATTTTAATCACAGTTTCAATTTCATTGCTTGTGATTTTTCTGTTTATTTTTTCTATGTCTTCCTGATTCAGTCTTGGCAGGTTGTACTTTTCTAAGGATTTGTCCATTTCTTCCAGGTTGTCCATTTTATTAGCATATAGTTGCTTATAGTAATCCCTCATGATTCTTTGTATTTCTGCAGTGTTAGTTGTTACTTCTCCTGTTTCATTTGTAATTCTGTTGATTTGAATCTTCTCCCTTTTTTCCTGATGATTCTGGCTAATGTTTTATCAATTTTGTTTATCTTCTTAAAGAACCAGCTTTTAGTTTTATTGATCATTGCTATCATTTCCCTCATTTCTTTTTCATTTATTTCTGATCTGATCGTTTTGATTTCTTTCCTTCTACTAACATTGGGGTTTTCCTTTTCTTCTTTCTCTAATTGCTTTAGGTGTAAGGTTAGGTTGTTTATTTAAGATATTTCTTGTTTCTTGAGGTAGGATTGTATTGCTATAAACTTCCCTCTTAGAACTGCTTTTGCTGCATCCCATAGGTTTTGGGTTGTCGTGTTTTCATTGTCATTTCGTTCTAGGTATTTTTTAATTTCCTCTTTGTTTTCTTCAGTGATATCTTGGTAATTTAGTATTGTATTGTTTAGCCTCCATGTGTTTGTGTTTTTTACAGATTTTTTTCTGTAATTGTTATATAGTCTCATAGCATTGTGGTTGGAAAAGATGCTTGATATAATTTCAATTTTCTTAAATTTACCAAGGCTTGATTTGTGACCAAAGATATGATATATCCTGGGGAATGTTCCATGAGCACTTGAGAAGAAAGTGTATTCTGTTTTTTTGGATGGAATGTCCTATAAATGTCAATTAAGTCTGTCATGTTTAACGTGTCATTTAAAACTTGTGTTTCCTTCATTATTTTCTTTTTGGATGATCTGTCCATTGGTGAAAGTGAGGTGTTAAAGTCCCCTACTATTATTGTGTTACTGCCGAGATTTCCCCTTTTATGGCTGTTACCATTTGCCTTATGTATTGAGGTGCTCCTATATTGGGTGCATAAATATTTACAATTGTTATATCTTCTTTTGGATTGATCCCTTTATCATTATGTAGTGTCCTTCTTTGTCTCTTGTAATAGTCTTTCTTTTAAAGTCTATTTTGTGTGATAGGAGATTTGTTACTCCATGTTTCTTTTGATTTCCATTTCCTTGGAATATCTTTTCCATCCCCTCTCTTTCAGTCTGTATGTGTCCCTAGGTCTGAAGTGGGTCTCTTGTAGACAGCACATTTACTGGTCTTGTTTTTGTATCCATTCAGCCAGTCTATGTCTTTTGGTGGGAGCATTTAATCTATTTACATTTAAGGTCATTATCAATATGTATGTTCCTATTACCATTTTCTTAATTGTTTTGTGTTTGTTATTGTAGGTGTTTTCCTTCTCTTGTGTTTCCTGCCTAGAGAAATTCCTTTAGCATTTGTTGTAAAGCTGGTTTAGGGATGCTGAATTCTCTTAGCTTTCGCTTGTCTGTAAATGTTTTAATTTCTCTGTCAAATCCAAATGTGATACTTGCTGGGTAGAGTAATCTTGGTTGTAGTTTTTTGCCTTTCATCATGTTAAATATGTCCTGCTACTCCCTTCTGGCTTTCAGAGTTTCTGCTGAAATATCAGCTGTTAACCTTACAGACATTCCCTTGTATATTATTTGTTGCTTTTCGCTTGCTGCTTTTAATATTTTTTCTTTGTATTTAATATTTTGATAGTTTGATTAATATGCATCTTGGCATGTTTCTCCTTGGATTTATCCTGTATCGAACTCTCTGCACTTCCTGGACTTGATTGACTATTTCCTTTCCCATGTTAAGGAAGTTTTCAACTGTAATCTTTCCAAATATTTTCTCAGTCCATTTGTTTTTCTCTTCTTCTTCTGGAACTCCTATAATTCAAATGTTCATTTGTTTAATATTGTCCCAGAGGTCTCTGAGACTGTCGTCAATTCTTTTCATTCTTTTTTGTTTATTCTGCTCTGTGGTAGTTATTTCCAGTATTTTATCTTCCAGGTCACTTATGTGTTCTTCTGCATCAGTTATTCTGCTACTGATTTCTTCTAGAGAATTTTTAATTTCATTTACTGTGTTGTTCATCATTGTTTGCTCTTTAGTTCTTCTAGATCCTTGCTAAATGTTTCTTGTAATGTCTCCATTCTACTTCCAAGATTTTGGATCATCTTTACTATCATTGCTCTGAATTGTTTTTCAGGTAGACTGTCTATTTCCTCTTCATTTGTTTGGTCTGGTGGGTTTTTACCTTGCTCCTTCATGTGCTGCATATTTCTCTGTCTTCCCATTCTCCATAACTTAGTGTCTTTGGGGTCTTCTTTTCGCAGCCTGCATGTTCGTATTTCCCATTGTTTTTGGTGTCTGCTCCCAGTGACTGAAGTTTGTTCAGTGGGTTGTGTAGGCTCCCTGGTGAGGGGGACTTCTGCCTGTGTTCTTGTGGGTGGGGCTGGATCTTGTCTTTCTGGTGGGCAGGGCTGTGTCTAGTGATGTGTTTTGGGGTGTCTGTGAACTTAGTATGATTTTAGACAGCCTCTGTGCTATGGGTGGGATTGTATTCCTGTCTTGCTAGTTGTTTGGCATGGGCCATCCAGCACTGGAGCTTGCTGGCTGTTTGGTTGAGCTGGGTCTTATCGTTGAGACGGAGATCTCTGGGAGAGCTCTAGCTGATTGATATTACATGGGGCTGGGAGGTGTCTGGTGGTCCAATGTCCTGAACTCGGCTGTCCCACATCAGACGCTGAGGCCTGACGCCAGGCCAGAGCACCAAGACCCTGTCACCCACACGGCTCAGAATAAAAGGGAGGAAAAAAAAGAAAGAAAGAAAATAAAATATATAATAAATACATAAATAAATAAGATATAATTAAAATTAATTTTTTAAAATAAATTATTGAAATTTTAAAAAAGTAATTTAGAAAAAGGAGAGAGCAACCAAACCAATAAACAAATGCACCAATGATAACAAGTGCTAAAAACAATACTAAGAGATGCATAAAAATCAGAAACAATTCAGTCACAGACAGTAAACCCCAAGTCTACGTTTGGTCCCAAAGTCCACCACCTCAGTTTTGGGTTGGTTTGTTGTCTATTCAGGTATTCCACAGATGCAGATTACCTCAAATTGATTGTGGTGATTTAATCTGCTGCTCCTGATTCTGCACAGGGAAATTTCACTTTCTCTTCTTTGTTTGTACAGCTCCTGGGGTTCAGCTTTGGTTTTAGCCCCACCTCTTCCCTCAGGCTTCTGTTTCCACCCAGACAGGATGGGGTTAAAGCAGCAGCTGGCTAGGGTGCTCTGGCTCACTCTTGCTGGGGGTAGGGAGGGGTACGGTATTTATAATTGGAATGCGAGGCAAGGCTATGGCAGCTGGCAGCAGAGGCCAGCATGACGTTGCAACAGCCTGATGCACGCTGTGTTCTTCTGAGGAAGTTGTCCCTGCATCATGGAACCTCGGCAGTGGCGGACTGCACAGGCTCCTGGGGTGAGGGCGGGTGCATGTGATAGTGATCTGTGCTTGCACACAGGATTTTTGGTGGCTTCAGCAGCAGTGTTAGCATTTCACGCCCGTCTCTGGTGTCCAAGCTGATATCCGCAGCTTGCTCCTGTCTCTGGAGCTCATTTCTGCAGTGCTCTGCCTTCTGTGGGCAGATAGGGAAGGAATCCCCTCTCCTTGCACACCCCATAACAATGGTCTTTTGCCTCTTAGGTGGGTCCAGAGTGTTTCCCGGACTCCCTCCAGGCTACCTGTGGTGCACTAGCCCCCTCAGGCTGTGTTCATGCAGCCAACCCCAGTCTTCTCCCTGGGATTTGACCTCTGAAGCCTAAACCTCAGCTCCCAGCCCCCACCTGCCCCTGGGGATGAGCAGACAAGCCCAGCAGACCCAGGCTGGTGAGTGCTGGTAGGCACCTATCCTCTGTGTGGGAATCTCTCCACTTTGCCCTCTGCACCCCTGGTGCTGTGCTCTCCTCCATGGCTCCAAAGATTTCCTCCACCACCCCCCATCTCCGCCAGCGAAGGGGCTTCCCAGTGTGTGGAAACTTTTCCTCCTTCACAGCTCCTTCCCAGAGGTGCAGGTCCCATCCCTATTCTTTTGTCTCTTTTTTCTTTTGCTGTCCCAGGTACGTGGGGAGTTTTTTGCCTTTTGGGAAGTCTGAGGTCTTCTGCCAGCGTTCAGTAGGTGTTCTGTAGGAGTTGTTCCACATGTAGATGCATTTTTGGTGTATTTGTGGGGAGGAAGGTGATTTTCACATCTTACTCCTCTGCCATCTTGAAGGTCCCCCTCATCCCTGCTATTCTTTCACTCAGCTCTCTTGACATAGCTCTATTATACTGTATACTGTGTTACAGAATAGATCAATTCTACAAATGAAAATTGATTCTATATTTAATCTCTTTCAAAGCAGGAAGTTGGTTTTCTTCATTTACAGGTTCTACCTCACAGTGTTATTTTGAGAATTATGTATAAAACATCCAGAAAGGTACATAAACCAGTATTGGACAGATTCTGTTGTTGTAATAAACAACCTGCATATCTCAGCAGCCACATGTCTATTGTGAGTTAGCAAGGGCACTCTGCTTCAACTTTTTGTCACTGATGGATACTCCCTCTTGACATATGCTTTCAATATTGCAGAGACAAGGAAAACCACAGTCTAGCTCTTGAAACTTAAGCTGGTAAGTGAGGAAAGCCACTTCTGATGACATTAATATCCAGCAGTTTATGAGCTATGTTTGATTGTGGAGGTTACATATTGAGATTTCTTACTATTTATTTTTTATGTTGTCAGTATCCATAACTAAGTGTTGAAGTACACTGTACAGAGTTTGGATAGCAAATTTTGGAGGAAACATTAAATAAGAGTCACAAGACAAAATGAAGCTTTGAGTAAAGTACATAGATTATCATTTTGTCTTGTGACTATTCTCAATTGATCTGTCTCTTTACATAAGGGTAAACCATGTGCATCTACTCTGTGCATTTTTAAAATGTGCTTCTCTCTAATGCAAAATGAATGCATTTATCTTCATTTTCTAATGGATTTAAAACTAAATAGCAGCTTATGTTACAAGTGAGTTAACATAAGAAGTATATTTTGATTCATGAGTGAGTTCATGAATATTGATAATAACACAGTAATTACTTTGATAATTCCAAGTAAAGAATCTAGCACTATATTCCGGTGGAGAAAATGGTCTACTTGTAAAATATGCAAATAGCTGAAGTTTATTGATAATATATGCCCAATGAGTTGCAAAACTTGAAAAATATATTTTCTATGGTACTTTCATTATAGGCACAGTACTAAAACAAATTTCGGAGTAATTCCTAAAATTGAGGTCAGTTATTAACATCTCAATGACTGAGGTAACAGTGACAGCACATGACTTGGCAGATCATAAGGAGTGGGATGAGTGAAAATTTTAGTTAAAATATATACATTTTAATGAGAACTATGAGTATAGCAGTATCGTATATTCAAGCTTAATATTAGGTTTTAATTAAAATTGGGCTTTAATTGTATAGAACATCACATGGTATTCCTTGTAAGTAAATAAAATAACAAACCAGTAGGGAAATATGCAATAGTTTTTATATAAGCAATCCTTGGAACATTACATTTGGAGGACACCTAACCCTAGTGACTTCATTCCTCTGAAGTAGCTATATGCTATTAGTACACTAGCATTCAGTGGACTTTTGAGGGAATAGGCTTTCAAATATTATACACACTTATGTGAAATGTTGTTCAAATTCAAGCATCATAAAAATGTTTTTTAAATATCAGATGTAGAATCCTGCAGTATATTGCTTCTCAACTCCAGTCTCTAGATTTCAGCTCTCTTGATTTTGACATTTAAATAACTTTATCTCAGCAGACAATTCTATAGCTGTACTTTTTTCATCAATGTTTAATTCTCTTAAGTTTTACAAATGACTTAGTAAACATGAAATATAGTAAACAGGAAAATAGGAAAAATATGAAAAGTACTGAATTACTCAGGGTTCTCCAAAGAAACACTCTCTCTCCCTCTCTCTCTCTCTCTCTCTCTCTCTCTCTCTCTCTCTCTCTCTCTCTCTCTCTCTCTATATATATATATATATATATATATATATATATATTCACAATAGGGAGGCTGGCAAATTCCAAGATCTGCAGTCAGCAAGCTGAAGATCCAGGAGAGCTGATCGTATAACTTCCAGTCAAAGGTCGTCAGTAAGCTTGAAACCCAGGAAAAACCAGTGTTTCAGTTGGAATTCAAAGGCAGGAGAAAAATAGTTTCAGATAAAAGCAGTCAGACAGGAGTTCCCTCTTACGTGCAAAAGGATCAGCCTTTTTGTTTTCATCAGGCCTGCAGCTGATGAATGAGTCCCATCCACCTTAGGGAGGGTAACCTGCTTTACTCAGTCTGATTGAAATGCTAATCTCATCTAAAACAGCCTCACAGACACATGCAGAATAATGTGTCACCCAAATACCTGAGCACTCTGTGGCCCTATCAAATTGACAAATAACATTAACCATCACAGTTACACATAATAAATTTAAAATAAGCATATTAGAATATATGTGTGTTTGACTTTTGATTACAGAATAATAAATAAACCTTTTAGAATATGAAAACCACAAAAAAGAACAAAGAACAAATTGCATATAAATCAATTGAGATATAGAATATAAGTAAAAAATTCAGACTGTGGCTAACTTAAGTGAACAAAAGAATTTCTTGAAAGAATATTTGGATTTAGTGGGAATTTAAAGCATAATTGAGCAAGCAGTCCTAATGAAAGGGCAGGCACTAGGATGAGTTCAGTGTATGCACCAAGAAGCAGCAGGTTACAGATGTATCTTCTGGTCTATACTCTGTTGTGACCATGCTACAGGGAAGAATAGACCCCTCCACTCAAAATTTGTTTCAGATATCAAGACAGATGACACTACACACAAACCAAGAAGGTATGAAAAGTTTTATTTTATTACTCACATATTGAGGCTCCTGATAAGAGCAGATCTAAGCTGGTCTTAAAATAGCTTAAGAGTGCAAGGACAGGAAACTGGTTTGAGGTTTCTATAGTGTTAGTGGGTAAGGCTGTGCTAAGGATTCCTATGCTATGGAAGGGGCATGTGTGGTTTGAA
The DNA here is from genome assembly GCF_949987515.2 of Delphinus delphis. NCBI lineage: Eukaryota > Metazoa > Chordata > Mammalia > Artiodactyla > Delphinidae > Delphinus > Delphinus delphis. The sequence continues at coordinate 152,047,651 of NC_082685.1, forward strand.
ACTACCACTTGTGTCAAAGCAAGGAGCATCCAGGTTTTATTATCAGGTTGCCCAGATGTGAGATAAAGGGGAAGTGGGAGAGATGAGGCTTAAAAACTGTCAGCAAACATCAAAAACAGGGTTTGATCATTATACACTGTGTCTGATCAAATTGTATGTGCCACGATGTTCTCCAAAGAGGTTAAGGTTACTGGGATTGTCACTAATGTTTTCAAGGCTATACTAGCTAGCACCCAGAGGATATGATCTGTACTCATTGATTCATTTAACAAACATTTGGGTGATTATCCCATGTAATACGATGTTCTGGTCTAGGCACTTCAAGTCACTGAACCAGATCCAGAGTCCTAATGAATGAAAGGGAACACCAAGGAGGTTGGTGGCTGACAGCAACTGCAGAGCATTAGAGTCCCTGTTCTGACTCCTTACAAGGGTACCCTTCTTTGTAAGCATTGGTCTCTTAATGTGTCCTGTGATTTTTTTTCTGCTTATAAATCCTTTTATTATGGTTAACTCAGTGTTGGTAAATTTTAATTCTGTCAGAGATTGCTGACAACATTGAAAACAAAGCAGAAATTCAGAGAATGTTATTTCATGGTAGACATGGTAAATATAGCTATAAATCTTATCATAACTAGAATCTGGGCTTCCCTGGTGGCGCAGTGGTTTAGAGTCCGCCTGCCGATGCAGGGGACACGCGTTCGTTCCCCTGTCCAGGAAGATCCCACATGCCGCGGAGCGGCTGGGCCCATGAGCCATGGCCGCTCAGCCTGCGCATCCGGAGCCTGTGCTCCGCAACGGGAGAGGCCACAACAGTGAGAGGCCCGCGTACAGCAAAAACAAAAACAAACAAACAAAAAAACTAGAATCTAATAATTAAAGAAAAATTAATCTTGATAGTGAAGCTTTTTTATTTTTTCCATAGTACTATTTTATTTATGAGCTTGAACTAATTGGTATTGCTACATAGAGCTCAATATTTAAAGACATTCAATGTAATTTTTTCTATCCTTTTGCTAGGGAAGGTATATCATCTTCATAAGCCTTTTTTCTACATAAGCTTTATGAAATAGACATTTCTTTTACTATGTTACTCTTTTGTGTGTGTGTGCCTGTCACAACTGCTTCCAAATTAACCAACCATGCTATGACTTAATATAATATGTTTCGGATATGACCCAGTAAATGAAAACAACAAAAAACTCAGAATTAGAAGACAAAGGTATGACTATGACTCTGACTTACTAGTTGTTTCTACTGAAATAAATCAGTTAATAAAACAAAACTAGAAGGTAAGATCTCTTTTGCATGACACCACTTTCCTTTCTTAGAGACTACTGTCTTCATGTATAGAGTGAGGGATTTAGCTTAGCAGACATTTAAGACAGCAGCCAGATATATAGCTTAAAATTCTATAAACCTCTGATAACACGTTGGAGGGATCTCAGATTTATTTAAGATAAGAAATCATTGATTTCTCCTTCTTTTATTTGTTTTCTGTTACTTGGAACAGGAAATTACTAACCAGCCTTAGAATTTAGAAGTAATATATAACACAAATTTGTATAGTAATTTATTGTTCTAGGATAAACACTATTGGTTTAAAATTTATTGGATTTTTCAATTGTATTTGGGAACTGAAATATTGGGTAGCTCTCAGTATTGACAGAAATAATCTTCTATAATAAAATATACTTTAAAGATTAAGCTATAAGTACCTCAGCGTATTTTCATAACAGAAATGTACTTAATTCTCAGTCCTTGATAGTGCAAAAAAATTATGCCATTTTTATAAACTATATTAGTTTTCATTTGTAAAATGTAAAAAGTCTATTGAAATTATAATCCAGTAAAAGTAACTTCTTTTTTTAATCAATGGCTTATCGCTTGTCAATGAATTATTGTCATTACTGAATATTACATTAAAATTTTTTGATTATTAAATTATAAGTATGCCATATTATTATGTATATCCATTTTATCAGGGTGATCCTACAACTTAGCATACGTTTCTGAAGGGATATGGCGTTAGTAAGTAAATTTATGTTAAATATGTATCATGACATTGAAGTGAACCTAAGTAACACTCATGTTGGGTTGGGAATCCCATTTTAGCCACTCACTTATGTAGAAACACAAGGAAATTATAATACAGGAAATGTATATATCCTGGAATCTTAAAAAAAATCAAAATTAAGACAGTATCATAAAAAACCCACAAGTTTATTAAAATAACTTAATGTATTTCTTCTAAAAGTACATTAAAAGGTTTCCAATTCATAAATAATCATAGGAAAAAGGTTTCCAATTCATAAATAATCATAGGAAATATTTTCTTCTTCTCAATGTTTTTCTTTGTTTTTTTTTTTTTTTTTTTTTTGGTGGTACGCGGTCCTCTCACTGTTGTGGCCTCTCCTGTTGCGGAGCACAGGCTTCCGGATGCGCAGGCTCAGTGGCCATGGCTCACGGCCTAGCCGCTCCACAGCATGTGGGATCTTTCTGGACTGGGGCACAAACCTGTGTCCCCTGCATCAACAGGCGGACTCTCAACCACTGTGCCACCAGGGAAGCCCTTCTCAATGTTTATAAACCTTCCAGTCCCTTTGCCCATAAACCTCAATTCCTCCTCACATGCAAAATCACTATAAATTCTGTTTCTCTCCCCCTTCTCATATGGCTTATCTTTATGTTTCATAAATAAAACAGATTTTTCCAGGGCAATCTGTTTATTTCATTGCAGAAGACCCACTTGGATAAGTAATTTTGGGTTTGGGAACATGTGGGACAGAAAAAACATTTTTGAGAATATCATTTTTTTTTCTAACAAATAGAAGAAACAAGGAGACAGTGTATAATAAAACATTTTTTATTGGGTCTTCCTTAGACACTCACAGATACATGTAGATGGTTGTAGTTTTTAATATAATATTATTTATTATGGTACCAGATATAACCCAGTTTAAATAATATGAGTGTCTATGGAGAGAGATGATTAAGTTACTAATCAAAACATGAATTTTCATGACCTATTAAAATATGTCCATTATATAAAAATAATTTATTAAAAATAAGTGCAGACCCATTCGAGGAAAAATAAAACTAATTAGCTATCTTTCTGTGTAGGACTTGCATATATTTATAAGACAGATTGTACCAAATTTTTATGAGTTTAGAAATTGAGCTTATATAGTTTTTAATGTCCCAGTTACTGCAATTGAATGTATTATTTTTACATTTAAATTTAAATATTTGGTAAAGAGAAAAGCATGGAAAAATTTATTAGATGAGTGTGTGTGATGGAAAGAAAAGGAATTATGAGAATAGACAGAGTTCTGTATTGATCCCCTGGCCCAACCCAGTAGACTAGACTTTGGGATAAATTGGTGGACCTGTCTCCCCAGCATTAGGAAACAAGAACAGCAGCTCAGGTCCAGGTAATCTATTATAACCCAAACTTGAGGAGAAAGTCATTCTTCACCTATTTGCAAGGCGTAGAACATGATGATTTCAGCAATGCCTTGATATTTTATAAAATCTCAATAGCAAGCCTGGTAATTTTGTAGTTAGTACTCTAAACTGTCCTCAGAATAATCAATGTTGGCAATTGTGCAAGTGATTCAAGTTGTTTGAGAGAGGCAGAAAACTAACATGGAGGATGTCACAAAATAGCAAAAAAGACTTCATTAAGAACAGGCATGGGACCTTCTAAGGATACACCAAACAATTGTGTGTGTGTGTGTGTGTGTGTGTGTGTGTTGGTGTGTTTCAGTGGAAATGAAGATTTTGCAATACAAAGTGAGGACAAGTGTCAATGAAATTAAGAACTATGAACTTAATACAAACTAATTTTAAACGTTCAGCTAGTGGGTCTATGGAAACCTTGTTCACCAACATAAAATTAATCTGATTGGATTTGTACTTGAAAAATAAGTGTTGCTTTTATTAAAAAATGATCACGTCCATTAGAAAAAATAAATGAAGCAATTTAAAATCATTACAAAATTTTGTCTTCAAATTTCAGAAAATTCAATTTTGAAATATAGGAAATATCAGTGGAAAAGCCCATAGTTGACAGAAATTTTTATTAGGATCAACCTTGTTAAATTTTATTTGACATTGAGTCTCTACTATTTGCCTTGCACTGTTAGGTGCTCAGAATATAGTGGAACACCAGACAGGATAGATTGTTCTACAAGTTGGGAAATGAGGCCCTTGGCTGAGACTCTAATGGCAGAACTAGTCTGGTGTAAAAAATCAGGAAAAACTACCTATAGGACTGAATATAATAAAAATTTAAATAAAATGTTATAATATTAAATATGTATATATGTACTTAAACATACATAATATGTACTATATATTATCAGTTGTAATTTCATCAGGCATCTCTTCTAGCTGCTGGGGAAAAAAACATATGAAAAGTTGTCCTGAGTGTAAAGTTCTTACAGAGTGAAAAAAATAACAATACACAGACACCATGCACAGGGTTAAGTGATATGAAAAAAAGTTATTCTTTTAATGAGCAACATATGTAAAGTTAAAGAAGCAATGTGAAACATAAGAAAGTACTCATTTGTGGTCAGATAAATTTCAGATAAAATGTTATGCATTTTATTTATTTCCTTTGTGAATTTAGAGCAAATTACCACATTGAAATTGTGGGTTTTTTTCATTTAAAATAAAACATTATCTATTTAGCGTATTTGATTTAACAATTAGATATATTTTAAGGAAAATTCAAATTACATAATAATTGCTTAATATATGTCATCAGCTATTATTATTTTATCACTTTTAAGAATCAAATAATTTCCCAATGCAGCCTTAATCCAAGATTGGTATAATTACTTCCTGTGCCTAACCATAAAAAAAAAGAAATAGTTGCAGACACATTATCACTTTATTCCATTGTATTTCTTCATATTTTTAATAAAACTGTAAGACATATTATTTCATAGTTCTGTTATTTAACTACATATTACCTATTTGATTCATAAATAAGCATTTAAACTACAGGGTGTAACCACTTAAGTCATTTTGGTCTTCATGGTGCATATTTCTTAAGAAGTTGCCAAAAATATATAAGGCCATTTGAACATGCATAGTTAGTGATATGTCATTAAATATTACCAAAGTGCTATAAAGGTATAGGATGCCAAATGCATTTAAACTATATTCTTGATTTTATATAGGACACAATAAATTGACAGGATAAAGAGTTTAAATAGATTCATCAAGTCAGTAGTATTCATACATCACAAAATTTTTTTTACGAACTGAATTAAGAGATGTCTCTTAAACTTAAACTAGTAAATTATACTGAATTTGTTTTTGTGTGTGAAAACGTGGTCAAAATCCTTTACTAATAGCTACCAGGAAACTTTTAAAATGTTCTTTGCTTTCAAAAGCACATGTGTCAATAGATCATTCCCTTCAAGGCCTGAATGCTACATTTACAGTTGTCTATTGCTGCTTCAGAAACTGTTTTATTATAACTTAGTGGCTTTAAACAGATATTTTACTCATAGTTTTGTGGGCCATCATTTCCACTCAGCCGGGCATCTTATCTTTTGTACATGTTGTCAACAGGACAGCTCTACTGGGGCTCAAGGATTTACTTTCAAGTTTATTAATCTATGTGGCTGGTAACTGTATGCTGGATTGACCATCCCAGTAGGCCTAGGGCAAGGTTCCTCTATATGTGGTTGTGTGCTCACAGCATAGTAGCTGGGTTACAAGAGAGAACTGAGTCTGCCAGCTAGCAGAGAGTAACTTTTGTCATACTCTATTACTCAAAACTGTCCTAGGCCTGTCTTAAATTCAAGGGGAAGTGACATGACCTCACCTCTAGAGGAAGAGTGTCAAAATATGACTGTCTATTTGTAATCCTCCACCAGTACTAAATACTCTTTATATGAAAGTCTATGGTGATTTGCAGGTTTTTGAAACAAATGTGCTTGAAAACTACAGATTCTAAAAATAGTTAGAGGAAAATTGGAATAGATTTATTTTACTGACAATAGAATGATAAACTAAACTTGAGTCTGAGTTGTAATAAATGTTAGAATTCAAATACTCAAGATATTTATCTATCTTATTAATGTGACATTCCTGTGTGTTTTGAGATTCAAGCTCAGGAATAATTACCCCCAGATACACACTATTGGAATTCCTTCGAGAGGTCTAGACTTTGCCTCAGATAATAACATTACAGATAGTAGTAATATTGTAAGTCAGAATATAGGCAGAGGATATATCTAAGTTTGGATTCCTCCAAAAGTAAAACGTGAGACAAAGGTATGTGGGAAATTTGTTTGTTTGGAAGGTGAAATAAATAATACTTTGAGAGTAGGAATAGGGAGAGAAGAGACAGAAAAATAATGGTTAATAAAGGTGTTATTATGAATACAGCTACCATTGTGTGTGACTGAAGTTTAAACTTGTTGAGAATATGCTGGAAGTTACTTTAGAATGTCCATCTCAGAGTTGCTCCCTGCCTCAAGGTATTTATACAACAACTACCATCAGCCATTGGTTGAAGGCTACTCCCTGGGGAAAGTATTTTCCTGGCACTTCCAGTCTAACTATGGTTGGCAAAGCAGGCTACTAAAACCAAAGCAACTTCAGGCAAAGAGTCCAGATGTTTGCAGTCATAAATTAGTACAGCATGCACTGAAGTACTACAAATGAGGAAATAAAGTTGGGGGATTGTCAGCATCTGCTATAAAGAAATGTACAAAGAGAGAAAGGTGTACTTATGTTGAAAAGATACATCATTGATGATGGCGGAATAGGAGGACATAGAATTCGTTGCTCCTCACAAGTATGTCAAGAATACATCTACAAATGGAACAATTCTTGAGCACCTGCTGGACATTAGTGGAAGACCTCAGACTCCTAAAAGCACAAGAAAAATCCCCTCACAACCAGGTAGGATGAAAGAAAGAAAAAAAATGAGGAGGAATCAAAAAAGGGACCAGCAGCCCTGGCAGGAAGCTGAAAGTGAGGGGAGGTCCTCGCACTCAGAAAAACTCCCTCATTGGGAGTCAGCTGGGATAGGAAGAGACCTTTGGGGGATCAAAGAAGAACACAGCAGATCAAAGGAGAATTCAGGGGATGGCCTGTGGAAGACAGGAAAAAAGTAAGAACTGTGTGCATGGTCTGCACCACAGCTCTGAGCAACCCACCCTGAGTTGTGAGTCTCTTGTTTTGGAAGGGGTCTTGGTGCTGGAAAGCGGGGCTTGGAGCATGGACCCAGGGAGGGGACAGCTCTTGGCTGTGAAAAGACAGCCCGAAGGGACAGGAGTAAGGAGCTCCACAACCGGGAAAGTTTGCAAAAAAAGCCTGGGATACCATAGAAGCAAGATGTCATTGTTGATGGCACACAAGGGGCAGGGCCACCAATACAACCCTTTTCCCCACTTGCCAGCTTCTTTGGCCTTCGCAGGCACTGGGAGGAGCTCCCAGTAGAGAGAGTGTGCCCCAGACCATAGCAACTGCCTGTCAGTCCCCGCCACTGCAGGCAATTCACGCACACCCTAGTTGTGGCTGCCATACCCTTCCCTGGCCTGAGGGAATGTCTGCCTCAATCAGCCGCTGCTTTTGCTCCCTCTTACCTGGGCCAGAAACAGACGCCTGAGGGCAGTGCACACACAGGGGTGGGGCCAAAACCAAAGCTGAGCCCCAGCGGCAGTGGGACTAAGGAAGAGGAATGGGAATCTTTCCTGCAGCTGCACAAGCCGTGGATTACATCTCCATGACTGGCTTGATAAATCTTGCATCTGTGGAACACCTGAATAGACAAGTGTTCCTACAACTGTTACTGGTGTAGCCTTAGCAGTAGTGGACTTTGGGGCCAAGTACATGTAGGAGTTGGGCCAAGTTAGTCTTAGCTGGCCCCAAAGTGCCCACAGCAGGTTCAGAGAGCTACCTAGAGGTATTGGAGGGCCTCCTGGGGAGACAGGATTGGCTGTGGCTCATTTTGGGAACAAGGACACTGACAGAATAGGACCCAGGAAAATATTATTACTATTATTCTTTTTGTTTTGTTTTGTTCAGTGGATGGTGTTGTCGTTTATATTTTTTAATATATATATTTTTTATTTTTCTATTTTGACTTTACATTTTCTTGTTGTCTGGTTTTGTTTTTTTCTTTGTTTCTTTGTATTTTATTATTATTTTCTTTTTTTGATTGTTTCTATGCATTTATTTTATGCTTTCTTTGCTTTTTTTTTTTGCTTTCTGTTTCTTTTTTATTTCTCATTTTTTGTTAGTTTAGTCCATATTGATTGTTCTCATTTTTTAATTCTTTTGTTTGTTCGTTCTCTTTTTTTCTTTTTTTCCTCTTTTTTGTCTGTCTGCTACTTTGTTTCTGTTAGTTTGGTTTTGTTGCTATCATTTATCTTGGATTTGGTGGGTCTGTTTTCTTCTTTTTGTACGTGTGTGTGTTGTGTTGTTGTTGCTGTTTGTTAGTTTTTGCTATTTGTCTTGGGTTTTGTTTGTCTGTTTATTTTCTTTTCCTTTTCTTTTTCTTTTCTTTTTTCTCTGGCCACACAGTGCAGCTTGCGGGCTCTTGGTTCCCCTGCCAGAGGTCAGGCCTGGGCCTCCAGGGTGGGAGCATCAAGTCCAGGATGCTGGACCACCAGAGAATTCCTGGGCCCAGGGAATATTAATCAGTGTATGTTCTCCCAGTGATATCCATCTCAACACCAGGAGGAGGCTCCACCAACCTCCCTTCAGGCTCCAGTGCTGGACACTTCACGCCAAACAACAAGGAAGACAGGAACACAGCCCCACCATCAGCAGACAAGTTGCCTAAAGTCATACTAAGCTCACAGACAGCTCAAAACATACCACCTGATGCAACACTGCCCATCAGAGGGAAAAGACTCAGCTCCACCCATTAAAGCACAGGCAACAGTCCCTCCCACCAGGGAGCCTACACACGCCCCTGGACCAACCTCATCCACCAGGCTTCTGTTCCTCATACAGCAGAATCAAGAGGAACTACGACCTTGTAGCCTGTGGAAAGAAAACCACAAACATACTAAATTAGACAAAATGAGACAACAGAGAAATATGTTGCAGATGAAGGAGCAAGGTAAAAACCCTCAAAACCAAAACAAATGAGGAAATAGACAATCTACCTGAAAAAAAATTCAGAGTATTGATAGGAAAGATGACCCAAGATTTCAGAAATAGAATGGAGGCACAGATCAACAAGATACAAGAAATGTTTAACAAGGACATAGAGAACAAACAGAACTAAAGGACAAACAATCAGTGATGAAAAACACAATAACTTAAGTGAAAAATACACTAGAAGGAATCAATAGCAAAATAACTGAGGTGGAAAAACGGATAAGTGAGCTGGAAGATACAATGGTGGAAATAACTGCCATGGAGCAGAATAAAGAAAAAAGAATGAAAAGAAATGAAGAGAGTCTCAGAGATCTCTGGGACAACAGTAAATGCCCCAACATTCGAATTACAGGGGTCAGAGAAGAAGAAGAGAAAGGGAAAGTGCCTTAGAAAATATTTGAAGAGATTATAGTTGAAAACTTCCCTAACATGGGAAAGGAAATAATCAAATCCAGTAAGCACAGAGAGTCCCATAGAGGATAAACCCAAGGAGAAACATGCTGAGGCACATATTAATCAAACTAACAAAAATTAAATACAAAGAAAAGCAGCAAATAACATTCAAGGGAACCCCTATATGGTTATCAGCTGATTTATCAGCAGAAACTCTGCAGGCCAGAAGGGAGTGGCAGGACATATTTAAAGTGATGAAAGGGAAGAACCTACAACCAAAATTATTCTACCCAGCAAGGATCTCATTCAGATTCAACAGAGAAATCAAAAGCTTTACAAACAAGCAAAGGCTGAGTTAATTCAGCACCACCAAGCCAGCTTTACAACAAATGCTAAAGGAACTTCTCTAGGCAGGAAACACAAGAGAAGAAAAAGACCTACAAAACCATATGCAAAACAATTAAGCAAATAGTAATATAGAAACAAACATATTGATAATTACCTTAAATGTAAATGGATTAAATGCTCCAAACAAAAGAAAACAAACTGGCTGAGTGGATACAAAACAAGACCAGTATATATGCTGTCTACAAGAGATTCACTTCAGACCTAGGGACACATACACACTGAAAGTGATGGGATGGAAAAAGATATCCCATGCAAATGGAAATCAAAAGAAAGCTGGAGTAGCAATACTCACATCAGACAAAATAGACTATTAATGAAGACTATTACAAGAGACAAGGAAGGACACTACATAATGATCAAGGGATCAACCCAAGAAGAAGGTAGAACAATTGTAAATATTTATGCATCCAACATAGGAGCACCTCAACACATAAGGCAAATGCTAACAGCCATAAAAGGCAAACTTAACAATAACACAGTAATATTGGGGACTTTAACACCCCACTTACAACAGTGGCTAGATCATCCAGACAGAAAATTAATAAGTAAACAGAAGCTTTAAAAGACACATTAGACGAGATAGACTTAATTGATATTTATAGGATATTCCATCCGAAAGCAGCAGAATACACGTTCTTCTCAAGTGCACACAGAACCTTCTCCAGGAGAGATCACCTCCTGGGTCACAAATGAAGCCTCAGTAAATTTATGAAAATTGAAATCGTATTAAGCATCTTCTCTGACCACAATGCTTTGTGGTTAGAAATCAATTACAGGGAAAAAAATGCAAAAAACAAAAACACATGGAGGCTAAACAATATGCTACTAAATAACCAAGAGATCACTGAAGAAACCAATGACGAAATCAGAAAATACCTAGGAAAAAATGACAACAAAAACACAATGACCCAAAACCTATGAGATGCAGTAAAAGTGGTTCTAAGAGGGAAGTTTATAGCAATACAATCCTACCTCACAAAACAAGAAAAAAGTCAAATAAACAACCTAACCTTACACCTAAAGCAGCTAAAGAAGAAAGAAGAAGAAGAACAAAAATGTTAATAGAGGAAAGAAATCATAAAGATCAAAGAAGAAATAAATGAAATAGAAACAAAAAAAACAGTAGCAAAGATCAATAAAACTGAAAGCTGGTTCTTTGAGAAGATAAACAACATTGATAAACTTTTAGCCAGACTCATTAAGAGAAAAAGGGACAGGATTTAAATAAATAAAATTAGAAATGGAAAAGAACTTAAAATGGGCACCACAGAAATACTAAGTATCATAAAATACTACAAGCACTATATGCTAATAAAATTGACAACCTGGAAGAAATGGACAAATTCTTAGCAAAGTACAACCTTCCAATACTGAACCAGGAAAAAGTAGAAAATATGAACAGACCAATCACAAGCACTGAAATTGAAACTGTGGTTTAAAAACTCCCAAAAAACAAAAGTCCAGGACCAGATGGCTTCACAGGTGAATTCTAACAAATATTTAAAGAAGAGCTAACACCTATCCCTCCAAAATCTTCCAAAAAATTGCAGAGGAAGGAAAGCGCCCAAACTTATTCTACGAAGCCACCATCACCCTGATACCAAAACCAGACAAAGATACAACAAAAAAAAAAAAAAGAAAAGAAAATTACCAATATCACTGATGAACATAGATGCAAAAATCCTCAACAAAATACTAGCAAACAGAATTCAACAACACACTAAAAGGATCATACACCATGATCAAGGGGGATTTATCCCAGGGATGCAAGGATTCTTCAATATACGCAATTCAATGTGATACACCATATTAACAAATTGAAGAGTAAAAACCATATGATCCTCTCAATAGATGCAGAAAAAGCTTTTGACAAAATTCAACACCGATTTATGATAAAAAACTTTCCAGAAAGTGGGCATAGAGGGAACCTACCTCAACATAATAAAGCCCATGTATGACAAGCCAACAGAAAACATTATTTTCAATGGTGAAAAACTGAAAGCATTTCCTCTAAGATCAGGAGCAAGACAAGGGTATCCCCTCTCACCACTATTATTAAACATAGTTTGCAACTCCTAGCCACAGCAATCAGAGAAGAAAAAGAAATAAAATGAATCCAAATTAGAAGAGAAGCAAAACTGTCACTGCTTGCAGATGACATGATTCTATACATAGAAAATCCTAAAGATACCACCAGAAAACTACTAGAGCTCATCAATGAATTTGGTAAAATTGCAGGATACAAAATTAATAGACAGAAATCTCTTGCATTCCTATACACTAACAATGAAAGATCAGAAAGAGAAATCAAGGAGGCAGTCCCATTTACCATCACATCAAAAAGAGTGAAATACCTAGGAATAAACCTACGTAAGGAGACAAAAGACCTGTATGCAGAAAACTATAAGATAGTGATGAAGGAAATCAAAGATGATACAAACAGATGGAGAGGTATACCATGTTCTTAGATTGGAAGAATCAATATTGTGAAAATGACTGTACTACCCAAAGAAATCTACAGATTCAATGCAATCCCTATCAAACTACCACTGACATTTTTCACAGAACTAAAACAAAAAATTTTAGAATTTGTATGGAAACACAAAAGACCCCAAATAGCCAAAGCAATCTTGAGAAAGAAAAATGGAGCCAGAAGAATCAGGCTCCCGGACTTCAGACTATACTACAAAGCTACAGTAATCAAGATGGTATGGTACTGACACAAAAACAGAAATATAAATCAATGGACTATGATAGAAAACCCAGTAGTAATCCCACACATCTATGGTCACCTAATCTATGACAAAGTAGGCAAGAATATACAGTGGAGAAAAGACAGCCTGTTCAATACGTGGTGCTGGGAAAACTGCACAGCTACATGTAAAAGAATGAAATTAGAACACTCCCTAACACCATACACAAAAATAAACTCAAAATGGGTTAAAGACCTAAATGTAAGGCCAGAAACTACAAAACTCTTAGAGGAAAACTTAGGCAGAACACTCTTTGACATAAATCACAGCAAGATCTTATTTGACCCACCTCCCAGAATAATGAAAGTAAAAACAAAAATGAACAATTGGGACCTAATTAAACTTAAAAGCTTTTGCACAGCAAAGGGAACCATAAACAAGATGAAAAGACAACCCTTGGAATGGGGAAAAATATTTCCAAACGAAGCAACTGACAGAGGATTAATCTCCAAAATATGAAAACAGCTCATGGAGCTCAATATCAAAAAACAAACAACCCAATCAAAAAATGGGTGGAAGACCTAAATTGACATTTCTCCAAAGAAGACATACAGATGTCCAAGAGGCACATGAAAAGATACTCAACATAACTAATTATTAGAGAAATGCAAATCATAACTGTAATGAGGTATCACCTCACACCTGTCAGAGTGGCCATTATTGAAAAGTCTACAAATAATAAATGCCGGAGAGGGCGTGGAGAAAAGGGAACCCTCCTGCACTGTTGGTGGGAATGTAATTGATACAGCCGCTATGGAGAACAGTATGGAGGTTCCTTAAAAAACTACAAATAGAACTACCATATGACACAGCAACCCCACTACTGGGCATATACCCAGAGAAAAACATAATTGAAAAAGACACATGCACCCCAATGTTCATTGCAGCACTATTTACAATAGCCAGGACATGGAAGGAACCTAAATGTCCATCAACAGAGGAATGGGTAAAGAAGATGTGGTACATATATACAGTGGAATTTTACTCAGCCATAAAAAGGAGCAAAACTGGGTCATTTGTAGAGATGTGGATGGACCTAGAGACTGTCATACAGAGTGAAGTAAGTCAGAAAGACAAAAACAAATATAGTATATTAACACATATACGTGGAATCTAGAAAAATGGTACAGATGATCTTATCTGCAAAGCAGAAATAGAAACACAGTTGTAGAGATCAAACGTATGGTTACCAAGGGGGAAAGGGGGTGTGGGATGAATTGGGAGATTGGGATTGACATATATACACTATTGATACTACGTGTAAATTAGATAACAATGAGAACCTACTGTATAGCACAGGGAACTTAACTCAATGCTCTTTGGTGACCTAAATGGGAAGGAAATCTGAAAAAAGGGGGATGTATGTATATGTATGTATAACTGCTTCATTTTGCTATACAGTAGAAACTAACACAACACTGTGTTAATAACATAGTACTCCAATAAAATTTAACTTAAAAAAAGATACATCATTAACTTAGAGCTATTTTATGCTATAGATATATACAACTGTGAGAATAAAGAATTAATGTGTTTAAGTTTGTTATATAATAGGTGAGAAATGTTAAATACCCACATATTTTAAGCAAACAATATTTTTAGTACTAGACATATACTTATAACTTAACTTACATTTTATGATAAAGTTTCTACATTTTTTATGTTTTGGATAGACAAAAAATTGAAAATAATTAAAAATTTTACTAAAATGTGCAGTGATTTTCAAGATACTTAAAAGACATTTTGTCAAAATATATTCATCATAAAAAAAAGCTATTTGATCAACAACTTGGATATATTTAATATAATTAGCTAGCATGTTGAATATACCTATATAATAAAATGTGTATATAATAATGAAATATTTAATATCATTTCCTGGTTTATTACTAATAATGATCGAACACTTTATGGATTAACATCACACTACATTTATATTATTTGGATTTGCTTTCAGAGTTTTCAGCCCAAAACAGAAGATTTTACATTCAGTTTGAAGTATATTTATTATTTTACTATCCTACTTGGTTTTAAATTCATTTGAAATAAATATATAGATCAGCATGCTGTTCCAAATCATTTAAAAAAATAATATTGAGGCTTCCCTGGTGGCGCAGTGGTTGAGAATCTGCCTCCTAATGCAGGGGACACGGGTTCTAGCCCTGATCTGGGAGGATCCCACATGCTGCAGAGCAGCTAGGCCCGTGAGCCACAACTACTGAGCCTGTGCATCTGGAGCCTGTGCTCCACAAAAAGAGAGGCCGTGATAGTGAGAGGCCTACGCACTGCGATGAAGAGTGGCCCCTGCTTGCCACAACTAGAGAAAGCCCTCGCAACAGAAACGAAGACCCAACACAGCAAAAATAATAAAATAAATAAATTAATAAATTCCTACCCCCAACATCTTCTAAAAAAATAATAATAATATTTATGTTTGCTCTGATATTCTTTGATTTAACCAGTTTATTGTAAAGGTTAGAATAAAAGTACCAAAAGTTTTATGGTAACTCTCATTTAATTCTTTCAGATTTTCCCATTGTTAACTAAAAGGGTATTGTTACATGAAGTCCTTTCAGCCTTCATTAAAATTCTGTAGAAGCATTCCGTATTAGGACTAAAATCAGTAGTCATGTTTTGTATACTTCATAATCATTGCACTGGGTTTATTTTTCAATATCCCTAGGGTGTTCAGCTTTTGAAAACTCACTTGCAGCTGAGATGATTCTTTTCTAATATATTTCTTTATTCCCAATAGCACAACATAATAGGTACTGTTTGTATTTTTACGATGCATCAACTAATTTGCAATCACAGCAGATCTTAAGTTTTCCTCATTCAGAATGTCTTAAACTGCCAGGGCTTATATTCATTCAATTAATGTTTGCTGAGTGAATTAATTTCATGTCTATTTTTGCTAACTCCTCTCTTAGTAAGAAGGTCTCTGTACCAAAGCATCAAATTATGATCTTGGTGTTATTTTTGTTTGTTTGTTGACATCTAATGATAGGTCAGGGGAAACTATTTCTGAAGATATCTTGTTAACCTTTTAAAGTCTAATGTATGTGATGCAACTGTTTCCGTGTAAAACTAATTATTTTACTAAAACATTAAATTTAAAATACCAGGAAGGGTTATTTTGAAATCAATATACTTAAATCATCAATTTTCAACTTCATAGGAAATTAAAGTTTTTAATGAGTTTGAGATAAGAACATTTGAGTTTGCAATCTGGATTTCTCATTTAAATATGAAATTGGGCAATTTGTTTAAAATAATTGTTCCTCAGTTTCCTAATAAATTAACCTGTTATAATAAACACACATGACTCTGTGTATATATGTTTATAATCAGTCACACTAAAGGATATGGGTATTAACCTAGGAGGCATATCACTTCAGCAATTAGCAAAAATGAGTAGTTAATTCAGAATCATGTTAAGTGGAAAATCATGCATTTAGACATAGGATAAAATAGTCTGATTTAAATCAACAACAGATTTAAAGGTATCCTTGCTGCTTGGGTCTAAAAACAAACAAAGCAAAGGTGAAGTTAGATCTGACCTCAAATGAGTCCATGTTGCTACACTCTCAAAGGATCATGTAGAGATTAAATATAAATATCATCTCCTTCTCATTCCATTTATTTGGTACCTCTGCTGTATTGCTTCAGATGTTTTTGAGAGTGATCAGTAACTATTTTATTTTTTATAACCATTTTTTATGGAAGTATAGTTAATTTACAATGTTGGGTTAGTTTCAAGTGTAGAGTAAAGCTATTCAGGGGTGTGTATGTGTGTGTGTGTGTGTGTGTGTGTGTGTATTCTTTTTCACGTTCTTTTCCATTATAGTTTATTACAAGATATTGAATATAGTTCCTTGTGCTATACAGTAGGTCCTCATTGTTTATCTATTTTATATATGTTAGTGTGTATATGTTAATCCCAAACTCCTAATTTATCTCTCCCCTCACCCCCTGCTTTGATAACCATGTTTATTTTCTATGTCTGAGAGTCTATTTCTGTTTTGTAAATAAGTTCATTTGTAATTTTATTTAGATTGCACATATAAATGATATCATATGATGTTTGTCTTTCTCTGTCTGACTTCACTTAGTATGATAATCTCTAGGTCTATCCATGTTGCTGTGGAATTATTTCAATCTTTTTGTGGCTGAGTATTATGTCTGTGTGTGTGTGTGTGTGTGTATATATATATATATATATATATATATATATATATATATATATATATATATATATATATATACACATAGATACATACATACATACATATCACATCTTCTTTACCCATTCATCTTTCGATGGACATTTAGGTTGCTTACATGTCTTGGCTATTGTAAATAGTGCTGCTATGATCATTGGGGCTCATGTATCTTTTCAAATTAAAATTTTCTCTGGGTATATGCCCAGGAATGGGATTGCAGGATCATATGATAACTCAGTTTTTCTAGTTTCATAAGAAACCTCTATACTGTTCTCCATAGGGGCTGCACCAATTTACATTCCACCAACAGTATTGGATGGTCCCTTTTTTCTCCACACCCTCTCCAGAATTTATTATTTTTAGACTTTTTTTTTTTTTTTTTTTTTAGATGTTGGGGTTAGGAGTTTACTAATTTATTTATTTATTTTTGCTGTGTTGGGCCTTCGTTTCTTATGCGAGGGCTTTCTCTAGTTGTGGCAAGCGGGGGCCACTCTTCATCGTGGTGCACGGGCTTCTCACTGTCACGGCCTCTCTTGTTGTGGAGCACAGGCTCCAGACTCACAGGCTCAGTAGTTGTGGCTCACGGGCCTAGTTGCTCTGTGGCATATGGGATCCTCCCAGACCAGGGCTCAAACCCGTGTCCCCTGCATTAGGAGGCAGATTCTCAACCACTGAGCCACCAAGGAAGCCCTATTTGTAGACTTTTTAATGATGGCCATTCTAATTGGTGTGAGAGATTCCTCATTATAGTTTTGATTTGCATTTCTCTAATAATTAGTGATATTGAGCATTTTTTCATGTACTTTTTGGCCATTTGTATGTCTTCTTTGGAGAAATGTTTATTTAGATCTTCTGCCCATTTTCTGATTGTTTTTTTTTTTTTTACATTACGCTGTATGAGCCGTTTGTATTGATATATTTTGGAAATTAATCCCTTGTCAGTAGCATCGTTTGAAAATATTTTCCCCAGTCTGTGTCTTTTTGTTTTGTTGATGGTTCACTTTGCTGTGCAAAAGTTTTTATGTTTAATTAGGTTCCATTTGTTTATTTTCTTTTTTTTTTTTTTTTCCCGTGGGCCTCTCACTGTTGTGGCCTCTCCCATTGCAGAGCACAGGCTCCGGACGCGCATGCTCAGCCGCCATGGCTCACAGGCCCAGCTGCTCCGCTTATTTCCATTTTTATTTCCATTACTCTGGGAGAGGGATCCAAAAAAATATTGCTGCGATTTATGTTGAAAGAGTGTTCTGCTATGTTTTCTCTACGAGTTTTGTACTATCCAGTCTTACATTTAGGTCTTTAATTCATTTTGAGTTTAATTTTGTATATGGTGTTGGAAAATGTTCTAATTTTATTGTTTTACATATAGCTCTCCACTTTTCCCAGCACCATTTATTGAAGAGACTGTCTTTTCTCCACTGTATATACTTTGTCATAGAGTAATTGACCATAAGTGCATGAGTTTATTGTTGGCCTTTCTATCCTATTCCATTGATCTATATGTCTGTTTTTGTGCCAGTACCATACTTATTTTAATGAATGTAGCTTTGTAGTATGGTCTGAAGACAGGGAGCATGATTCCTCCAGCTCCATTCTTCTTTCTCAAGATTGTTTTGGCTATTTGGGGTCTTTTGTGTTTCCATGCAAAAAAAAAAAAAAATATTGTAGTTCTGTTCACTATTGTTCTAATTCACTGACAATTAGTTACCTGAAAAATAAATTAATAAAACAATCCCATTTACAATAGATAGCATTAAAAGAAAGAGAAAACAGGTATAAATTTAATCAATAAGGTGAAAAATCTGTATACTGAAATCTGTGAGTACTAATGAAGAAATTGAAGAAGATACAAATAAATGGAATGATACTCTATGTTCATGAATTGGAAGAGTGAATATTTTTATAATGTCCATGCTACCCAAGGTTATCTACCGACTAAATGAAATCCCTATCAAAATCCCAATGGCATTTTTCACAGAAATATAAAAAGCAATGCTAAATTCATATGGAACCACAGGAGACCCTGAAGAGCCAAAGCAATCTTGAGAAAGAATAATACTATAGATATCACACTTCCTGATTTCAAACTGTATTACATAGCTGTAGTAGTCAAAACAGCATGGTACTAGCATTAGAACAGACACATAGACTGATGGGACACAGTAAAGGGCCCAGAAATGCATGCATGTATGGTCAACTAATCTTTGACAAGGCACCAAAAATACACAATGGGGAAAGGATAGTCTCTTCAGTAAATGGTGTTAGTAAAATTGGATAGCCAAAAACAAAAGAATGTAACTGGATCCTTATTTTACACCAAGCACAAAATGGATTAAAAACTTAAATGTGAGACCTGAAACCATAAAATTTCTACGAAAAACGCCTAAGGGACAAACTCCTTGTCATTGGTTTTGGCAATGTTTTTTGTTTGTTTGTTTTTTGTTTTTTTTGTGATACGTGGGCCGCTCACTGCTGTGGCCTCTCCTGTTGCGGAGCACAGGCTCCAGACGTGCAGGATCAGTGGCCACGGCTCATGGGCCCAGCCGCTCCACGGCATGTGGGATCCTCCCAGACCGGGGCACAAACCCGTGTCCCCTGCATCGGCAGGCGGACTCTCAACCACTGCGCCACCAGGGAAGCCCTTGGAAATGGTTTTTTGATAAAACATCAAAAGCATAGGTAACAAAAGCAAAAATAAAAAGTAAAAATGTAGGATTATATCAATTTTAAAAGTTTTTACACAGCAAAAGAAATAATCAACAGGAAAGGCAACCTACAGAATGGGTGAAAATATTTGCAGATCATCTATCTGATAAAAGGTTAATATCCAAAATACATAAAGGATGACTCCAACTCAAGAGCAAAAAACAAATACTACAGATAAAAAAATGGTTAAAATTTTGAGTAGGCATTTCTCCAAAGAAGACATACAGTGGCCTACAGGATATGAAAATGTGCTCAACATCACTAATCATCAGAACAATGCAAGTCAAAACCACAATGAGACATTACTTTATACCTGTTAGGATGGCTACTATCAAAAACACAAGAGATAACAAGTGTTGATAAGGGTGTGGAGAAAAGAGAATCCTTGTACATTTTTGATGAGAATGTATCAATAAATTGGTTCCACTACCATGGAAAAAACTATGGAGGTTATTTATGTAAAACAGGGGAAATATATATAATCAGGCACTGATTTCATAAACAGTGACACCTCTGAATAATATTATATCATAAACTCATCAGAAGCAATATGTTTTAAAGTATTTAATGTCATATATTACATGAAGATTAGATTATAAAGAAGCCAGAAATTATCTTATTAGAAGGTATAAAAATAAAGCAAGATATTGCAGCTCATTTATTTTCAGGTGATTCTAATTTATTCTTTTTGCTTATCTATATATTCAACAATAAATATTGATTTTTTCATAAAAAAAGAAAATTATTCATTTTTTAGCAATGATTTTTGATCACTTCAAAATTATCAATATCAAAATAACTAAAATATTACATGGTATTTAACATTCCAAAAATTTTTAAAAATCCTTTTAGCATTTGCCATGGTAGAATTTCTTCCCTCCCAAATTCTTATGTTGAAGCCCTAATCCCCAGTGCAATGTTATTTGAAAGTGGGGTGTTCAGAAAGTAGTTAAGCTTAGGTGGGATTGTAAGGGTAGGAACACCATGATAGAAATAGTGTCCTTATAAGAGATGGAAGAGACCACAGCTCACTCCATCAGGTAAGAACACAGAAGACAGCCACGTGCCTATAATCCAGAAGGAGGCCTCTCACCAGGAACCAAATCTGCCTGCACCTTGAACTTGGACTTCCCAGCCTCAAAAATTGAGAAATCAATGTTTGTTGTTTAAACTACCTAGTCTATGATTTTTTACTACAGCAGCCCTAACTGACTAAGCCAGATTTCATTTGGAAATTGATAATACTTCCTTGAAAGTAAAAATATGCTTAAAAACGGTCCTTATGCCAACAATGCCCTTTCAAATGTTCTGCAAGGTTTTTCTTTTTTTCTTTTTGTAGAACTGATTTTCAGAACGTTCAGGTTATAGGACACACTCTCTTTCCTTTGCCAAGAAAGCAATCAATACTGATGGAGTGCATAGGCCAGTGTGGATTGGAGTAATTTTCCTGTATGAATTTAGATCCTGAAAAGACATTGTATAAAATAACTGATGCAAAAGACTGTAAAACCATTCACAACCTTCACCTGTTCTAATACCTAGAGCAATTATTTTGCAAAATTATTCTGAGGTATGAGTTCCTTCCTATATATGAAAAAAAACACATTATACTTCTTTTGAATGTAAACCTAGTTGAGTAAAAATAAATGTGCATAGAAATATGGATATCCTTTTCTGTTTGGGGTAAGTAGCAATATATTTTAATGATGCCTAAGCAAGATAAGGTCATTTGAAGGCTGTGATTTTATGGCAATTATTTGTCTATGAAAGCATACTAGATTAAAGATAAATGCACTATATAAATGGCTCTTGAAAAAGCTAATGGTACATTGTGTCTTCTGCCATCATTCATGTGATATTCAACTAACTTAATACAAAATGGCTTAAATTGTCTTTTTGAAAACATTATAGCTATTCATAAAGTTCTCTAGACTCCTTTCTGACACCTGCTCAAGTCACGTTGGAATTAGGTTAGGGAATACAGTTGGACACTTTTGTATTTGACATGTGTCATAAGAAAATTCTATAGAGACTTTGAGAATAATTTAAGACATCAAAAAGCTACATAAAATCTATTGAAATAAATTCTATATTTAAAAGTAAAACTGAAATTCACACTCTTTATTTCGTTATCTAATAGAATAGATCCGTCTTTTTATGTATTATGGGAGATATAAAATAACCATTTGCTTTGTAATGTGAAAAAAACAAACTGATACTATTTATAGTTAATAAGATTCCCTACTAGGAAAATTCAGGAGAATCAAATATGTATATATAGCATTTAAAGCAAAGGAGTTCATTCAAGTAGACAGATAAAGGTCAATTAAAAAGTATGCCTTTCCTGCATATATCCTAGAGATTACCAGTTTAAAAATATAATATGGCAAAACATTCACATTAATAAAAACAACTACATTAAAACTATCAAGTACTTTAAAATAATGCTATAAGAATGTGCAAGACATTAAGCTGCATACACCAAAATGTAAAAAAGCATATGAGAAAATTTGAGTGTGAGAGAGCTTATGTCTCTTGGTTCAGAAGACAATATTGTGTAAATATCAATACTCAACCTTTATCTTTAAATTCAATGTAGCCTAATGAAAATAGCAACAAGATTATTTGGAGAATTTGGCAAGCCCATTTTAAAATTCTTATGAAAAAGTAAATGTGCAAAAGAATAACCTACACAAAATTTATTAATGGATTTTATTCTTCTCCTTAAGAAGAAAGAATGGATCTTTTAATTTATGGTACAAAATATGTATTTCATCATCCTGTGCATGAATCATTTATTTGGAAAGAGCAATATCTGGGAAAATATTAAAAGTATTCTGATTATTGTTCACACTATTTTATATTTTTATTAACTATGCATTATACATAAATGATACTGAAAGTGGTAATAAATTATACAAATATTTATAAAATATGTATATAACTGATTATATAAGACACATTAAATATACATTAAGCATATATATACACATAGAGAGCATATACATGCATACACATACACATATATATAATTATATTTTGGACATACTTGTTAAAATAAAATATTTACATGAAAATTAAGCTTATGTGTATGTCTGAGCCTAAATATATTGATATGATATTCAATATATCAGCCTTCACATTTTAAAAAGTGTTGAATTGTACTTTCATTTTATTTACTTGAAATTGGCTTCAGAATACTTTATGTTGAATCTCACAAATATACAAATACTTTGTAGATTTTATTTCATACAATTTAAACTAATATTCGCTTATGAACGTGGCCTCTATATTTTAATTGTCTAGCTTATAAAATATGGTGTCAATCTAGATTCTTTAACAACCTAATAGAAGCTGATTTATATTTTGTTTCTAAATATCTTATGGAAAGTTATTAATAAGAATGAGACTTTTTGTTTCTTATGTAAAGTCTTAATTCTTGACTTTATTTCCATCCATTTAAATTCTCAACATAAGCCAAATTACCTTGAAATACTTGTGGATCTCAAATGTCATTTCAAGATCAGAGAACAGCAGTCCTTCTCCTTTTAAGTATAAAAATGGATTAGCACCTATTTTACAAAGTAATCACCCATATAATGGTAATGTCACTATTCCTGGTGAATATGAACTAGAAATTAGTATTGAACAAATTCTACAAAGAGTTAAAACAAAGCCACAAGGTGATTCCACCATGAGGTTCTGTCTCTGGCTCCTAATCAGCCCTTTCATTTGAGGGTATCTCACTATTGACTACAGCCACTATCGAGTTGTTTTGGTTACACTCAGAGTTTTAATACTGTGTAAAAAAAAAAGCTACCAACTACTCTGCAGAAAGAGGCACAAAGTTATAATGTTCAAACATGTGTGATAATACACCAGGGGAATACTTGACCTCAAAACTTTTTGACTTTCAATGAAGAAAGTTTTGAAAGGAAGTAGCAGAGCCTAGCACAGTCCATTATGAGTAGAACGTTTATGTCTAACAAATAGTATCATTTAAATCAAAGTAAGCCAAACTTCAGGAAAAAGTTAACATGGTAATAAAATTTATTCTCTGATCAGTTGTTATAACTTCCAAGCATTAATTGTCCTTAAACTACTTTTCCTCTCCTAGGAATTATGTAATATCCAATTAACTCACGAAATGGGCTTCTTTTCTGGGCTCCTTTGAAATCAGTAAAATTAAGCAGTTAGACCGGGTGTTCTTTACTGCTACCTAGTTATTATGTATAATAGAGGATACCTAATTAAATTTGAAATTCAGATAAACAGTAAATAATTTCTTAGTATATAATTTTTAGTAAAAGTAAAAGTATGTCACTGGTATTATAACCAACCACCAATATTTGGGATATATTTATACTAAAAAATAAAATCTCTTGTTTATCAGAAATTTAAATTTAATTGGATGTTCGCTCTTTATTTGCTAAATCTGGCAACCCTACTACTACTGCAGCTACTACTTCTACTACTACTACTGGCTAACATTTATTACTGGCTTAGCATGTGTCATATACTGTTATATGCATTGTCTCATGACCCTCACAGAAATCACGCAAGGTGGATGTTATTATTATGATGCCTATTTTACCAAAAAGAAAACTAAAGCAAAGAGAGGTTAAATAACTTGACAAAGGCCACACATCAAGTGGTGTGGCTGGTTTCAAAACCATTCATTTTAAATTCAGAGTCCACATTATTATAATCTAAGGTTTATGTTTTATAAGATTTTTTAGAATTCCATCCCATATAAGATGCTGCATTCGAATGTGATTAAATTCGCTATTATGAGATATATTCTGTGGGCCAAAAGATATAAGCTCGCTGCCAATATGGAGAAGAGAATTTGATAGCGGAATGAAAGAGGATTCAGTTGCCTGGGTGATTTATAGCACAAAAAGAGAATTTTCTCATTTCTATCAAGAGAGGAAAGTCTATTTTTCAAAACATTTGATCACATAGTTTTTTCTTGACTTGTGCAAATTTCTAACTCACAACACAAGTGTATATCACCACTGTTAAAACAGTCTTTGCAAACAGGAGCATTGCCTATTTATTTCAAGGTAGGAAAGTACTAATATGACACACATTTCAAAATAATTTTGTTGTATATTTGTACTATAATTTGTCTGATTTCCCAATGTCTTCCAGTTGTGGAACCTGATGATATTAACCTGCAAGATAAACCCTACTGTGTGTCTGAACCAGTTCTGATGAATGTGGGCTCTAAATCAGGTTGCCTCTACCAGAAATCACTATAGGTAGAGCGATACATTGGCTCAAACCATAACTCTAAGTAGGTAATTAGCATAAACATGTTGAATGAAAGGGCATAAATATAGAAGTATATAAAATTCTCTTGACTATTTTATGGAACATTATTTGGGTGCCACATAATACTACCACCAGTGTTCCTTATTCTGACTTCATTTTGTTTTCTGGCTCCTTTTCTCCTACCTGAATTTACTGTAGTGACAGGTGTTTCTTGTTCATCTTGTTTTGGCTTCTGCATCTGGATTCACTCCTGGTACGTGGTCACACATCCCTGGTTGTCAGGAGGCTTAATTCCTGCTTTCTGGCATAAGCCCTTGAATTCATTCAGATCCTCCAATAGGTTCCCAGTAGCGTTTCCTTCTCCATCCTTTCAAATCAGCTTACATCTATTCAAACAACCTACTCCAGTCAATTACCCAGTTATATCCATGGAATATACCCCTGGTTGGCCCCATGGATTACAGCATATGCAAATCCTCTTCTAGTCAAAATCCATATTTAAAGTTCTGCTTTCACACCAGGACTGGATCTTTGTCTGTGTGGCTGAGACCTTAATATTCTCTCTAGTTTCTGGCAGGTCTGTGGAAGATTGTTAATATAGAACAATGCTTCAGGTCAACAGAGTGAAACATCTGAACTATTTCTACCATTCCCAATGCAAGGATTGAAATTACTTATATATATACATTGACACAAATCAATTCTGTAATACCTTTGTACTTTGGACATTTGATCCCTGCCTCTCTCTCTCTTAACTATCCCTCATCTCCACGTACCTTAAAAGAAGACTGCAGTTAGATCATTCCACCTTTAGTAAAAATTGATCTCCCAGCTAATCTATTTTTTGTTGCATTTAAGCTTTAAATCACTCTATGAGTTTTTTCCTTCAGCAACACTTCCATTCTACGTTTTTTTCTTTTTATCTCTTTAATTTGTTTTTATCCTTTTGATTTTTTGTATATTTTTTAAGCTCTGGGGAAAATATTTAAATTAATTAAAAACAAACATTTTAGTCAAATGTACTTGCTTATGTTTTTTTATCTCTAAGCATAATGAAACCATTGTTCTTAAGTAATATGACATATTTTCTCATTTCCAGTTTTCTTTTTTTTTTGAGGGGCAGGGAGTTAATTTTTTTGTTGCTTTTTGCATTTTGCTTTTAACTTCACTGGTGATGTCTGTACTAAATTTAGAATAATTCGACAGCTTTGCTTCCTCAGTTTCTCTCTTGTATAGACTTCAATATAGCCCATCATTTTGACCAACTTATTTATTAATTATCTGTGTTTATATTGACAGTTGCCATTTTAGGCCTTGATTGTTTTAAACTGTTTCCATTTTCACCCAAATAAACATATTTTTACCACCTCCAGTCAAGCACATTGACAGGTTTATCATATAAAATCCCCAGAAAGAGCCATCTTCTAAAATATTGAGAATGACCTCTTCTTTGTGTGGAGGTCCTGAATCACATAAACCAGATATTGCTGAAATCTGAGTGATATGTAATTTCATTCTGCTCCCTTTGCTGTGAAGTATAGAACCACTGGTGTCATGAAATCGAAGAAGGATAAAAATGAAGGTCTTTACTGATAGAAGCATGTGCAGTTTATATTAGATTAAGAGAGATGGAAACAGATCTGTAGCTTTTGAAGTACGTGAAAAACTACAGTAGCACCAAAGATACTGGCGGGTCAGGGGTGTAAATGCAAATAACTACTTTAGGGACAGACTGCTCAAGATCCATATTGAGAACCTACGTGTCGCATATTTCCAGAAAATCAATTTATTTTCAGTAACTTGGGAGTGCTATGGTTTATGAAATAGAGGTATAGTTCAACTGTCAGCACAAAGCAGGACTTCAAAGGGAGTTCACCCCTGTTGTTTTGCTCCTTTAGGAGAAAAACACCAAATATTTTACTTTGCTATGCACTTTTCAGTTTTCCACCTAAATTCATCCCACAAGATGTCTTAGTAGATATGTTCATTGCTTACAAATTAAAATAATTTGAACCTATGCATGAACGTGCTCATATGATAGCTGAGTCATAAGTGAACTTGTCAAGCTGAATAAAATATTTAGACAAACTATGATAAAAATAATTTTTTACTTGTCACTGACTAATAAGTTGAAGTAAGACTCTGCCTACTGAACACACCTACCTGCAGATACCTTTGGGTTGTAGTAAATAAAGAGTAAGTTCCTACTTATATATTAATATCCCCTCAAAATAAATTATAGTCAATGTACAGATATTCTGAAATGTCTCCTTCAATACTTTGTAGTGCATAGTGGTAACGGGAAACATTTGCCAAGCCCTATTAGTTGTCATAATGAAAAAAAAATCCAGTTCCCAGAATTATATATAGTATTGTATCTTATTAATGATTAAACAAAAAGTATGTTATTAAATCAATCTACTATTTACTATGTAATCACTTTTCTGTTTGGGAAAATATTTCTTAAAATACCTTGAATATATATAGAATATTGTAACTTATCATTTCTATTTCAAGTAGAATCTCTTTCTATTAATAATAGAACCAGGATTTATATTTCACCTACTGGCGTCTAAAGTGTTTTCTTCCTCTCTTCCAATAACCCTAATCAAAAAAATATTTTATTGACATCCCGAGATCTGATAGTTTTGGTTTTCTTCCAGGGCCAAGACATGACATTTATTTAGCTAAACGTTTGAATCTCTGAGGAAATGAAAATATGAGTTAGTATATAGGAATGGTGCTATAGAAGTACACGAGCCTTCTGTGGCTCAGAATTCAAATTTTACTGATGTACTTTTTTGTATATCTGTTCTGCCACAGGAATTCTGTTATTCTGTAATAGATAAAAAGCAGGTATTACCTGGAGGTGGAGGTAGGGATTATCTTTGCAGAGTTAGTAAATGCCTATAGTCATGTATTCAAAAGCCTTTAACCTTGTCTTAAACCTGATTTTGGCCAGAAATTCAGCATTGTGTTTCATATCCACAATTTCCATAAAATGTAAATGCTTCTGTTTAGGCCTTATTCCAAATATAGAACTTGACAATTTAATAGAGAAAAAAGAGAAAGTGAGAGGGCATTGGTATCCTGAGGTTTGATGAAGAGAAGGGAGAGCAACAAAACCAAAAAATAAAACTTTGAGTAGAAGAGACAAATTTTGAAAGGATCATGCTTTTTGCCAGGCTTTACCAATGGTTGTCTGGGAAGTTGTTTAGCAAGTATTTAACCCAGCATTGAGTATAGGACCTAAGTGTGAATTACACATGTTTAGAGGCCATATTAAAAAATATATATGAATACAATGAGCATATAATTTTTTAAAAGACAGAAAACTTAGCAAATCTTAAATATCTTTCTTTGCTGGCACCAATATCTAAAGAGTTATTTCAAAGTCAGCTGATGAAGGGCACATGTTGTAGTGGCTGATACTTCTTTCCCTAGCATCCTAGCGATGGTATAGGAAGTTCTTCTTAGAGTGCCTGGTAGACAGCAACACTTCAATTCATTTTAGCTATGTATAATGTGAGCATTAATAATACAAAATGAGAGAGCCATTGTATTATTTGGGAAATTACATCCTGTTTTCTGAAAACATGCTATTTATAAATGTAAGAGTTGTCTCAATCTCACTAGTAGAGTGGATTTCCTAAAACATGACACGAGTCAAAGAGGAGATGTGCCAACAGCAATGGGCAATGTTATTGATATGTCACGTATTACTGCTTATGGACATTTTTCTAATTATTTTTGAACATTTAATTCCCTAGTTTTTCCCACAGTGTGTATGATCTAGTTTCTACAGAAAAATTCCTTGTTGCTTAATACTCATAATCTGTTTCCCTAATTGAGATCTAACAAATATAGAGGCAGTTCATTGGCAGAACTATGTCATTTTTAAAAATTCAAATTATTTAAACTAAAAAAGAAAAGCAGTTCACTTATTCCTCCCAACCCTTTACCTCTTGTCTCTGGCAACTGCCAGTCTGTTCTCTGTATGTATCTATAAGCTTGAGCTTGTTTGTTGTTGTTGTTTTTAAGGGGTTTTTGTTTGTTTGTTTAGATTCCACATATAAGAGGGATTGTATGATATTTGTCTTTCTCTGTCTGACTGACTTCACTTAGCATAATGCCTTTGAATTCCACCCATGTTGTCGCAAATGGCAAGATTTCATTTTCTGTTATGGCTGAAAAATATTCATATATGTATACACATTGCAATTCCTTTATACATTCATCCACTGATGGACACTTAAGTTGTTTCCATATGTTGGCTATTGTAAACAATACTGCACTGAACATTGGAGGACATATATCTTTTTGAGTTCTGGTTTTCATTTATTTTTGGATAAATATTGAGAAGTAAAATTGCTGAATCATATGGTAGTTCTACTTTAAATTTTTTGAGGAACCTCCATAATGTTTTCCATCGTAGCTATACCAATTTGCATTCTCACCAGCAGTGAACAAGGGGTCCCTTTTTTCCACATCCTTGCCAAGGCTTATTATTTCTTGTCTTTTTGACAATAGCCGTTCTAACACATGTGAGGTGATATCTCATCATGGTTTTGATATGCATTTCCTTGATTATTAATTATACTGAGCATTTTCATGTACCTGTTGGACATTTGTATGTCTTCTTTGGAAAAAAAAATGTCTATTCAGATCTTCTGCCCATTTTTAATTGATTTATTTGCTATTAAGATATGTGAGTTCTTTTTATATTTCGGGTATTATCCTCTTATCAGATATATGATTTGCAAATGTCTTCTCCCATTCAATAGATTGCCTTTTCATTTCATTGATGGTTTCCTTTGCTATGGAGAAGTATTTTAGTTTGATGCAGTCCCACTTGTTTATATTTGCTTCTGTTGGTTAGAATCGTGCCATATGAATACTACTAAGTGTAAGGGAGTAAGCAATGTGAGTAGTTTTAGCCGGGCACATTGCTACCTCTAACATAATTAGACTAATTTTATTAGGGAAAAAAACAGGACTGCCCATTGGGTTAGCAAATGAAAGCATGTGTATAACACTTTATCTCTTTGGCTAACTAACGTATATTCACACACTCCTCTTAACAGAGAGGCACTTAGACACTCACCAAGGGAGAAACTCCAAATCATATTAAGTGACTGCTTTGAGCTTGTGGACCAAATTCTTTAGACTATGCTTTTCTTTTTTTTCTTTTTTCTTTTTTTTTTTTTTTGCGGTACGCAGGCCTCTCACTGCTGTGGCCTCTCCCATCGCGGAGCACAGGCTCCGGACACGCAGGCTCAGTGGCCATGGCTCACGGGCCCAGCCGCTCCGCGGCATGTGGGATCCTCCCAGACTGGGGCACGAACCTGTGTCCCCTGCATCGGCAGGCGGACTCTCAACCCCTGCGTCACCAGGGAAGGCCCTAGACTATGCCTTTCAATTTCCATTGATCCTGATGTTGTTCCTCATGACCTTACAAATAAAAGCATTAAAAATATGTTGCCTGCTTCCAACAAACTAGCATACAGTAAAGGAGAAAGAATTAATAACTGTGATGATAAAGAGAGAGAAAGTTAAAAACTAATAGAGAATACGAAACCAACAGCAATCACTGGTCCATGACATGTATCAAATTCTTCTGGTTAGGAATTAGGAAAAGTATATACTCCTGTTAGTGGAGGATATCACTTGGTTAGTCATTCATGCTACCACTAGTTCATTTCTCTAGGAGAATCTCCATGGTCCATTTTATTTCAAAATTTCATGGATCTGCCTCTGGGAAAATCATGCATAGTCATTACACACATTGTAAATCGACGTCAAGAAGATTGCCCTTTCCTGGGACAGTATAGCGTTTGTGCTCAAGGAAGTTATTGATGACCCATACTCTTTCCCTCTTACTGTTCAGCTACCCATATCATGTGATTTTTGTCTTCTTGGTTGTAAGATGTTTGCCCCATATCCAGTGATTAGAACTAAATTTCAAGCACGTAAAGGTAAAAGGCTAAAGAGTCGAGGGAGACATAGCTTTCTAAATTTTACCTTTTCATTTATGAAGAGTTGTGTTACACAAAGCCTATCATCACAACTGTGTTGGTTAGAATTCTGTCCCATGGAGAACATTGTCCACATGGAAACGTAGACAACTGAATATTTGGTGAATATTTGTAGCTGGGCACATTGTTATCCTAAACAAAAATGGGACCTTATGAATAAGAAGAGGAACATGACTGATATCAGACACACATCTACCAGAGTCAGCTATTCTTGCCAAAATATTGGATGGAGCACATGCTCGAACCAGTTCTTTCAGCCTGGGGTGGGGGGGAAGGGAGGGGACTAAAGTAAATTTTAAAAGCATACCCCCATTAACCAGAATCCACAGTGACAATTGGTATCTGATAATGTGTAGCACTCATGGTGATAAATCCAGATATAAACCATCCAGTGGAGCCAAAAGCAAGCTGTTTAAGGCTAAGGAGGGAGCAGAGTTGTCCTGACCAGAAGAGAATTCAAATTTATAGTGTTCATGAATATAGGTCCTGAATTTGGCAAATTTTTTGGACAAGATCCCTACACTGAACCATAAAGAGACGAACTGGTGAAAAACATACATTGCATTCTAGCAGTTGGGAAGTTGACCACAAAACTACTTCCTAGAAAAATATGCAGAGGAAAAGATGCAATCATGGACAATAAGGATTCATACAGATTTAGGAGATTTCAAAAAAAAGTCCACCATAAAATTTAAACAGGCAAGGAAGATTTTATTCAAGATAATCACAATAGGGAAGAGGCCAGAACTCAGTCTGAGCTCTGGAGAGGTTTTAAGAGCTGAGGTGGGAGGATCACGGTCAACCTGTGTTTGCTAACTGACCTATTCAAAGAA
The DNA here is from genome assembly GCF_949987515.2 of Delphinus delphis. Classification (NCBI taxonomy): domain Eukaryota; kingdom Metazoa; phylum Chordata; class Mammalia; order Artiodactyla; family Delphinidae; genus Delphinus; species Delphinus delphis. The sequence continues at coordinate 152,079,417 of NC_082685.1, forward strand.
AAAGTAACCTTGCTCTCTTCATAACAGGAGGTAATTTTACAACTTGAAGCAAGGTACAGCACTGAAACCTCCTATCCTCCTATAGATCCTGAGAGATAGAGGCACTAACTTACTTGATGATTGCATTTCAAAGAATGGTTCCCAGGTCCTTGAGAGAACAAACCTGGGCTGTGAAAACAGCGACAGGTTTTTTTTTTCCTTTATTTTATTTTTTATTGAATGGAAGATACTTTAAATTCTACAGTGCTTTACAGTTTTCAAATTTTTCACACACATGATTTTATATAATAACCTTTTTTCCCCTTACTCCTATATTGCTCCTCCTTCTTCCCTCTCCCCACTTTCAATAGGTTTGAAAAAATATTTATACCTCAGAGGGGCAAAGAAAGAATTTACAATTATAAATTTTCTAAAGTAAATGCTCTTAAGAAAAGGGAGATAAAGAACGTAGAGTCAGGAGGAAGCCTGTCTAAAGTTCAGTCTAGCAGAGGGGAACATTAAAACCATTTTAATCAGAGGTACACAGAAAGCAGAGCACCATTACAAGCACTAAATGGACTCCAAAAATAGAAGAATTCATATCCAAGCAACTGGAGAACTCTATAGAGCAATTAGAAAAGAATTGAAAATAAGCACATTTGAAATGCACATGGAAATTTGGGAGAGGAAAATATGAATGGGACAAATAACACAGGTATAAATGAAGAAAGATAACAGACATATTGAAAATGAAAACATACCTACCACTCCACAGTCAAAAGAGTAGATTGGGCATTACTGAGAAAAACAGTTTAAATCAAAAGATAGCTCTAAGGAAATATCCCAGAATTTCATAGAGATTAATAAAGAGATGCAATATGTGGAAAAAATATTTCAGAAACATCGGTAATTAATAATAAAGTGCCAGCTTATATGAAACAGCAGTAGATAAAGGTGAGAAGACTTATGAGAAAAAAATTTGCAGTTATCATCCAAAAAAGAGGAAAGAAATTAATCTATAGATTGAAAACCCCATTGATGAAACATGCATCAGGAAAAAAGCCACACCCAAAGATGCTGTACACAGCAAAATACCAAAGCTAAAGAAAATCTTCTTAAGCTATTACAGGAAAGCTAAATAACCTGCAATGAGATGACAGTTACAATTAGATCAGTAGCATTCTCTTGTAGAAGCAAAACACAGCAGAGGACAATGAAATAAGACAATCTAAGTATAAGAGAAATATTCAGCTAAAATAGCATTTAATAATCTGGCATATGCTTAGGGTTGCTTTTACAAACTCTATTATCTATTTATTTTTTTCCAACTTTATTGACATGTAATTGACACATAACATTGTGTAAGTTTAAGGTGTTTGGCATGATGGCTTGATACATTTATGTATCGCAAAATCATTGCCACAGTAAGCTTAGGTAACACTTCCATCACTTTACATAATTACCGTTTTGTGGTTATATGTGGAAAAGACATTTAAATTCTACTCTATTTATAACTTTAAAATATACAATAAAATATTGTTAACTATAGTCATTATGCTGTACATTGGAGCCACAGAATGTATTTATCTTATAACTGGAAGTTTGTACCCTCTGACCAATATCTTTCCCATTTTCCCCACCCACCCCCAACCCCTGGAAACCACCTTTGTACTCTCTGTATAATTCAGCTTTTTTGGATTCTCCATATAAGTGAGATCATACACTACTTGTCTTTCTGTATCTGACTTATTTCACTTAGCATAAATGCCCTCAAGGTCTGTGTTGCTTCAAAGGCAAGGTTTCCTTCTTTCTCACGGATGAATAGTATTCCATTGTATATATACCACTCTTTCTTTATCTATTCACTTGTAGATGGACATTAAGTTTGTTTCTATTTCTTGGCTATTGTAAACAGTCCTGCAATGAACACAGTAGTGAAAATACCTCTTTGAAATCCTAATTTACATTTCTTTCTGATATATACCCAGAAGTGGGATCGCTGGATCATAGGGTAGTTCTATTTTTAATTTTTTGGAGAGCTTCTGTAATATTTTCTATACTGACTGTGCCAATTTCCATTCCCATCAATAGTGTACCAGGGTTCCCTTTCTTCCACACCCTCATCAATACTCATTATCTCTTGTCTTTTTGGTAATGGCCATCCTAACGGTATTAGGTGATGCTTCATTGTAGTTTTCACTCACAATTCCAGATGATTAGTGATGTCAAACACCTTTTAGTATACCTGCTGGCCGTTTGTATGTCTTTTTTGAGAAATGTCTATTCAAGTCCTTTGCCCATTTTTTAATGATTTTTTTTTTTTTTGCTACTGAGCTGGAGTCATCCTTTATATTAACATATTAACATATTTTGGATATTAACACCTTATCAGATATATGATTTACAACTATTTTCTCCTTTTCCATAAGTTGCCTTTTCAGTCTGTTGATTTTTTTTTTTTCTGTGCAGAAGCTTTTTAGTTTGACGTAGCCCCATTTGTTTATTTTTGCTTTTGTTGCCTGTGTTTTGATGTCATATCAAAAACATCGTTGCCAAACTGATGTCAAGAAGGTTATATCCAATGTTTTCTTCTAAGAGTCTTACATTTAAGTCTTAAATCCATTTTGAGTTAATTTTTGTGTAGGTGTAAGATAAGGGTCCATTTTCATCTTTTTCGTATGGATGTTCAATTTTTCCAGCGTCATTTGTTGAAGAGACTTTACTTTCCCCATTGCATAATCTTGGCATCGTTGTCAAAGATTAGTTGACCATATGTGCATAGGCTCATTTCTGGGCTCTCTGTTTTGTTCCATTGGTCTATGTATCTGTAGTAATGCCAGTACCATGCTGTTTTGACTGCTTTGTAATGTAGTTTGAAATCAGGAAGTCTGATAACTCCAGTATTGTTCTTCTTTTGCAAAATTGCTTTATCTATTAGATGTCATTTTTTATTTTATACAAATTTTAGAATAATTTCTTCTATTTCTGTGAAAAATGCTGTTGGAATGTTGATAGAGATTGCATTGAATCTATAGATGGCATTTAATGATCCGCTTCTTCCAGGGACATTGGGAAGTCAATCCCTTAACTCCAAGTGATGGGTATTGAATCACCTAAGGCAATAGTATCAAAACCACTCTCCCTTTTTCAAGTGGTTGTAGTATTAGCAAGATATGACGTATTCTGAGACACATGTCATAAAGAGAGGCTTTCTGTGGATATTCAAGAAATATTTTATTAATATAGTCTCAATTCCTGTTTCAGTTCTGGGTATTATTGTGTAAGAACATCATCCTTGAAGCTGATACAGTTGTTTTTTAATAGAGAATGAAGGCACAATACTAAACTCAGCTTCATGGAACTGTGGATGGCATGGCAGAAAGAAGGAACAATGCTAGGTTCTTGTTGATATCACTGACTTACTGAATTAAGCAGTCCTGGAAGTGCATTTTTCATGTGCTTCTTGTAATTCGAGATAGTAAATGTTCTAGATGTTAAAGCCCTCTCCAGTGGGTTTTCTGTTATATACTATCTAAAGAGCCCAGGTAATACAAAGGAGTGGAATCAGAATTTAAATTCTCAAAGATCACACCCCAGGAAGATTACTAAAGTTCTTACTTCAATAAGAAAAAAGATGAAAAAGAAGAGTGGAAGCATTTATCAAAGGCAAGCTAAAGCACATGAAATAAAAATATCTATAATAATGAACACATCATGACAACATAACTATTTGGGCAACTGGATTTGAGTAATTTTAAATTTTGGTCTCTGACAATCCTTTGTTTTCATTTTATTGAAAAAATATATGGCATTTTAAAAGATCAAGACCTCATAATTTTTAGAAAGTAATAGAAAGCATCAATTGAGTTATTATTAAGCTGCACTATAAAAATGTTGGGAAACATGTTAAATTATAATGGCAACTCGTAGGTGGTATACATTCCTGCATATATCTTGACCTCAATATTTACCCCAAATCACCTTTTGATCAGTCTTATACTTTGATAACTTTTTAAAAACTTGTCTGCCTTTTCCAGACCTTTCATTATGTTGCCATTTCATGATTTTATTTTTTTAAATGAAGAAACACTCACAGACTGCAAACATTTATTCAGCAAAATTATCCCAGCATCCCTCAATAACATTTTGAAAACAACCCTGTATTTTTCAAAATATGCTTGTAATAGGTGCTGCCAATACTCCCTCAAAAGTAATAGTTTTCTTCCCAATTTTATCATTGTTTCTTTGGTAGCCTTCTGTTTAGTTACATTTTTAAACATATCTGTCAAAATGCCATTCCTAACAAGCTTATATAAATTTAGCTTTTATTTAATTAACCTTTCTTCAGTAAGAATTTTTATTCAAAATTCTTTGTTTCTATATGTTCTGCATTCTCTTCATATGAAATGGAAAAGCTTTCTAGAATTTTTCTTTTTGAATATAGAGAGATGAATTTTAGCCGTGTAGAAGTTGAAAATTTGAATGATGTCAGTTGTAGTCAAGGTCACACCAAAAATATATTTTAATACAGGAGCTGGGCCTCCCTGGTGAGAACTACACAAGTTTGATATAGAAAAGAAGAATATAAGAACAACCCTTCTCTGGGCCCATCACCAATTTAAAACAACATGTCCTGTCCATAGCTGAGCCCACATAGACTATGCAAATGTAGACAGGGGGATAAGGCACCATAATCAGATACAGTAGGTGGAAACAAATATGCTTGAAAAGTGTGAATTTATTTAAAACAACAGACAGCTCAAGAAGTTACACTTTTTAGAAAAGCACATATTTTAAAAAATCACTTTGAGACAAACCAATTACCATATGCTGTGAGGTTTGAATTCATCCTAAAATGAAAATGTGTTAAAAACTGTCAATTACATTTTTTTTTTCTTTACTGGTGATGCTTTTGAGCATTTCCTTTTGGATTCTATCAATTAAGTGTTGGCTTTTTTTGTGAACTAGAGTACCTTACAGTAGTCAAATAACATAGGCAGTATGGGATAGAGAAATTAAACGTCACACACACAAATATACACACACACACAATGTTCTAGGTTCTAGTTTTACCAATTAATGCTTTTAAAAACACAACCCATATTAATTTATTTTTAGTAAGGCTGTAATGTGAGATGATGTCGTAGATTCTCCTTGCTGCTGTAAAAAATTACCATACACTTAATAGCTTAAAACAACACAAATTAATTGTCTGCAGGTCAGAAGTCCAAATGGATCTTGCTGGGCTAAAAATCAAGCTGTCGGGAGGGCTGTGTTTAATCTGGATGCCCACAGGGAAAATTTCTTTCTCTTGCCTTTTCCAGAGATTGTTGCCTCCCTGGCTTGTGACTCTGAACTCTGCTTTCCTCTTAAAATCATCACACCTCTTCTTGACTCTGATCCTCTTACAGTGACCCTTGTAATTAGACTGGGTCTTCCCAGACAAATCAGAATAATCTCCTCATCTCATGGTTTTTAATTAAAGCACATCTGCAATGTCCCTTCTGCTATGCAAGGTAACGTTTTCACAGGTTCTAGTGATAACAGCCTGGGCACTATTCTGTCTACCACAGATGATGTTTGTGACACAACATCAAATGCTCAGAGTACCCTCCTTTTCAATCCTAGAATATCTTCTTTCCTCAGCTAAAATATTTCATCATTTCATGAATTCTAGATTTCATATTTATAGAAAAACATACAAAATTATTCAAATACTTTTTACAAAAATTATGATGTTGCAGCTGAGTAAATAAAATAAATTTGAGAGTGTTTAGAAAATTTGAGGCTGTACACAGAATTTACACATTAAAAGAAAGATTTCTATAGAAAGTCTGTGAGAGCCTTAAAAATATTGCTAATGAAACAAACTCTTCCTTCTCTTTAAAAAGTTATTTACTTAGGAAAGAGTTAGAGAATAATAATGATGAGAAATTCAGTTTTTCATACGCACACATATTGATTTTATGTTTTATTTTTGTCTTTATGGAAATTTATGTTCTTCATATAAAACTTTAAAATTATAGGGAAAATTGCAACATCCACCTAAAGACAATCACTCTCAGTATTGCTCCTGAATTCTTTCATGTCCATGTAGCTTTGTGTTCCTTTTACATGCATTTTTTCATTAACATTAGTCCAATCATAGTTTATATATTTAATTTTTACCCTGATTTTTAACACATTTTTATAGGGAATACTTATAATATTATGCACTTAAAAGTTAATTAAATCATGTTTAATTATCTTGCATTTATTAATCATTTAGATTGTTTTTATTTTTCATTAATATATATGTAATGAACATAATAATGCACTTTTTGTCATGAGAACAATATAATGAATGTAAAATTTTAAAGCATTTCTAAAAGCTGCTTTTCTACCAGAGGTAATTAAATTTTATTGATGGAGGAACATAAGCCTGTATTTTAATCCACCTGAACATATTACAGATAAATTTCAGAGGATTAAATAATGTAAGAAAAGCCATGTTAATGAAGACTGTTAACATTATATAAAAGCATATGTTTTAGATATTTTTACCATCTGATTTTGTTTCTAAAATATGTCAAATGTATTTGAAATCTTTGATCAAATATCAAAAGAAATATGAAGCACGTAAGATATATCCAAAAAGAAAATAGAAATTAAATTTAGTGATGTCTTCTTTTTAAAATATTGAGCAATAAGGCTAATTAATTTGGTAACATAATCTAAACCAGTATTTTTCGATTAAAATAAATTTAAAAAACATTTCTCATTTTTCTATTGGTACCTTTTTGTCTCTGCTATATATTTAAATGAGTAATAAAGTATCAGATAAATGTTAATTACTCATATTTCACAGATTATTGTCCTGAAACACCCTTAAAAATATAAGTATTATGAAAAGGAGAATGAGAAATAGCAAGACATATTGTTATTGGGGGGAAAAACACTTAAAGGAAAACTCTTTGTTGTTTTAAGGAAAAGCCATCAGTATTTGATTTCCAAGCAAGAATAATTTCTGTTGTGGGAAAAAAGGAAGGTATTTTATTTAACCACAGTTTTATTAATAAGCCAGACTTTACATAACTCTGTTCTACCATTTACTAGAATAAAGGTCTGATATGCTATTTAAGTCCAGACCATAAAAAACATGCAGTTACTTGGAGATGATTTCACTCAGCAATACAATGAACATGGAAAGCAGTAAGGGGAACAAAACCATGCAGGAACGACATTTCAGCCTTTACACATTATTAATACTGACATCAATACCAAGATTTTTACTCTCAGACAAGGATGGGCACATTGAGTTATAGAGCATGTGGCAAAAGTTGGACTTTAGTATGTCATTTGTTTGAATGTCTCTAGATTTCTAGCAATATGTTTAATTAATAATACCCTTTTAAAAAATAACTGATTAAATTTAATTTTGGATTGATAGCACATACATATCTTACATAAAGATAGCACAAAAGTAAAGATACACACACACACAAATCACCAAAGCATTAGCATGAGCATTGCCACTCATACCAGCAAGTATCACATCAAAATAAAGATAAGGTGCAAAACTCACGTGGTTCTCTTAGAAACACAGCTGCCCATCCAGAGAACCATCCATAAACTTATAGTGATTCAACGTGATCCTTCTTAAAAAACCAGATTTATTTGAATCAGGATTGGAAGCTTTCCTGGAAGAGAGTTTAAAAGGTTGGCTAGACAAATTGCTATAAAAGAAATAGGATTACATGGAGTCTCTTGGATATTTAAATTGAAAATAAAAATTAGAGACCTCTATCGATATTATGAACATCTTAGTATTTCCCATTTCAGCATTAAAGTCTTTCTTTTCTGTGTCCTAGTTGTACAAATTTTACTGACCTCATTTATAGAGATAAATGGTAGAATAACCATGACAGCACAAATTATAAAGATATGCTTAATGAATAAGTCAGAAGCTGGTTGTTGAAAAGATGAATACTTTATACAAAATTTTAGTCGATCACTGGAAGAAGATTGAAGTTACAAATAAGAAAACATTAGAAAAAAATAAAGTCTTTTTAAACAACCTAATGTATCATGAAACATTAAACAGGTCCTCATCAATATCAGCTTGAATCAAAGGTAATAGTGATTGAAATTAATAACAGGAGTATAAAATGGACAGATAAGCAACAAGATACATAGACTATATTCCCTTTTTATTACAAAATAATTTTAGGGTGCAAAAACCAGTGTTGCTGTATCCTAAAGATCTGTTGAGAAGTTATGGATAGTGTTTTCATTCACAAGTATTAAAATACTTGTCCATCAAAATACGTATATTTTGGAACATGGTGATCATTACATTAAAATACTTAATTTTGTATAGTACTTTAAATTATGTTAATAAAGCTGCCTGGATTTCTTAAAATTGTAATTTTTTTTTCTCAGAATGGTGGATACTTGATAACATTTCTGAACCTCTCCTTAGTAAAAGTGTTTGCATGACAGTAAGAAAGACCAACTGGCATTATGCATATTGAAAACCTGAGTTTTTATATTTTTTCCACAGTGTGATAGATAAATACCCTGAAATTGAGTATCCTACGTGCTGCTAGATTTGATGTTGCTCGCTAGGTACTCGAAGGGCAGAGCAACTTGATGTACATTTATCTAAAAAATAATATAAAATGATTTAATGACTATATTGTATATATTCTTGTAATTTTATGCACGATTCTTTAATTAAAAGCAGCTGTGTAGAACAGACAATACTGAAAAGCATGGATAGGCCAATATGATAAAATATGGGTCATCAATTAAGTTATATTTATAACTGACTTGATTGAATCATTAAATAAATTAAATGTTAATTTTGAAGAAAATATCATTAGCCACAAATTTAAAAGATGGCACATAATTTTTCAATTCAAGAGAAGTATAATGAGCTAATTTCTAAGCTCGATCTAAGTATAATTTGGGCATTTTTGGATGCATAATAAAGACTTCAAGTGATCTGAACAACGCAGAGTAGTGTTATAGTAAAAACATACCACAAATCATAGCAATTAAAGCCACCCTGAGAGGTTCTCTTGTGTGTTCCCTTAATCCAGTTCAAGTCCTAAAACTCGATTATTATAGAAAAATTCATTATATTTTGACCTCCAGAGAAAGGAGTTTCACAAAATATAGCTCTTATGAGTATACCTTTACATTCGTGGAACTCATTCCTGTCACTTGCATTTGAGTATTTTTAACATCTAGCTCTATTTATGATGCAGTTATACATGCTCTGAAAATCTTTGTTTCACATTTCCCATGGGTATATTCTTAAAAGTTAGATATAAATATATTACATAGAACCTCCACTCTGATATTATATCAGTGAAATATAATCGAAGATGTGTTATCTAAAATCTTATACCTTAAGCCAACTCTTGCCTAGATTTCTCTAAGATGTTGGAGAGGACGCTGCTGGTTGACAAGTCAATAACCATTGCAATTCATCCTTATTAACAAACAGATAATATAAATTGATGAAATTTACATGCAAGCAAACAGGGAATAATTTGTAATTGTTCCAAGCCAATTATGACATTTTTTATTCTTTTGTGCCAATGACTGGTCTAACTATGAATTTTTTTTTTCTCTTACTCCCTTCCTGTCCAATCTGGGGGGCTCTCTAGCCAGGATATAAACCCTGGATCTACGATAACTATCTCAGAATTGTAGAGTGAAAGCCTTAGAAATAAGGCTAATTTCCCAAGGGTAGCAAAGGAGGAGAGAAAAAGGCCTGAATCCAAGAACAGCAACCACAGACCCTTTGACTACTGACTACTCATTAGGGAATAACAAAATCCAAAACTCTTGACTATTCTTTAAACATACAGTAAATATTCTTAGCGTTTAAGCTATCTTATTCACATTTTCTGTTATTACAGCCAAAAATATTCCTTTCTCATACAACTTTTATTTGCCTTGATCTTTTTTTTCTCTTGTAACACAATGAGCTTAATTTTGAGTTGCATAAACCTAAGAAAGGATGACCTTGTTTTTATTTTCCTCAGTCATTCTTAATTAATGTACATGTTTTATGAAAAGTAGAAGATAGTGATTTAGAAAGAAAATAAAATAGTACTCATGTTAATATTTTATGTTAATTCATCAAATTTCCTAATATACACATACACACATAAATGACAGAAATAAGTGTATTTCAATGGTGACTATATATCTATGTATGACTATATGCATACAACTATATATATATATATAGTTGTATGCTAAGACATGTAGTTTTGTTACTAATTTTTTAAATAATTTTATTTTTTAGAGCAGTTTTAGGTTCACAGCAAATAGAACACAAGGTACAAGATTTCCCATATAATTGCTGCCCTCACACATGCATAGCTCCCTCAAATAATGACATCTCATACCACAGTGGTAAATTTATTACAATTGATGGGCATATATTGATGATTATACTACATGATTGTCACTCATACGCTGACTCATTCTAATGTACAGTCTATGGGTTTTGAAAAATGTATAATGAGGTGTATACGTCATTATAGTATCAATCAGACTAGTTTGCCCTAAACATATGTACAAAATGTTCATATCAAAATAAAGATGAACTACTCACAGCTAGTACACTCATTTATACAGCTAATAACATGAATATAGCTCATATATATAATGCAAACCTATTAAGGTGGTTTTTTAAAAGTTATTTCCATAAAATGTATTTTATAGCTTTATTGATGTAAAATTGATACACAAAAATGCACATATTTAATGTATACAATTTGATAATTTTCTACATATGCATGCACTCATGATAATAAACATAACTACATATCCAAAAATTTCCTTTTGAACTTGTAATATGATATATTAAAATTGTTGAAAAAGTTTTAACCAGAATGAGACATATGTTTGGTTGTTTTAAATTTCTGGTATCATAGTATATTTCTATTTTTAGAACTTTATTTTCAGCTCTGAATAACTTTCCAAAAAATATTGATTTGTGTCTGAATAAGCAATTACTGAAAATTGATTCTTCAACTAAATAGGAAATTTTCACAAGATTATACCTTATTTCAAGCTGGCAACATTTTTCTTAAAGTCTCTATTTTTTAATCAAAATCAATGAAAAATAAATATTTATTCATGATGTATTTACTTTATTTCAAATCAAATTGCAATATAACTATTCCAATTAAGCCAGCATTCTTATATTTGATTAAGAAAATGAAATTATCTAAAATAATCCATGTTATGACAATAATTACCCAAGTTATAAAAATTAAGTAACAACTATAAATGGTAACAATAGCAACTAAGTGTAGTCATGGATACCGTTGTGTCTAGCAAATCTAAGGAAAAAAGAAAAAGATATTTTCTATTTCCCCATGTCAGTCACATATCATCTAGGAAAAGATTCTGGTTTGGTTCATGTTCCATGCTTACTTCAGAACAATTTTTGTGGTCAGAAGTACAATGGTCAGGTCTGAGTCCTGGGGTTTTGTGAAGCCAAGAAAACAGTATTTTTACTGGCTGGAGAAAATTTCTCAATAACGGATTGGTGAGCTTGGGCTGCTGATCACACAAAAAAATAGATGCACACTGAATGTGCATCTAGGGTAAAGAGGTTTTTAAAATATTATTTATATTCTGGTTCATATTATTATTTCCCAGAAAATAGCCTTAATGTTCTGAATGCCTTTAAGTGAGATTTTAATATAACTAAGCAACATTATAAAGCTAAAATCCATAGATGAACAATGACAGTAATCATCCAAAATAACATTGAAAGAATATATTTCTAGCAGTTGTATTTTCTTGTAAATTGTTCTAAGCCACAATTTCTTCTCTGCCTATTTTTATATGTGCACGCCATTTTGCTGTAAGAAACCAGAATACTTTAAAAAAAGACGTTATTTCATTTTTGTATTATGACAAAAATCCAAGAGAGCTCACACATTGCCCTCTCATGAAATTTGCTTCTCAGACAATATTTTAAGGTTTGCACCTTTTTTTTTTTCACATGCTTACAGCAATCATTTAGTTTGAATATCTGTATCGAATAACAGGAGATACTATAAAGCAGATTGTATTTTTTCACACTTTTGGCTACATATATGTATGAATATCTTACTTCTTCCTAAAATAAATCCAGTCCTTTGCCAGTATAGTTAAAATTCTGAAGTTTATTACTGCTTTATGGAAATGAAGTTCATTTCAAGATTAACTGCTGCATTTAAAACACTCAAAAAAGTCATGAAAAATTTAATGCAACCTTAAATTTTGAACATATTTTTATAAGTGTACATGTTAAGAGCACATTTCACTTAGAAGCTTACAACACATCTCTTGTTATTTTAAAGACATCAGAATGTACTTAGATTAGTGTGTTTTGTTGTTTTAAACATAAGCCTATTAAATTAGGGAGGATAAGCTAACTTAGTTCATTTGCTGTTTTAAAGGTCTTCTAAAAGTTACCACTATCACTAATTATTGTTGAAACATAGTTATAAACCTCCCTGCCACCTCTTATATGTCTCCCCTAGGGAGACACTGTAAGAAATGATCCATAAAAGCAGATTTAAAAGTGGTCTCAACAATAGTGTATAAACAACTATAGTAATATTTGCACAGTAAAGGCATTGAAATAAACCAAATGGTCTCTTTCCCATCTTGAAGGTTAAATTGAGTGCATATTTACTTTCTCTTTAATTATAACCTTTATTGTTCAGGGCAACTTTCAAACAAAAGACATTGTGCATAATTCAAATATAATTTTTCAGGTCAATGCATAAATTGAAAAAACATAGCATAGTATTTAGATAACTCATATGGCTAGGCATTGCATCTTTCTAAAAATTATAGCTTATTTTTTAATTTAGTTGATATGGAAGTTGTGTATACCTTCGTTCCTTAGCTATATTGAGAGATCATTTTGCACAGAGAATCTTTTTATCATTTGCTTCTGAACATTACATAACCTCTTGGAGCCTCATTTGTAAAACATATAGGAGAATACTTAAAACACAGTGTTTCCTTGAGAATCAAATATGGTGATACCCATTAACCAAGCACAGTAGATCATACCAACTTTTAAAAGTAGGTTAATTAAAAGTAGGAAATTTAAAACTGAACATATCAACCCACAAATTAGACTAATTATCAGCACTCCTTACTTACCCTTGACTAAAGAATAAAGGATATGTCAGCTATTGAATGTGAAATATTGGAAGTCTTTATTAAGCCTAATAGTGTTCTATGGTATACTTCTTTTATCAATATCAATATGATAAATGAAATAACTGATAATTATTAATCCATCCCATGATGTATCTACAATGTAATGTGTCTGTTTTCTTGATTTTATACATCAGGAAACAGGTATTGAGAAGGCTTATAATTTGCCTCAAATCACTAATCCTTCTACCCAGTATCATATTTAAAGGATAATGTCAATTATTAGATATCAAAACATTTTAATAACTGTTAAACAAATTTGACAATACAATTAGACAATATATCTGTAAGATGTCTGAAACAGTGCAGGAAGCAAAAAAGGCAACCTAGTCCATTTACAGAAGGTGACACTTAAGTTCACTCCCATCTGTAATGCTTAAGGTTCCTGTAGGGGTAGAAGTCATACTGGAAAAGGGGGAACTGCTGGGAAAAAGGATAAACTTTGCGAGTCCTACTCAAAGCCTTGCTCTAGAAATTACGACAGATGTGCTTGTGTGTGTGTGTGTGTGTGTGTGTGTGTGTGTGTGTATCTTGGGGATGAGGTGTATTCTCATGCACTATGTTTATTAAAAGGAATCCCAACTCAACTAGTCAAGGCTGCTTGTATTAAAACTCTTTCAATTAATTATCTTTTCCTCTAATGAGGTAAAGATGGTGGAAATCAAGAGAATGCTAGGTGAGACTTCTCTTCAACAAAAATTAAAACTAAAAAAACCCAAAAATCAGTGAGTGAAAAAGTGGTTAATTTATGTAAAGCAGGATATTTAGGAGGCTTTTCAGAGATATATGTACTGTCTATACTGTGGAGGTTGTCCCAAAGGTTGCCTATAGACTTATAGTCAGAAGTCTCTTACAGCCTGCTAACATTGTCATCAAGCAAAATTGTTTTGATTCTATTCCATTTCAATTAAAAAATATTTTAACCTAATCTTCTGATTTCATGCTTATTTCTGAGAACTAAAATTTTAAAGCCAGTAACAATTATATTTTCTGTTTGTTATGTAAAGAAAAAATGGGTCGCAGAAAAGCTTGACTAGGATCAGTTGGAAAATCTTCCAACTTCATGGATTTAGAACGTTAGCACTTACTGCCCAGGATACAATATCTGAGATAGGCCCCCACTTTCTCATATGTGATTTTAAAATCTATCCCCAAGTATCAATTCTAATAGACAACACATTCAGTTATTTAATGTTGATAGTTACCCATGCTGTATCTTTTAATATATTTGTCAAACTCTTTCACAAAAAATTTACATATATAAATATGGTTTTAGGTGATGCACCTATCTCAGTATCAAAAATGTCTTATCTGTTCCCTAAAGTTCAGGAAGAAATGCACATATGGTTGTTGACTTTGGAGTCAGGTAACTCTGAATAAAGTTCTAAAACTCTGGGTAAGTTCTTCACCATTTCTTAGCCTCAGTTGCATTTGTTGTAAATACTTTATTATGGACTTAATTTAGGGAGCTATTTGTATTTCCTCTGACCAGATTACACCAATATGTATTTAGTTTTGGTTACCATAATTTTTTCTAAGGCTAGAAGGTATGTACAAAGGATAGTGAGAATGGAGGAGAATCTAGAGGTTTTGCCACATAATAGAGAATTGAAGTGCTTACAAAAGAAGAAATTTAGTGGTTTATGATGAATGGGTTCAAACAGTGGAAGCATTTTCTAGTATTTTCTGTAAAAAAAAATCAAGTGGTGTTTTATTATGATGTAATGAAAAAGATAAAATTGATTTCTCTATGTAATTTACTAGATAGTAAAATCTAATATTAAACTATTTAATACAACTTGAATTTAATAAAACAACTTAATAAAACTCCTATGCAGAAATGGTATTATAGCCACCACTTGTTGAAAAAAAAGATGAGTGATTGAGACTTCCCACATGATGAAACGGAAAAATGTGTCACTTTAAATAGAAAGCTTGTAAACTCAGAGGAAAGGATTTTCAACTTTCAGTTTTATAACTCTAAGGTGCTTTAAAAAATGCTACAGGAATTATTTGTTTTCCAGAGCAAATTTCCAACCCTTGAAGTTTAAAGCAGGCTATTCTAGGAATAACCACATGCCAATCATGAAAAAATATGAGACAAGTATTAATATTCATAACTCTAAATATGAAGATATGAAAAGATCAATATAAATATTTTCAGATGAAAAATGGGCATTGTTTTTATGGTCTAAATAAGATGATTGTTCAATGCAGGCTATTAATTAAGTAAATTAAATCCCATGAACTTTATTTTTAAAACTAAACTAAAAAAAATAAACACAAAAACAAAGAAATAGAAAATTATTCAAAGAAGAGTGTTATGGCCTGAACTGTGGCCTCCCTTTTGTTGAAGCTCTAACTCCCAATGTTCCTTTTGTTCTTTGGAAATATGGTCTTTAGGAGGTAATTAAGGGTATACGAACTCATAAGGCTGGGCCCCTAATCTGACAGGACTGTGGACTTAGAAGAAGAGGAAGAGAGAGACACAGTGAGAAGGCGGCCATGTGCAAGCCTCACCAAAACCAAATCCTGCTATGAGAATCAACTGTTGTTTAAGCCACCCAGTCTATAGTCTTTTGATATGGCTGCCCAAGCAGATTAATACAAAGAACAAAGTGAATTCAATTCAGCAAATATTTATAAACTTACTGCATGCAAGACTTTCTGTGAAGTGCTAAGACACTTGACACATTATTTTTCATTAAATAGGTAAAAACATACAATTGTACCTTTTCTTACCAAAGAAGAGATCATTCAAAAAGAATAGAAACCTATACAAGCCACAAAACATACGTAAATATGCAAATGTGTGTATGTTTGTGTGTGTAGAAAGAGAGAGAAAAAAAGAGAGCAAGAGACTGGGACCGGTGGGGCAGAAGTGAATACACATTTTTAGAGAATTAGATTATTATCCTATTAGTAGCTTTGGATAGCAATAACACATTCATGTTTTAGTAAACAATAAATTAAGAAAGTTTAGCTAGTTCTCCTAATTTTTATAGTGATGCCTCATAAAATTCAAGCCTTTTTAAACTGGAGTCCATGTGCAAAACATCACTGTTCTTTGGCAAGAAAGCATTGAAAGTCCTAAGTGTGCTGTAAATAGAAATGAACTCCCAAATCATATTGAAGTGAAACACTGCTATAGTGAAGACACTTTGTCTCAAACAGAATCACACCAAGTTTCTTTTGTCCCACTTAAACCAACTGCCTAAGTTCAAAAATATAGGCTCTTCCTTCTAAACCAGAAAGAAAACAGAGGATTGAGGCAATTTCCTGGGTGATTATCACAATTCAATGCCTCACTTTTCTACAGAGCTCTCTGTCAATTATTCTTATTTAATGGAAGTAGAAATTTTGGAAATGAATATATTTGAGTGACAGTATTTTTTTTTCTAAAAATTGCTGAAGAAAAGCGAACCTTAAAGAAAAAAAAGCATATCCACTTCATGAGACCAGAACAGAGCTATTGCCTTTTCTGAGGTAATAGCAGTACAGCCATTCAAACAGGGCTGTAACTCCAAAAATAATTTTATCCTCCAAATTGCTGATCACTACATTCATTCTATAATGATACTTAGAGATAAGTATGTTATATGAGAATTTACACAGGGTAAGATGTTTATTTGTACACATATTTGTTTTTTCAGTAAATTTATAAAATATATTCACATGATAGATCATGATGATACATTGATGGAAAGGCAGAAGTGTCGCCCTCTTTGATTACAGAAGTGAGGGAAAAACAGTAATCAGACTATATATATGTGTGTGTGTTAAATACAATCATAAAATGATAAATGATAAATACTATTATAAACTGATAACGTTATGATAAATCCTATCATAAATAGGTATGAAAAGTGATATTGTAAAAATCACGTGAAATGATATGGAAGAAAATTAATAGGGAAGTTTGTCTAAAGATGTGATTTTCAAGGTAAAATCTGAATGAAAAATGGAGCCAACTGTGTGAAAACATGGAGAAATATTCCAGAAATCAGAGCAGAAAAACAAAATCATAAGGCACAGAAGAGTTGGAGTGGGGATTGATAAACTTTTTCTGTGGATAGCCAGTTCGTAAGCAGTTTAGGCTTTAAGGGTCATGTATGATCTTTGTCACATATTATCCTGTTTTCATTTAAAACCCTTTTCAAATCTACAAACCATTCTCAATTCATGGACTGTATTAAAACAGCCCACGGGTTAGATTTAGCCCACAGGTTATGGTTTGCCAACCCCTGAATTAGAAGAAGAAATAGTAGACAAATAAGGATGGGGTTTAGTTGGTTAAATAGCAGAGCCAAGATTCAAGACAGTCTGATTTAAAAGTGTGGTCTCGGGCTTCCCTGGTAGCACAGTGGTTGAAAGTCCGCCTGCCAATGCAGGGGACATGGGTTCGTGCCCCGGTCCGGGAAGATACCACATGCCGTGGAGCGGCTAGGCCTGTGAGCCATGGCCGCTGAGCCTGTGTGTTCGGAGCCAAAAAAAAAAAAAAGTGTGCTCTCAATCATTATCCTACCCTACTTTACCACAGTAAGTATAGATACAATTCATATAAATAGCAGAAAGATATAAATTATAAATCATTCCTTAAAAAACTCTGAGAAGGTTTCTCTGGGTAGATGATAGCTATACAGAAAGTTAGGTGATGCCCTGTTTTAATTTCTTCTGTTTTAAACTATTTGGTCTTAAACAAAAGACATCTGTCTTTTTCTTCTGGCTAAGTCAGTGAAATGCATGTAAATCAAATACTTTTTCTATGTCCAGAACTTTGCTAGGCTCCATGATACAATGATAGCAGTAAAGTTGAAGGCACAGTTTAATGTTCCTGAGTGAGGCATTATGGACTGGGTGAAAGAGAAGACCTTTTGAAGTCATATTGTAATAAATTGAATTTCACATTGGCAATTTCTTTAGTTGTGTGACCTCAAGCTTATAATTGCCTTACATCTCTGGACCTGATTTGCTTTTTCTATATAAGAAGTTTAAATTAAAAAGTAATTCACAAGTTCCAAGTTTAAAAAAATAGCAATTATGAAACAGCAATCATAGTCTCTTACATATACTTCCCTCTTTCTCTCTTTCTGATTTTGAAAAAAATCAGTTTTCTTCAGCTGTAAAAGTCAAATATATACATATAATAAATTTACTAAAGTACATATATTTTGGACTTTAATGTTTAGGTATAGAAATATAACTAAAGACAAAAGTAAGCAAAGTAGAGAAATACCCATGATTCAGGAGGAGGAATGAAAGAATAAAATGCTCCAACAGAAGAATACTGTTCCCAAAATGTGAACAGATACATTATAAAATGAGGGGATAAAAAACAAAGAATCCAGAGGAGAAAATATGAGCATGAAACTTAAGCTAAAGTTCCCCCGGGCTGGACACTTTGACTGTTTTTCCAAAAAATAGCACACCTGAGTCTTCCATGGCTTAATATTATTGGGGAAAGGGGAAAAAAAAAGTAAATGTGTGAATTAAACTTCTATAGCCACCATAAAAAATTACCACAAAATGAGTGGCTTAAAACCCACTTGTGACCTCACAGTTTTCATAGGTCATAAGTCTAGGCATGCAACGGCTTAGGTGGTTTCTCAGCTCTTGTGTCTCACAAGGCCAAAATAAAGGTGTTGGCAGGGCCACTTTTCTTAGAGTGGGCTCTGGGGAATATTTTGCTTCCCAGCTCATTTAAATTGTTGGTAGAATGCAATTCCATTCATTTGTAGGACTGAGGCTCCCATTTCCTTGCTGACTGTCAGCTGGAGACCATCCTTACCTCCCAGAGGACTCTTATCAGGACCTTGCATGTGGGCCACTCCAACTCAGAGCGAATGGCCATACCTCCAGGCCTTCTCATTTTGCAGCCTCTCTTCTTCCTCTTGGTACTGCATCTCCTAGACTGTCTGTTCTGCCTATTTTTACTATTTGTAAAGACTCAAGGGATTACGTTGGATCCCCTGGGACAATCCAGAATAATGTCCCCATTCTAAGGTTCCTAATTTTAATCACATCTGGAAAGTCACTTTTTAGGGCTGCATATTCACAGGTTCTGGGAATTAGGGCATGGGAAATTTTGGCTGAGCCATTATTCCGATACCACTATATATGTATATGTATATGTATGTGTATGTGTATATGAATGTGTGTATACATATTTGTGTGCATTACATACATGTATATAAAACTCCAGATAGATGGATAAATATAGATAAAGATAGAGATAGTTTGAATGGTTTTAAATAGGGTTGGATGTAGAATTGGTGGCAATTTTTAGAAAAGTACATAATATTCTCAGTTGACCTTTAGTTATTCCATGCATTAAAATTGAGATTGTTGAAGAATAAAAGAAAATAATTGAAGAGGCAAATTTCCATATGGTTTGTAACCAGACATGAAAGTAGCAAATATTCCTTCCACGAGTTCATGATCACATTAATTACACTTCAAGTACTCAGTAGTCCAAAAATGGGCAGAAGATCTAAATAGACATTTCTCCAAAGAAGATATACAGATTGCCACCAAACACAAGAAAGGATGCTCGACATCCCTAATCATTAGAGAAATGCAAATCAGAACTACAATGAGGTATCATGTCACACTGGTCAGAATGGCCATTATCAAGAAATCTACAAATAATATATACTGGAGAGGGTGTGGAGAAAAGGGAACCCTCTAGCACTGTTGGTGGGAATGTAAATTGACACAGCCACTATGGAGAACAGTATGGATATTCCTCAAAAAACTAAAAATAGAACTACCATATGACCCAGCAATCCCACTACTGGGCATACACCCTGAGAAAACCAGAATTCAAAAAGAGTCATGTACCACAATGTTCATTGCAGCACTATTTACAATAGCCAGGACATGGAAGCAACCTAAGTGTCCATCGACATAGGAATGGATAAAGAAGATATGGCACATATATACAATGGAATATTAGTCAGCCATAAAAGGAAACAAAATTGAGTTATTTGTAGCAAGGTAGATGGACCTACAGACTGTCATACAGAGTGAAGTAAGTCAGAAAGAGAAAAACAAACACCGTATGCTAACACATATATATGGAATCTAAAAAAAAAGGTTCTGAAGAACCTAGGGGCAGGACAGGAATAAAGACTCAGACATAGAGAATGGACTTTAGGACATGGGGAGGGAGAAGGGTAAGCTGAGGCAAAGTGAGAGAGTGGCATGGACATATATACACTACCAAATGTAAAACAGATAGCTAGTGAGAAACAGCCGCATAGCACAGGGAGATCAGCTCGGTGCTTTGTGTCCACTTACAGGGGTGGGATAGGGAGGGTGGGAGGGAGACACAGGAGAAGAGAGATGTGGGGATGTATGTATGTGTATAGCTGATTCACCTTGTTTTACAGCAGAAACTAACACGCCATTGTAAAGCAATTATACTCCAACAGAGATGTTAAAAAAAAAATGAAAGAGAAACAATTATCGAAAGCTACCAACATGAACTTCAGAGATTAGGCTATATAAACTTTACCTCAAAACTGAAATTTTTATGGTATTTTAATTAATTTTAACTGAAGTGATAATCAGGGAGGGCAGATTGTGGGTTACATGTAATAGGGTGGCACAGTAGAATATACATCTGAATATAGGATTTATAAGTGTACTATTCTTAAAATACTTTTTATTCCAAAGTCCTGCCTGAACATGTTTATGGGAAACCTATATAGAGGTGTTATAGTGGAAATAGCTTGCTGCCTCCATAAGTATGGTTACTAATGAGTGTGCTTCTCACATTTGGTGGTTTCAATTAGATACTACTGTCAGAACGATCTCTGTTGATATGACTTTCATGATAAGATTCATGTTCACTAAAAGACTGACACATAAACCAAACTGATAGTATATAGGTCTACCAAAGGTGAAATTAATATCTCACTTTTTGATATTAGTATCTGTGTTTTCAATCCAGGACTGCCTTAACTAATATCAGCATATACTAGAAACACAAATAATGAAAATCCCTTCAACCTAATAAAGTCTCCTTCTCTATTAAAACATATGCATATCCTTTCTTTCAGGGACAGAAATTTATAAACAGTCCAATTATTTTTCTGACTTTCCTACTCTCCATGAAGGGAGTTAAGTACCTCCTTTTAGAGTTTTTCTTCAAAACTTAGTATAAATGTAATTTATTAGCTTACAAAATCACACACAATAAAACCACACCTTCCAGTGACTATAGATATTCATGGACAAAAGCATGTGTAGAGCTAATATTCACTCATTTGAATTTGAATGATCTTTTAAATGACTAATAGGAAAGAGACTAATGAGTTTTTACCTGTAGAAAGTAATTTGTAGTTTGGAACTAGATATTTCAATGAAGAAGAGCTTGGGTAGGGGAGGTAAGGAACACAAATAGAGGCCATGTTGCTTATTACTGTGTTTCACTTTCTTTGTCTCTTCTCCTTTCTTCCAGCTCTTCTGCTGCTTCTGACACTTAGTGACAAGGGCACAATTCTTTGGAAACTGTACTGAGGAAGAAAATTAGTAGACATGGTATTTGTTTTTCTATTTTTGAAATTATAGATTTGAGGGAGAAAGGCAGAGACACATATTAATGAAATTGTCCCTTTACATAATTGTCAGTATCAATGATTGCACTCATATATACATAATCCAATTTAAACTTTTCATGCAAGCAATAATAGATATTTCAGTGTATTGAGATTTCATTATGTTCAGATTTTCAATGATGAGTTGTGTTCAAAAACTCATTTTGGCTTGAAAAATTCACTTACATTTGAAATATAGATATAATACCTATGATATACAGATTTGTTCTCTATCTAAATATAGGAAAAGCTGGAAGAAAAAAGTCCTACCAAAAAGATAATGTATCAAATAAACTATAACAATTGAGAAAATTTACACCAGAAGTAGAGAAATAGAATGAAAATATTTAACTTGACTAGCAAAATATATAGTTAAAAGGAGTTATTAAATTGGATTTTTTTGTTTATATATATATATATATGTCTCTGTGTGTGTGTGTGTGTGTGTGTGTGTGTGTTCATTTGTCTGGAGTAATATATGACTTGGTCCTTGAAGGTGATGATCTTCCTATTTACCATGCCTTTATAATAGTGATTGTTGTACTTGAATATTTACAGTTGAACCAGGCATATGAGTATCCAAAAATGCCCACAGAGTCAACTAAATCTGAAACATATTTTTCCCTACCCCATATGTAGCAGCAGCTCTACCAACAATATGGTACTATTTTGCCTACACAAGTTACTCAAAGTGGCCAAGAAGTGGCCATAGTTTTAAGAGTAGTGAGGTTCCTCCTGTGTGTCCAATCTAGGAACCAAGATCCCCAGTCCTGCAAAGCCTAAATTTGCAGAAAGAGGAAGCACATATTCACCAAGTGGACAGCTGAGAGTAATTGCGAATAGAGTCACTCCTGTTTCCACTTCTTGTTTTCTGTACCTTGGTAGTTTACCTTTTCAGGATATGGACCTTCTACTGCTCAATCAGGCTGCAGCTTCTGGATGGTGAACTATGTAAGAGATCCTATAGTCATTCTCCCACTTCTGCATATAGTTTGCTTTAAAGAAGGTTCCTTGTCCTGAGAAAATAACATGAGGGATTCAGTGTTGGTGGATCAATATTATCTGAGCCCTCAGAGATAGGCTGAAAGGGTTGCATGAAAGGCAAATCCATATCCAGAAAATGTATCACTCCATATCAGGATAAAACATTGCCTTTTATGAAAATGGGATGGTTGCAGTATAAACAACTTGCCACTAAGTGCATAGTTGGTTTCTTCCTTGGTACTACAGTGGGAGCTTACTGTCTCTGCTGCAGGCAGGTCTAAGATTTTGTAGCAGTACATGTTAGATCAGCTGTGCTGAGTGAAAACTCATGCTCTTGGGCTCTTGCCTTACTCTCATTTCTGCCACAATTGCAAAAGTACTTGAGACTGACAGCCACTGGCTAAATTGTACTCTCCATTTGTTCATTAGTGTTTTTTCTGCAGTAGAAGTCCACTGTGGGAATTAACGTGTAATATCTTCACCATTTGTGCCTGTTTCCGTAAGTCCATCCACATTTCTCTACCAGATAACTCCTTGTGCTAGATCTTCTTATTCCTCAGGTCCCTTAAAAAATAAGCTAAGCCATTCATTACTGTTGATGAGTCCAGGTATTTCTTTAACCCAAGAACATTTCTTTCTCCACACAAATTAAATAACTAGTACATTGCTTAAAAGTCTGTCTCTTGGGAGGAGTTACCTTCATCCGTGTCTTTTAGCATTATCACTCCGAATGAAGGCATAGTGCACCCGACAGTCATTTCAACTCAAACCAACATGCATGGTGACACATCTGTAACCCAAGCTCCATTTTTCCCCTCTTTCACCAGCTTTCATATAGAATACCTCAATACTGCAATTTGTGTGAGTTGAGGGAATAGCAGAAGTGTAGAAGAGGTGGGTAAAATGGAGTTCTGGATTATGAGTTCATGTGCCTAGCTTGTGCCCGCTAATATTTCTCAGACCCAGTCATAGATATATCACTTTTAACTTAGGTTGGATAGCTGCTGGTCTCAACTAACTTTATGATCATTGGTCAAAACTATCTAACTTATGAGGGGAAGTTCAGGATTCACATTATCTCATGTGAATGATCTCATGATCATTTACTCTAGTTCTACCAAGAACTAGTATTATGCCAGGAAGTATATTTTCAAATGGACTATAACTTTCAACTACATATGGCATGGTAAGTATCCATCCCTATGATAATAAATTATATTATCTTCTACCCCTGGATACCTCTAATATCTGGGTGGTCTACTGAATCATATGACCCAATCCAGCAAGACTGCTTGTTTCACACATTGTACTCATTTCAGGATTCATTATTGTTCTGGGACCAATTAAGAACCCAGAGCCTCCCTCCTTACTCAGTAAATGGGTTACAGCTATATCCCCACCACCCCTTGGAGAAAATGCTACTTCTAAAATGTGAAGAGGTCTACCAAGGGTTGTTTTTTCTTAGTGGTAGAGTAGGAGAGTTACAAATGCTTGTCCTTTTCTTTGGAGAAGATGTCCTGGCCTGTCCCAAACCCCTGCATACCTAAAATCTTCACCAAAGTAACAATTTCTTTACAATTTTTATGTTTATGTCTCAGTAAGGAATCCAGAGTGCTTGCTACTTATTGCTAGCTGGATACAATTTAATCAATATCACAAATATAATGAATCAGTATGACACCTCCAAATGTTTTTTTTTGTTTTTTTGTGGGGTTTTTTTGCGGTACGCGGGCCTCTCACTCTTGTGGCCTCTCCCGTTGCGGAGCACAGGCTCCGGATGCGCAGGCTCAGCGGCCATGGCTCACTGGCCCAGCTACTCTGCGGCATGTGGGATCTTCCCGGACCGGGACACGAATCCGTGTCCCCTGCATCGGCAGGCGGACTCTCAACCACTGCACCACCAGGGAAGCCCCAAATGTTTTTTTTAGACTATATAGCATCAGAGTGTAGAATTAAAGATATCTTTGACAGCACTATGAATGTATACTGATAGTCATATCATGTGAATTAAAACTGCATATCTTCTTTAGTGGTGGGTATTGAGAGAAATAAAACACATTTGCCAGACCAATATCTATATAACCCTTACCAAGGCTGTACTACTCTATACTAAAAGTACCACAATTAGTAAAAGTGTTAAAATTGTGACTCAAACTTAGTTACATTTTTGCTAGTCTATTATCATCTGTCATGATTTTCCTAGTTTTTCCAAAGGTTTTATGTTGGAATAAAACATGGGAATAATGGGGAATATCATCTCTATATTAGTTAAGTTTTTGAGAGAGGCAGTAATCTGGCCTACTGGGTTTTTTTTTTTTTTTTTTTTTTTTCTTTTGCGGTACGTGGCCCCTCCCGCTGCGGAGCACAGGCTCCAGACGCGCAGGCCCAGCGGCCACGACCCACAGGCCCAGCCGCTCCACGGCACGCGGGATCCTCCCGGACCCGGGCACGAACCCGCGTCACCTGCATCGGCAGGCGGACTCCAAACCACTGCGCCACCAGGGAAGCCCCCCTGGCCTACTGTTTTTTATTGACTATCTTGACTGGGCATGATAGGAAGTTTTCAAGATTTCCATTTTTTGCTTGTTTTTTACTATAATAATTCTTATTCTATAGGTCAAAGATCCCACTTCTAAATATGTTAAATTGAATTGTATATTTGGGAATGGGGAAGTGATCACCAGTTTGGGCAATAAAATCAATGAATTTACTATGAAATCGAACCGGTTAGTGATCAATTTTTACATCTAATCACTATATACTATTCTACTTTAACCAACAATTTTGGCCCTTGAGTATCAATGTTAACATGGACCCTGAATCTAATACTTCTGGAAATATGGGCTATTTCCCTTTCACTGCGGCATGGTTACTTATGTAAATGACTATAGATCCCTTTGGGGGGGAGCAGAATAACTACCACTGAGTCCACATACTACATGGTTGCATAGTCCTTCTTCATGAGGACCATCCCTTGCTTCAGTCAAAGGGTGCTGATTCTGAGTACTAGTTCAGTTCTTGAAACCAGTGGGCGAATCATAGCTTTCCATTGGATTGATTGCCTTTAGCCTTCTGCTCATACATTGTAGGTATCTTTTATTTATATTATGTTAAGCAATTCCTTTGTTGGCTGTCCATCTATTTTGTCTTTTGAAAGTGTATTTTCTATTAGCCACTTCCATAAGTACCTGAGGAGAAGGCCACTCTTTGACAACCTTTTTAACACACTGTTGATTATGGTTATTACACCAACCTTATAACTGATGGTTAAGTGTTGCCATTGGCCACTGATATTTCAGCTTCCTATCATCCCTTTTGCTATTGAGGATTCCAGTTTGATAACATCTTTATTTTCTGTACGCCCTTGTCTATAGAGATCAGTCATTACTAATCTTCTCAATGTTATTAGTTTCCCTGCTGCATTATTTGAGACTTCTGCACAGTCTTCAAGCAAGGGAAGAAGGGGCATTCTCACTTAACAAGAAAGAATGGGCTACTCCTGCAGATCCACAGGTTTCAGGGGATGCTGGGTCTTCATTCTTCTCAATCATCTGCCTTGACATGCCCCAAAGTCTGCTCCTTCTCTGACAGGGCCCAGACTTTGGCACAGTAGAATTGCAAACCTGAAAATTTAACCTTTACTGATGATCTACTCAAAATTAGGTCCTAAGTCTAGTGCTCAGCATGAGTAACCCTCTGACACAGTAGATGAAGATTTTTGTTGAATAGGAAAAGTTCTAGATGCTATATTTTTCTTTGCATACATGATAGATTCCATTGAGCCTAACAGTTTTTCCTTCCAAAATATTATTGGTCCTCAGCAACAGTCACTTGATTCTAGAGTTCTAATAGCAACTATTCCCCATCTATCTCAACTCCAGAAATATTGTATGAGTCAGTGCATTCCTTTCTATGTCTATCTTATCTTAACTCGATATTGGTGCAAATCCTAACTTTTGTACAGCTACAGCATGCCATGGAATATCAATAGTTAACTTACCTTAGTGAAGGTGTCTTCAGTTCCATTTCGTTCTTTAGCTGATGAATGAGCTAAATACATTAACCTATCTTTAGAATTTCCTTCCTAATGTCAAATTTGACTTATATTTTATACTCATTTCTGAGAACTAAATGATCAGCTAATCCTGACAACTTTATCTTCAAAATATATCCAAAATCTGCCTTAGGTAATCTTTCCTGGAAACAGAACCTGAGATTAAAAAATCTGGTGTACATGATTTTTTGAGGGAGTGCTCTTCTGTAGAAACCTATAAGAAGCTGAGGTAAGCAGAATAAGAAAGCAGAAAGAGCCAAGCTATGATTGGATGCCAGGTAAATCTAGACTTGGCTTGATCCATCAGGGAACCTGAATTGAAAATTGTGCTACAGAATTCTAGTGTCTTGAGGCAAAAAATCCAGGCTTTTGTACCCATGTATCTGTTGGCCTATGACTGACTCTAAAAGTTGTGCCAGGTATCTTATTAGATGGCTTTTGTCAGCCAAGTACAATTCTCTGTATAAGCTTATAAATTTAAGCTAGTATCTTCAGCCTGCAAATAGTTACACTTGTATGCAAAGGGAATGTGAACAGTACAATATGAATGTCTACTACAGTCATCAGAATGAAGCAAGCTGATAGGTATATAACCTATACAATATTTCACTAAATTGTCTGAATTTGTCTAAAAATTGTCTGAATTGTCTAAAAATTTCCGTTTTTAGTTCTTTTATGGGACCTTAATACAGCTCTTAACTATTTTACACTTTTCTTAAAGATGCAACTTTTTTTACCACATCTCCCTCCCTTTCCTTGCCTTTTCTATTTTTTTTTCCTCTCCCCTGCTTTCCTCTCAATAATATAAAATGACAGAGTCAGAGCCCTGGGGAAGCCTACAAGCAAGATTTATACATTTCTTATACTTTAGGCATGAAACAATAGCTGTCTTTGGACTCAGACAAAAGTAATTGCATTACAACTAGTACTTGTGACATCCTCTAGCTTTCCAGCCAGTTTCTTTGCCCTTTTCTGTGGTTCTATAGCATTAAATATCATATATATCCTAAAAATTCCCCACTTTATGATCCTACTTCACATTGTTTCTGTAATTCCAGGTTCTTGTATTTAACTCCTTCCTGGATGAAAACCTATACTTGGACATGAAAAGAAATTTCAAAACTTACTTTTCACCTCTTTCCCACACGCTTAGTACTCATTTCTATTTCCTATGTCAGTAAACTTCAATACCCTCTCTCTGTGTTCTCAGGTCCAGAACCTTGACGTCATCTTGATCTTTTTCTGCCATATCCCAATAGCCAATCAATTAACAAATATTGTTGGTTCTACTTTCAAACAATATCCAGAATCAGAATATTTCTCCTTACTTCCACAGACATTCACTTCATGATCATCCATCTTCATAATCTCTTAACCTATCCTCCTGCTTCCATACACATCTCCCTCCCCCTTTTCTATTCTGGGCACAGCAGACAGAGTGATTTTTTTTAATACTGTCACTATTGTGAGTTATATTGTGTCATTCCTTCTCACTAGCCCATAATGACTTCGTTTCTCCTTAAGAATGTAACAAAAGCCCATTTTAATTGACAGGTTTCTGTGGTAGAAATTCAATGTGATTAACAGAAAAGAAAACTAGCTTCATGATTTCTCTGCCACTTACAATCCATTTCTGCAGGGCCTAAGTTTTCTCATCTCAAAATGTGGAACATGAAATAGTCCTTTAAAGCAACCAGATGGTATTTAAAAAACATATGACCCAAGTTCAACATTTAAATCACCTTTTTTTTTTTTTTTTTTGCGGTACATGGGCCTCTCACTATTGTGGCCTCTCCCGTTGCGGAGCACAAGCTCCGGACACGCAGACTCAGCGGCCATGGCTCACGGGCCCTGCCGCTCCGCAGCATGTGGGATCTTCCCGGACCGGGGCACGAACCCGTGTCCCCTACATCGGCAGGCGGACTCTCAACCACTGCGCCACCAGGGAAACCCTAAATCACCTTTTTAAAAATACTACCAGTAATTTAAAAGTTACATTGAGATCTTCAAAACAATTTTTATAGAAAAGGTAACAATAAAAACAACAAAATATTTTGTTTTTTCTCATCATATATTTTGCCTATTAGCTTTATTCCCTTTATCAAACTGAAGTCACTATTTGACCACTGCTATGGATTTTCAAGTTTACACCACATAAATACCTTCCCACACAAATACCATATAATTAATAGCCTGTAACCCTTCCTTCCCAAAATTTATTATTTATCATTAATAATTAACTAGTTTTGCAGTTTCAAAATATTTCCAAAGAAACTGAATCTTAGAAACTTGCTCAAAAGCACAGTGTTCATAATTAATATAAGTTGAAATGTTAATTTAGAAGTTTTGTCTGAATCTGGAGCATTCAACCTTAATTACAATGCTATGCTGCATTTCGGGAATTAACATTGTGTTGATGATGATTAACTTGTTGCTATTTCTTTTATTTCATGCAGGAAGATCACCAGCATTTGACAGAATTTTTCCCATCTTTGACTGGATATTTACTAAATTGGCATGCTTAGAGAAAACTAGCAATTCCTGATGGAGGTGACAAATTCTTCTGCAGGGAACTTCTGGATCCCACTCTAGTAAGTGTTTCCAACTGCAAGTAATATTAAACTCAAGTTCAATTTTTATTTAAATATATATATTGAATTAAAATGTTTAATTAAAATATGCAATCTAAAAAATAGCAACATGCTCAAAGGTAAGGCAGTAGCCAAGCATTATGCATCCTGAGGTCAGAGGCAATTTCTTTTTTATTATCCCTGCTAGTAACTCTGCCCAGCCTTCCTTTGAATTCTCATTTTGTCTTCATAGTAACATCCCTCATATTCACAAAAAATATATTAGCAGTGTGTCAGCAATCTGAAGTCACACACTTTATCCTTTCCATCAGTGAGAGATTGGGGAAATCACTTCCCTATTAAGGGAATGAAGTATTTTCTTTCAGTTTGAACAGACCAGTAGTACCTGGATCAATAATAGTCC
The DNA here is from genome assembly GCF_949987515.2 of Delphinus delphis. Classification (NCBI taxonomy): domain Eukaryota; kingdom Metazoa; phylum Chordata; class Mammalia; order Artiodactyla; family Delphinidae; genus Delphinus; species Delphinus delphis. The sequence continues at coordinate 152,109,261 of NC_082685.1, forward strand.
TAAGGAGAATGCTGCATGACACTTGAAGTGTGCATTCCTGAAACAAGTATTTGGAGGGGGTGAGTGGGTGGAGGTAGATGTCATTCATTCTTTCATCTATGTAAAATGAATTTATTTAGAGCTTACTGCAAGGTAAGGAATGTTGTACATGCTACATATACAACAATGATCCAAATTAACAAAATCAATGCCTTCAAAGAGCTTATATTTTAATAAAGGAGGCAGACAAATATAAAATGCATATTTAATATATGATAGGGACTGTGAAATTTATTTTTATGTGGTATGTACAATACACCATGCAATGTGTTTCAAGCCCATGTAGAAGAGTAAAACAGGGTAAGGTGTGCAGGAGGTGACTTTTGAGCATAGATCTGAATTAATTATTTTTTTACATTAATGACAATGCATCTTAATCATATAGAAATATTGCATCAAAAAATTTTTAAAAACTTGTAACAGGAGAAATGCAAACTGTGGAAAAGAGTGTCTTCCTAGATATTAGTACCTATTTTACAGTTATGAAACATAAGTAACTGCAACCTTGGCTCAGCATTAAATAAATAAGAGCAGCGAGAGATAATACAGAAATTCATTCATATAATAAAAAATTCCATTTTGGTAGTACAGATGAGTAAGAGGAGAGATGGTTCAGTGAATAGTGCTTGGGTAATTATTTTCTATTAAAAAATAGAGAAATTTCACATTCCTATAATATTCAATTAATTTTATATATATTTCAATTTCATATTTTATGTTATAAATAAACAAATTTTCTTTTGATTAAATATTTAAATGCAAAAACTGTTATTTTATTTCTTTTAAAATTTATTTTTATTTTATTTTACTTTTTAATTGAGGTAGAATTGACATGCAACATTATATTATTTTCAGATGTATGACATAATGATTCAATATTTGTGTATATTGCAAAATGATCACCACATTAAATTTAGTTAACATTTGTCAACATTTTTTTAATTTAGAAAAAAATTATATAATATATATATTATATAAATATATATAATATATTCAAATTTCCTGTTTTATTTTTGGATCATGATGAGTTGTTAAAAACAATAAGGTTTTCTAAAATTGATTTAATTATTGGTGGACTTTCATTAACTTGGAGAAAATTGACTTTTACTATACATGTCTACAGTTATTCAAATACGTATGCCATTTATGAAATATATTTGCATGTGCTTTAAATAGAATGTTATATTTTTTCTGTAAAGGATTTATGCTTTCTATTAGATTCACTTCCCAATATATCTTTATCTGTCATTTGAATACTATCTCATTTTCTATTGTATTTTTAGTTGGCTTTTGCTGTTATTGGGAGAAAATACTGAATTTATTTGTTAGATTGTATATAACTATATCTATCTACCTATGACTTATTATAATACTCTACATTTTTTCCCAATCTTTTACTCATTGCCTTTGTTTTGTTTTGTTTTTTTACAGTAGTTAAGATAATGGCTAAAGTGACTACAGTTCCCCTCAGGTTGACTAAACTTTAGATAAGTTTCTTCCTGACTATACTGTCCTGACCTCACTTTTCTTAGAGGCTTAGAAAATTTGCAAACTTTTTCTCTGTCTCTTAGAGAAGTAAATATTTTTAAAATCCTCTTGACAATTTTATAACTCAGGAAGGTCTTTCTCAAGGATCTGAGAACTATTCTTTTGCAGTGCAATCAAGAAAGATAGAATTTCTATCTCCCAACCTCTATGAGCCTAAGGTCAGCAAATACAGATGGCTTAATCACCTTGAGCAGCCCCCACCCTTCCAACCCAATGTGTCCTCTAGTACTTTTTTATTAGCTTACCCCAGCATTCAATAATTTTTGTCATGGTCTTGAGTGAGATTTTCCTTGCCTGTTTAACTCTGCTCAAGGTAGATTTTCTTTGGCAATATGCAGTATTAAATTGAGCAAAAGTGCTTATATTCATGGGGGAAATTTCTAGGAGGAGAGGATTGTCTGTTTTTAAATTTTGGTTAAACTCACTTATAGAAAACATTTGTGATATATTTGTTTTTATGATATGCATAAGTGGGAAGTTTTGATTACCATTTTTATTTTATTAATGGATATTCTTCAATTAATATTCAAACTGTAACTGATTACTTGGATATCTAGGCATACATTGTGTGAACACCTTGATTAGAGTGGATAGTAAGAAAGTGGACAATAAATGATTTTTGTACATAAATATTAAGGTTTCTGAATCATATCTAGGAACCCTATAGTTGTATTATTTTGTTATAAAATTTAGATATTAAAGTGTTCAATATTATACAGAAGAGGAACATGTGAAACAATATTTTCATTAATGTACAATATTTCTATAACTTCATTACTTTGAATAACCCTGTAAGTTTGATTGAAAAATATAATATTAATAGGAAATCATGTAAGAAGTGATTTTGTTCAAGATGCTTATTCTTGCATTGCTCAGACTATTTTTGTGGCTTCTGGAATATATATTCAACAAATTTTTGAAAGTCTTAGAGTATGACTTATCTGATTGATCCTAAATGAAAATATATAAGTTTGAAATAGAGTTGAAAAACCAGCCTTGTGAAAGTTTGTGTTGGATATTTCTTTCTTTACTGATCTTCCTGACAGTACTGATTACAGTAAAAGTGTAGATTTTACTATGAAATTCATTTTAGTTTATATGAAAAAGAATAGGTGTGAGTGTGTTAACAAGACAAAAACCCTTTATGATACAAAAGTTCTGCCTCATAACATGCCAAATTCAAGGAGGGAGATCTTTGATGTGAACAATTACAAATTTATTTATGAACTTACTATAAAATATATTCCTTCAATTCTCTTTCAAAAGTCTGATCTGGGGGTGGATTTCAGTGGGGGGCAGTCAAGGGACTCATGTCTCTTGCAGTGGTACATTAAATATTCCATTTGTTGTCTAAGAATAGCCTATTCTAGAGAAGAAAGAAGAGAAAAAAAAGCATTTTTAGTTTCTGCATTATCCCTTTCAGCTCGCTACTAAAGGAAATTGTATATCACCAAGAAGTATGAAAAGAAGTATTCATTTAAAGTCAGTAACTTCTATTATCTGTGTCTGGACAGGTGCCCTAATACAAAACAATTGATGTAGTAACTTATACAGCACTTATAATGTCTCATGCATGGTTTATATATACTGTTCTTTCAACATCACTATACCATTAGTACCATTATTTCCCTAATTAACAGATTAATAAACAAAGAAGATGTACACACCTTGTCTTTTGTTTATGTGATATGTAGATGACACACTTCTGGAAGTCATTCAAAAATTAACATTGCATTCTGCACATGATTCAGTAATTCCAAATTCTTACACCTGGAGTAAAAACACAGTATTTATCAAATGTCTACTGTGAATCTGGCTTATGTAATATATTAGAAAAACTGAGGTAATACTGCTTACTTTCAAGGAATTTAAATTAATGAGTATATTTTTAGGAGAAAAAAATTATATAAATCATTATTTAAAAGACATTTACTGTAGAAAGAGATTGAGGCATCCCCAGGAGTCTCTAGTGAAATGATCCACAGATTGGAATATTTTAAATTCATTGCTGCCGATCTCCTTGTTCTTCACACTCATTATCACCTAAAAGAAATAAACAGGCAGATGGCAGAGAAGAAAACAGAAAACTGCAAGTTCTTCATTGTATTCTCTCATAGGGAAATTCTTTTAGTCAATCACACAACAGGAAAACATGAAATATATTGTAGGTGATTGTTTTGTCTGTCTTTCATGCTCACTTTATCTACGTTTGTGAGATTTGGGGATTTTTGGAAAGCCAGTCATATATTTCAGAAAATTAAATATAAATTGAGTGACATGTGAGTTGAGAGGAGTGACAGTTGTTAAGGGACTTAATGTGTGTGGCAGATGTCTCAGGGCATCATGTGAGTCTGAATTTGATTCCATGAAATCTACAAGAACTGATATGACTTGAAATATAAAATGAACAAGTTCTAAAAATTATTTTCAAAAACAGTTAAACTTTGTGAATTACTTACAAATGGAATAATCTAAAGAAACTGAAAGCTACTCTGCAGTAATGAGTAAATGCATGTGATTGGACATTAATATTTGATCAAGTACCTGAAAGAAAATATGTTCTAGTAAACCTCAAAAAGTACTAGCTCTGCCCTTTGGAGATATAAACGTTCCATATATATATGCCTGAACTTACAGTCTTCTGTCTCAGTTGAATTAAAAGAAAAAGACAAAAAAAAAAAAAAGAAAAAGAAACAACTAGAAATGACTTTCTCTGATGTTTCTCATTCTGACTTTAAGTCTCCACAGTTGCATTACTTCAACTTTACTCTGCTTTCTGGTTGTTTTGATTTATCTTCTAGAAACTTATTAAAGCACAATTTTCTGTATTAGTTTCTAACACTAAATAGGGCTCACCATTCAATGCTATCATTTTTCTTCATTCCGTTCCTAAACAAACAGAAGAGTGATTTATAAGTACTGAATATGTAAAAAAAAAAAAAAAAAGAATGAATGGATATATAAATAAAAAGAAAATCATTAGAAAGTTCAAAATAAGCATTGCAATCTAAATTAAATAACTCTAGCACTAACATTAAAAAATGTGCATGTTAATTAAGACAAAATTTTAAAGTATAGATGAGTGGAACTTAACATATTAAGATGAAAGTAAAGGACATGTCCACCATGCAGTTCTAAAAATTCAGTAACCAAAGAAGTGCTTTATTATTACTTTCACACTTGGTGTATTAAACAAGAATTACAGAAAGTTGATACGTAACCATGTGCAGAAAGCTGCTGTTTTCCTGATTACGTTTTATCTCCAAATGCTTGTCATTACCATTTTATTTTCTGAAGCTAACCGAAATAATATATTTAATATTTTTTACACTTATACGATACAACTTGAAGAATACTTTTTTAGTACCTATATTTCAGGTTTCTAAATTTTTCATTGTTTAATTTTTAAGATTATTTCTGTCCACTAAGAAAATGCCAAATTTCGTTGTAAGTTCCTGATTCAAGATCAACTTCCTTCTTGAACACGAGAGCAAGTGTGAGAACAAGAGGGCAGAGTGGAAAGACCTCCCTTCACCTCCTCTCATGAAAACAACAAAATCACAGGTACTGCTGAACCAACAAGAAGACTGGAATCTAGCAAAAAGATATTCTACTTCCAAAGACAAAGAAGCCACAACAAGACAGTAGGAGGGGCTCATTTGCAATACAGTCAAATCCCATACCTACTGGGTGTGTGACCCACAAACTGGCAGATAATTATATTGCAGAAGTTCTCCCACAGGAATGAAAGTTTTGAGCCCCACATCAGGCCCCCAGTCTTCAGGTCTTGTATCAGGAGGAGGAGCCCCCAGAGCATTTGGCTTTGAAAGCCAGTGGGCTTGATCATAGGAACTCCACAGGACTGGGGGAAACAGAAACTCCACTCTTGTAGGGTGCACACAATGTCCTGTGTGCACTGGGATGCAGGGGAAAAGCAGTGACTTCATAGGAACCTGGGCCAGACCTACTTTCTGGTCTTGAAGGGTCTCCTGTGGAGGCAGGGGGTGGCTGTTGGTCACTGAAGAGACAAGGACACTGGTGGTGGAGGTACTGGGGAGTACTTAGTGGAGTGAGCTGTCCTAGAGGCTGCCATTTTGACACTAAGACCTGCCCCATCCAACAACCTGTAGGCTCCAGTGCTGGAATGCCTGAGGTCAAACCAACAGGGCAGGAACACAGCCCAACCCAACAGCAGACAGGCTGCTTAAAGTCTTCCTGAGCCCACAGCTGCCTGTAAACACATGCCTTGACACAGCCCTGCCCATCAGAGGGACAAGACCCAGTTCCAGCCACCAGTGGGCAGGCACCAGTTCCTGACACCAGGAAGCCTGGATGAGCCTCTTAGACAAGCCTCATCCACCAGGGGTCAGAGAACAGAAGTGAGAGGTACTATAGTTCTGCAGCCTGCAGGACTGCAAACACAGGAAGATAGACAAATTTATACAGCAGACGACTATGTTCCAGATGAAAGAACATGAAAAAAACCCAGAAGAACAGCTAAGTGAAGTGGAGATAGGCAATCGATCTGAAAAAGAATTCAAAGTAATGATAGTAAATATATCCAAGATCTCAGAAAAATAATGGAGGCACAGACCAAGAAGGTACAAGAAATGTTTAACAAAGAACTAGAAGATATAAAGAACAAACAGAGTTGAACAATACAATAACTGAAATGAAAAATACACTAGAAGGAATCAATAGAAGAATAAATAAGGCAGAAGAATGGATAAGTGAGCTGGACAGAGTGGTGGAAATCACTGTCATGGAACAGAATAAAGAAAAAAGAATGAAAAGAAATGAGGATAATTTAGGAGAACTGGGGGACAACACTAAATGCACCAACATTTGCACTATAGGGACCCCAGAAGGAAAAAGAGAGAGAGGAAGGGCCTGAGACATTTGAGGAGATAATAGTGGAAAACTTCCCTAACATGGAAAATGAAAGAGCCACCCAAGTCCAGGAAGCTCAGAGAGTACCAGACAGGATAAATCCAAGGAGGAACACACTGAGACACTATTAATCAAATTGATAAAAATTAAAGACAAAGAGAAAATATTAAGATCAACAAGGGAAAAGCAACAAATAACATACAAGGAAATCCTCATAAGGTTATCAGCTGATTTTTCAGCAGAAACTCTGCAGTCCAGAAAGGATTGACATGACATATTTAAAGTGATGAAAGGGAAAAACCTACAACCAAGAATACTCTACCCAGTAAGGCTCTCATCAGATTCAAAGGAAAAATCAAAAGCTTTACAGACAAGCAAAAGCAAAAATAATTCAGCACCACCAAAACAACTTTACAACTAATGCTAAAGGAACTTCTCTAGGTGGAAAAGAAAAACCCACAACTAGAAATAAGAAAGTTATGAATGGGAAAGCTCACTGGTAAAGGCAAAAATACAGTAAAGGTAGGAAATCATCCACACACAAATGTGATATCAAAACCAGCAATCATGAGAAGAGGAGAGTACAAATGCAGGATATTGCAACAACTTAAAACAATCTTGTATATGTATAGACTGCTATAGCAAACCTCACAGTAACTGTGAGGTTACCAAAAATCTACAATAAATACATACATAAAAAAGAAAAAGCAATCCAAACACAACGTTAATGATAGTCATCAAATCACAAGATAAGAGAACAAAAAAGGGAAGAAAAAAGACATACAAATCCAAAACAATTAATAAAATGGCAATAAGAATATACATATCTGGGGCTTCCCTGGTGGCGCAGTGGTTGAGAGTCCACCTGCCGATGCAGGGGATACGGGTTCATGCCCCAGTCTGGGAGGATCCTATGTGCCGCGGAGTGTCTGGGCCCATGAGCCATGGCCATTGAGCCTGTGCGTCCAGAGCCTGTGCTCCGCAGTGGGAGAGGCTGTGGCAGTGAGAGGGCCGCGTACCGCCAAAAAAAAAAGAAAAAATAAAAAAGAATATACATATCAGTAATTACCTTAAATGTAAATGGGTTAACTGCTCCAACCAAAAAACATAGACTGACTGAATGGATACAAAAACAAGACCCATATATATGCTGTCAACAACAGACTGACTTCAGATCTAGGAACACATGCAGACTGAAAGTGAAGGGATGGAAAAATATATTCCATGCAAATGGAAATCAAAATAAAGCTGAAGTAGCAGTACTCAAAATAGACTTTAAAATAAAGACTCATAAGAGACAAAGGAGGACACTTCATAATGATCAAGGGATCAATCCAAGAAGAAGATATAACAATTGCAAATATATATGCACTCAGCATAGGAGCACTTCAGTATGTAAGACAAATGCGAACAGCCATAAAAGTAGAAATCAACAGTATCACATCAACAATAACGTATTATTGGGGGACTTTAACACCCTACTTACATCAATGGACAGATCATCCAGGCAGAAAATCAATAAACACAGCTCTTAAATGACACATTACACCAGATGGACTTAATTGATATTTATAGAGCATTCCATCTGAAATCAGGAGAATACACATTCTTTTCAAGTGCACATGGAACATTCTCCAGGATAGATTACATGCTGGGCCATAAAGCAAGCCTCAATAAATTTAGAAAGTTGAAATCATAAACCATCTTTTCTGACCACAAACCTATGAGATTAGAAATCAGCTACAAGAAAAAAAAAACTGTGAAAAACAGAAGCACCTGGAGGCTAAATAATACTAAACACCCAATGCATCACTGAAGAAATAAGAGAGGAAATAAAAAATACCTAGAGATAAATGAAAACAAAAATATGTCCCAAAACCTATGTTATGCAGCAGAAGCAGTTCTAAGAGGGAAGTTTATAGCAATATAATCTTACCTCAGGAAACAAGAAAAACCCCTAATACCTAAAGCAACTAAAGACAGAAGAACAAACAATACTGAAAGTTAGCAGAAGGAAAGAAATCATAAAAGATCAGAACAGAAAGAAATAAATGAAACAGAGACAAAGAAAACAATAGAAAAGATCAATGAAACTAAAAGCTGGTTATTCAAAAAGATAAACAAAACCAGACTCATCAAAAAAAAAAAAATGGGGAGAGGGCTCAAATCAATAAAATTAGAAATGAAAAAGGAGAAGTTACAATGGACACCACAGGAATACAAAGGATCATAAGGGACTAATACAAGCAACTATATGCCAATAAAATGGACAACCTAGAAGGAATGGACAAATTCTTAGAAAGGTACAATCTCCCAAAATTGAACCAGGAAAAAATAGAAGATATGAACAGACCAATCACAAGCACTGAAATTGAAACTGTGATTTAAAAACTCCCATCAAACAAAAGACCAGGACCAAATGGCTTCACAGGTGAATTCTATCAAACATTTAGAGAAGAGTTAACACCTATCCTGCTGAAACTCTTCAAAAAAATTGCATAGGAAGGAACACTACCCAACTCATTCTACGAGGCCACCATCACCCTGATACCAAAACTAGGCAAAGATATAACAACAACAACAAAAAAGAAAATTAAAGGCCAATATCACTCATGAGCATAGATGCAAAAATCCTCAACAAAATACTGGCAAATAGAATCCTACAACACATTAAAAGCATCATACAACATGATCAGGTGGGATCTATCCCAGGGATACACAGTTTCTTCAATATACTCAAATCAATCAAAGTGATACACCACATTAACAAACTGAAGAATAAAAACCATATGATCATCTCAATAGATGCAGAAAAAGCTTTTGACAAAATTCAACACCCATTTAGGATAAAATCTCTCCAGAAAGTGGGCATAGAGGGAACCTACCTCACTATAATAAAGGCCATTTATGAAAAACCCACAGCTAACATCATACTCAATGGGGAAAAGTTGAAAGCATTTCCTCTAAGATCAGGAAAGAGACAAGGATATTCCCTCTTGCCACTTTTATTCAACATAGTTTTGTAAGTCCTAGCTACAGCAATCAGAGAAGAAAAAGAAATAAAAGAAATCCAAATTGGAAAAGAAGAAGTGAAACTGACACTGTTTGCAAGTGACATGGTACTATACATAGAAAATCCTAAAGATGCTACCAGAAAACTACCAGAGCTCATTAATGAATTTGGTTAAGTTGCAAGATACAAAATTAATACACAGAAATCTCCTGCATTCCTATACACTAACAACAAAAAATCTGAAAGAGAAATTAAGGAAACAATCCCATTTACCATTGCATCAAAAAGAATAAAATATCTAGGAATAAACTTACCTAAGTAGGCAGAAGACCTGTACTCCAAAAACTATAAGATGCTGATGAAAGAAATTGAAGATGACACAAGCAGATGGAAAGATATATCATGTTCTTGGATCATAAGAATCAATATTGTCAAAATGACTATACTACCCAAGGCAATCTATAGATTCAATGCAATCCCTATCAAATTACCAATGGCATTTTTTTTCAGATCTAGAACAGAAAATCTTAAAATTTGTATGGAAACACAAAAGACCCTGAATAGCCAAAGCAATCTTGAGAAAGAAAAATGGAGCTGGAGGAATCAGGCTTTGTGACTTCAGAGTATACTATAAAGCTACAGTCATCAAAACAGTATGGTACTGGCATAAAGACTGACTTATAGATCAATGGAACAGGATAGAAATCCCAGAAATAAACCCAGGTACCTATGGTCAATTAATCTACAACAAAGGAGGCAAGAATGTACAATGGAGGAAAAACAGTCTCTTCAATAAGTGGTGCTGGGAAAATTGGACAGCCACATGTAAAAAAATGAATTAGAACATTCTTTAACACCACACACAAAAATAAGCTCAAAATGGATTAAAGAGCTAAATGGAAGACTAGATACTATAAAACTCTTAGAGGAAAACATGGGCAGAACACTCTGACATATCTTTTTAGATCTATATCTTTTTAGATCTACCTCCTAGAGTAATGGAAATAAAAACAAAAATAAACAAAGAGGACCTAATTAAACTTTTACACATCAAAGGAAACCATAAAAAAAAACCAAAAAGACAACCCACAGAATGGGAGAAAATATTTGCAAACCATGCAATTGACAAGGGATTAATCTCTAAAATATAAAAACAGATCATGCAGCTCAATATAAAAAATGAAAAACAAGAAAAAAAAACAATAAAAAATGAGCAGATCTAAATAGACATTTCTCCAGAGAAGACGTACAGATGGCCAAAAAGCACATGAAAAGATGCTCAACCTTGCTAATTATTAGAGAAATGCAAATCAAAACTACAATGAAGTATCACCTCTCACCAGTCAGAATGGCCAACATCAAAAAGTCTACAAACAATTAATGCTGGAGAGGTGTGGAGCAAAGGGAATCCTCCTATTCTGCTAGTGGGCATGTAAATTGGTACAGCCACTACTGAGAGCAGTACGGAGGTTCCTTACAGAACTAAAAATTGAGTTACCATATGATCCTGCAGTCCCACTCCTGGGTATATATCTGAAGAAAACCATACTTTGAAAAGATACATGCACCCCAATGTTCACCGCAGCACTATTTGCAATAGCCAGTCATGGAAGCAACCTAAATGTCCATCAATAGATGAATGGATAAGAAGATGTGGTTCATATATACAAAGAAATATTACTCAGCCATTAAAAAAGAATGAAATAATGCCATTCGCAGCTTTATGGACCTAGAGATTATCATACTAAGTGAAGTAAGACAGAAAAAGACGAATATTCTATGTTATCACATATGTGGAATCAAAAAAAATGATACAAGTGAACTTATTTACAAAACAGAAACAGACTCACAGACTTCAAAAACAAACTTATGATTACCAAAGGGGAAAGGTGGGGGGGGGGGGAGAGATAAATTAGGAGGTTTAGATTAACATATACGCCTGACTATATAGAAAATAGATAACTGACAAGGACCTACTGTATAGCACAGGGACCTCTAATCAATACTCTGTAATAACCTATATAGGAAAAGAATCGGAAATAGAAGAGACATATGTATATGTATAACTAAATCACTTTGCCATACACCTGAAACTAACACAACATTGTAAGTCAAGTATGCTCTAATATAAAATTTTAAAAAAGTTTTTTAAATTAAACAAACAAACAAACATGAGAGCACGACAACCCTGAGGTCTCTCATGGCATGGCTAGCTAAGTTTGAATGCCTCAATTTGATTGTTTTCTGTGTTCCCTCTTGCTTTATTACTTCATTTGTGTTCCTCCCAATTTTGTGTATTTTCCTTTATGGTAGGAAATAGCTTTCATTCCAGAAGATTCTAGTGACTACCTCTTCTGGTGGAGCTTCCAAAAAAGTCTTTAGTATTCCCTACTGTTTCAGAGAAAATATTAAATCATTTGGCAGGTATTTTAAGCCTTGTTACCTTGTAGGCAGTAAATACTTGATTGTTTTGCTACTTCAAACAGTACAGACCTCTGACAATAAAAGGAGGCAGATAAAAAGAGAGTACACTAAAAAAAGAAAGCAGAAAAAATAGGATGGAGGGAATGATTGTAGTAAAAAATAAAAATAGATTATGAAATTATTGGAATAAAAGAGGTGTGATAAACAGAATTTTAATAAAACAAATTTGAAAGCTAGCCATTCCTTATACTTTGAGAAAGGGAAAAAGTAAAATCTTTCTTTTGAAACCTTCCAAACGTACACCTTTACTAACAAATTGAATTTTATCACCATAACTAGTGAGACACATTTTAACATTTGGGGATATATGAGAATTCAGAGAATCAATTATTTAACTTTTAGTTAACCTGAATACCTTAATTCACCTAGTGAATAAAAAAGTAAAATTAAAGTTTTGTATTTTAATATGACATCAATAAAATGTGTGTTTTAATACAATTTAATGTATTATTTAATAGGAGTTATCTATTTATACCATAGGTATAACAAAGCATTCTACTAAGAATTTTTTTTAATATATTCAATCCTCTTATCAGGTACTTGGGGCTCTTATAACCATCTCTTTGTCTCAGTGAGGTTCAGTGATTTGTACAATTTAACATAATTGGAAAGTGACAAAACTGATTTGGAGACAGTTCTACTTATCAAAAATCCTATGTTTCTGTTTTGTTTTAATTCACTGATTCTGCTAAGTGAGGAATTTTGTTTATGTACACTGTATGTTTCCTAGCAATTTAAAAATATATTTATATTTTATTATATTACTCGTGCAACCTGGGTCCGTATCTTTAAATCAGATCCATAGTAATACTCCTCTTTAGTTGTGTTGAACCCATCTTTCTGTTTATATGTCCATTGTTTTTCTTTATTGGATAAGGTATATCTTGAAATCAATTTTTTGCCTTTTTTTAGTTGAAGTATAGTTAATGTACAATATTATATAAGTTGCAAGTGTACAACATAGTTATTCACAATTTTTAAAGGTTATACGCATTTCATAGTTATTATAAAATGTTGACTATATTCCCTGTATTGTACAACACATCCTTGTAGCTTATGTCTTTTATACATAATAATTTGTACCTCTTCATCCCCCACCCATATCTTCCTCTCCCTCTTCCCTCTCCCCACTGGTAACCAGTAGTTTTTTCCCTATATCTGTGAGTCTGTTCCTGTTTGGTTATATACATTTATACATATATAAGTGATAACATACACAACTTGTCTTTCTTTGTCTGACTTATTTCACTAACCATAATACCCTCCAGGTCCATCCATGCTGTTGCAAATGGTAAGATTTCATTCTTTTTTATGGCTCAGTAATATTACATTGTATATATAAATATCACATATTCTTTATCCATTCATCTGTTGAGGGACACTTAGGTTGCTTCCATATCTTGGCTACAGTAAATAATGCTGCTATGAACAATGGGGAGCAATCTTTTCAAATTAGTGTTTTTGTTTTCTTCAGATATATACCTATGAGTGGATTTGCTGGATCATATGGTAGTTTTATGTTTAGTATTTTGAGGAAACTCCATACTGTTTTCCATAGTGGCTGCACCAATTTACATTCCCATCAACAGTGTACAAGGGTTCCCTTTTCTCTACAAATTCACCAGTATTTGTTATTTGTAGACATTTTAATGATAGCTATTCTGCCAAGTGTGTGGTGATATCTCATTGTGGTTTTAATTTTCATTTTTCTGATGATTAAAAATGTTGAGCATATCTTCATGTACCTTTTAGCCATCTGTATATCTTCTTTGGAAAAATGTCTATTCAGGTCTTCTGCCCATTCTTTAATCGTATTGTTTGTTTTCTGTTGTTGAGTTGTATGAGCTGTTTATATATTTTGTATATTAACCCTTTACAGTTCAAATGGGTCATATTATTTGCAAATATTTTCTCCCATTCAGTAGGTTGTTTTTTCATTTTGTTTATGGTTTCTTTTGCTGTGCAAAAGCTTTTAAGTTTAATTAGGTCCCATTTGTTTGGTTTTGCAAGAATTTTAATAATTGATGATTTAATCATATGAAACAATTCAGAAAGAAAACAAAATATAAATGTCCTCTGATGTTGTTTCTGATTTCATTAGTAACTCCACATTGTTAGATAGATGATGGTATCATGAGGGGAAAAAACATGTTCTTATATATTATCTACTTATAATGAAATTTTGTTAAATTATTTTAATTAAGAAACAATGAAAATAGCATACCCTAGTGGTTAAAAACAAAGACTCAGGATAGGTTCTTTTAATTTTGACTTTACCTCTTATGAGAAATGTTAAATTAGATATTTGTATCTTAAAGTCTCAGATTCCTTATTAGAAAATTACTTTTTCAGAGAAAATCTCATATTGCTGATTACCTGTTAAATGTTATATAAAGTGTAATAACAGAAATGTCCAAAGATTGACATATGACATGGGAGGATGATAGAACTACAAACACATCTATTTTTTTCTTTGGATGGTCATGCATTCCTAAATACTGGCTTGAAAATAGGAATCATTTACATTTCTAAAGCTATTTTTCACTGTTAAAAATCAATTGGAAGAATAACATTTCCAACCAAGGCAAGAGAAATCTGTAATTCATAACTATAATATTCTAGAGGAGAAGGAAACCTGAAATTATATCTTTTAAATGACTGTGAAGGATGTGATATGATGGAAGAAATGTTTTTTTGTGTGAAAATATTATTTATTGATATAATTTTAATTACTTTATAAGTTCTATAACTTCATCTCTAGGTTGTCTATCTGAAGAACAAATTTATAGAGCACACCTAACAAAAAACAAAAGTAAATAAAAGCCTAATCATCTATTGTAAATTATGAAAAGGCCAGTAGGAATTTGCAGGCTCAAAGCCAGCATGGTACAGAATCTTAATGGAGTTAACAGGAGCTCAGCAGATTTAGATCTTCAAACGCCACTTGAGTAAAAGCTGACAGAAGGAAATTCAAAGAGTTTACCTTTTTCAAAAATGTAATTTTCTATTAAAACATTTTTATGTGAACTGTATACTTTGATAGACAGTAACTACTTTTTTGATGGGAGAAAATTCATTTTAAAATAACTAAAATAAAGTATCTGTTTAGTACTTATATACTTAAACTAAATAGTTGCCTTAAGAATCATCAAATATAAATCCTTGTGTTTTTTCATGTCACTCTCCTAACTGATGTGAAAAATTGCAAAATTCCATTACTCCTAAAAGTAGTAATGTAGCTATCATGTATTTCTTACACCTTTCATATAGTTAACATATATATATATATATATATATATATATATATATATAATTTCCCTAAGTACATTGTGAAATTTCCAAGAACACAAAAACTACTTCATATGTTCTAATCCATGACAGACTTCCTCATCAACTTCATTGTTAGGGATGGACAGGTTTTACTGGGTAGAAATGGATGCCAAAATCTCAGTGCTAACCAGTATAAAGGTTGATTTATCAGAGTCCTATGGTAACTCAGGGCTCTAAACTTCTTATATTTTTTTATAACATCATCTTCATCATGTGCCTTTACAATTCCTTGACAAGGAGAGAGTCATATAGAGGTGTGCGCACAGAATACATTAAAAGTCAGGCATGGCAGTGTCTTACATCAGTTCTGCCCACATTCCATTGGCCCAAGTCCAATCATAGAGCACCAACCTAAAAAGCAAGGGACAAAAAAACCCCAAAGTATCAAATATTCATAGATTTACGTGATAAAAATATATTTCTCTCTCATATCAGAGTAGATTGCATGTGGAGCAGGAAAGCTTCTTCTCCAAGCAGTGATTCAGGGACATTGCCATCTTCCATTCTGTGGCTTAGGTCATGAACATCATCAGAGTTCTTTATTTTTTACATATTGTTGGGGAAGAAGAACAAAATTATGCACAAATACGTTTTATGGGCCAGGCTGGACTAGTTGCAGTCACTTCTGCTCTCAATTCACTGGCTGGAAGAGGTTCACTTGAACTGATGTAAATGTACGTGAGATGGGGAATATATTTGGACTCTGTGTCTATGAACAAACAGAAAACCTGGATAGTGATGAGTACTGGCAGTTGTTGTCACACCCTTTTTTAGGAAGGAAATCAAGGAAGAGAGAGCTTAACTAACAACTTATTCAAGATCACACAGCTAGAAAATGACAGAAAGAGAAGTTTAATCCATGAAATTTATCCTCATCATCTGTGCTCCTACCCACTATACTATTTTTCAAGCGTGCAATTTAATGCAAGTGTTTGGTGCATATTTCTTAAACAAATGACTGCAGAATAGATAAAATTCACCCAAAATCATCTGTTCTATACTTTTAATAAATGATTAAATGTGGAACAGATAGTTTTACCCAGATATTTGACATAAAACCCTTTGTTCCTTGTTGCCAGTTGCTGGCATTTTAATATCACTAGTAAGGCATTGCCCAGGCACACTGCAATACTTTATTACTTGGAAAACATTTTGTAGATATTCAATTTTATATCAATAGGGTTCCCCCATGCCCCCTTCTGATAATTAGCTGTTCAGCCTTGTATCTGTCGATTAAGTTTCCTTATCTTCACCTTCTTTTATTCCAGCAGATAACCTTCAGAATACAGACAGACAATTTTAGAGTTAACACTCACTTCCCTAATCAATTGAGGCAGTCCTCACAGAGGACAGAATCACAGAAAATGCTTAAATGATTACTGAGAAAAAAAGAAGGTGGTGGATTATTGAACACTTCTACATTAACTGTAGAGAAAGCCAATCTAGGAATTGGCTAAACTGAAGAAAGGGAGACTAACTTGCACATGGGATGGGAAATAATTTTTAAAACATCTTATTTTCCTGCCTTAACTGCATGGAAATTGCTATACTGTTAATGGTCTGTGAATCTTTAATCACAGATAAATGTTAGTATCTGTCCTCAGGGCAAAATGCAAACACATTACACCACAAGAGAAGCAAAGAAATGAATTTATGCTTTAATGAGCTGTGCAGTCTTATCATTCACCTAATATAATATGACACTTTGACTTTGTTCTGGAAACAAACTGGGAATATGAGGTCCAATTTGTATTCGTGGAGATTGTTTACTCTGAAAATTTATCCAATGATTAGTTATTTTTTCTTTTTTATCTGAAGACTTCCTTTTATTGTTTTTCCTTTATATTTTTAATCAGTTTAAAGTAATTATTTAAAAATTCTCTCTAATCTGGAGGAAGATTATTCATGGAAAAATCTCATATTAGGTTTCTCATTTCACTGTGACACTGTGTGTTTTGTTATCCATATATGAACAAACAAAATCAGACTTAACAATTGCCCCCAAATGCTAATGACCCGTCCATCTTATGAAGTACTTTTCATTATGTAGCATCACCAAATTTAATTGAGCATTTAATTCAAAGTTTGTCACTCTGCTGGTTGCCTGGTGATTTATATGCAATCCTCAAACCAAAGCTAGAGGGTAGTGTCAGTTTAAATGAGTGATCAAAACTCAAACCTTTTAAAATAAGAAATCAAATATGTCTAGTAGATAACTTAGTGTATTGTTATTGTTGTTGTTTATGTTCCAAGTGTACTGCATGTGGGAGAAGAGGGAAATGACAAATGCAATAAACTTATGGCTAACAAAATGAAATTTATAGCCATCATAATATGGAAAAGTAGATATTATTTAAAGGCCCACAAATATTAAACAGCTAATCAAAATTTTATTTCTATTAGAAGGTAAAACTTATATGCCAAAGCTATGCCAACAGTTGTATAATACGGATGATTATTTGCTTTTTTCAACTGCAAGGAAAAGAGAACATTTTTTATCTTCCTGAAACTTATTTGAAAACTGTCAAGGGGACTTGCAGCTTCAAATCTAAGTAAAGCAATGGGATTTTTGTAGTTAGCACTGAGAAAGAGAAATCAGTTCTGAGGAAATAAAAATTAACATTACCTATAAAAGTGAATAGGCTAAAAAAGATTTGAGACATTACATGTTTTGTATATTGTGTAGGTGTTATAATTCCAGTTTAAAACTGAGGAGTATGGAACTCAATGAGTGTAAGTAACTACTCTTTCAAAATGTATTTATTGAGTTCTAATCTGTGCTAGAGAATGCGATGAAGTGATAACCATAGCAGTAATAAAGTTGACCCATTCTAACCTCATGAAGCAAGATAAAATAAACAATCCCCCAAACGTTTCCTTACTTTAAATTGTATTAAGTTCAAGAAATAGAAGTAGAAGATGCTATGAGAAATATAAACTAAGAGTTTGAATTTGTGTAGGTGCCAAGGAAAACATCTATGAAGAATTGCAACTTAAGAGGTCACTTAAAATTTGTATATTTATTCAATTACACATATACATGTAAATACGAGAAAGAAAGAGAAAAGAGAAAGAGAAGGGAAGAGAGAAAGAGAAAGGCAGAGAAAGAAGGAGACAGAGAGAGAAAGAGAGAGTTTATGATGATACTACTTCTCCATCTGTTTCTGATCCAGTGAAAATTGGGCAGCATGGCCTATTGAGAATAAGAGCACAATTCATATTTTACTGCTGTTGAAGGCAAAATGGAGAAAATGGCTTGGACCAGGAAAATACACCCATTGTCTCTTTTTCCTAGAATTAACTTGATTTAAGTACCTAGTAGAAGTTGAGGAAAATGATTCATAGGGAAAAATTTCACTGTATATTAGTGAAAGCACCATATCAACATTCATGCATATGATGAGTGAATTCATCTATAAACTATATTTTACTTTTGGAATGTATGAAAAGGGATCCTAAATACTAACATAATCATAAATATTCTTCATTTTGTACCTACTCTACTTTATGAATTAGTATTTTCATTCTACTTCAACCATCCACATTCACTGTATCTACTTTATAATCATCCCAAACTAAAATCTCTATTCTAGCGACTCCTCTTTTCCTTACACTATTCAAAAAGCAGGTACTTTCCCTTCCCTTATCTGAATGTTCACCCCTGGCTGGAAAACAATGACCATTTTAATTTCTTATACCCATCACCTTTCCTCTTTCTCTAGTTTTTCACTCATAAATTTGATATATTCTTGTCACTATCATTAACTCCAGCATACATATTTAGGGGCATGATTATTAGTGTTATTAACCTCATCACATATACTTAACAAAACACTAATTCTTTCCCTCAAACTTACATGAAATTTGCATGCTCATTATGCTCATTTATGCATCTAATATGGCTATAGAACATGTATATCCACAGCCTAAAAATTTTCTTGGAGCAATGTAGCTTCTCATGGCAAGTGAATAGATGAATTTATCTCAGTTTAAACTCATAATTTCATTGATTTATAGAAGAAGTAAACATAAATCACACAATATATGCTAATCTGGCTTAGAAAAAGACATGATATAAAAATGTTAGATATAAAAGAGACCAAGAAATTTTGTGATCATCAGACTTTAACATGTACAAGTAAAGTTGAGCATATAGTAATATGTGTAGCCTTAAAAACATATTGTTTTAACTTATTCTATGTTCTATATACATATTTTATTCATATTAAGCTTATTTTGCATTCTCTCATCTTTTAAAAATAATTTAAAACCACTCATTCATTCATCCAAAAAATATTTATTAAACAATTACTTGTTTCAAGTGCTCTTCGATGTGTTATAGAAAACAATGAAACAAAACAGACAAAAACTTACATTCTAATAGAAAGATATATATAAATAAAAGGTAAGATATATTGAATGTTAGTGACAAAAGATGATGAGAAAATTAAGCCAGAAGAGTATATGTTTGTGGCAGGTGGTATTTTTCAATTATAGCTACAACTATATCACTCATCTTACATGCTGTTTTACAGTGTGATGTTATACCACCTTGCCTTCAAAAGATGGTGTCTAGACCACATCCTCATGAATCTTGGTGAATCTGAGACTACTTTAAACAGAATAATACATTAGAAATGAGATTATGTGGTTTTGCAGTCAGAGCCACAATAAGGATTTCACTTTGTCCATCAGGACACTAGCTTTTTGAGTTCTGTTCCTCCTTATAAGAAGTCTGATTATCCTGCTATCCCTATTCTCAGAGCAAGTCCAGAGCATGTGGGGAAATGACCTGCAGGTCCTCTTGAAAATCCCATCTGAGGTCCCAACTGAAAGGAAAGTATGTATTTAAAGACACTTGCAGATGATTTCGTTCCACAAACTTCAAGCTGTGGATAAACCAATCTAGTCTTGCCCTGCCTAGATTCCCAACCCACAAAATCTGTGAGCTTAACAAGTGGTGGTTTTCAGACAAAGATGTCACAAAGAAAGAAAACCATGGGCCAATATCACTGATGAACATAGATGCAAAAATCCTGAACAAAATACTATCAAATAGAATCCAACAGCACATTAAAAGGATCATACACCATGATCAAGTGGGGTTTATCCAAGGGACGCAAGGGTCCTTCAATATATGTAAATCAATCAATGTGATAAACCATATTAACAAATTGAAGGAGAAAAACCATATGGTCATCTCAATAGATGCAGAAAAAGCTTTTGATAATATTCAACACCAATTTATGATAAAAACCCTCCAGAAAGTAGGCATAGAGGGAACTTACCTCAACATAATAAAGGCCATATATGACAAACCCACAGCTAACATCGTTCTCAATGGTAAAAAACTGAAACCATTTCCTCTAAGATCAGGAGCAAGACAAAGTTGTCCACTCTCACCACTGTTATTCAACATAGGTTTGGAAGTTTTATCCACAGCAATTAGAAATGAAAAAGAAATAAAAGGAATCCAAATCAGAAAAGAAGACATAAAGCTGTCACTGTTTGCAGATGACATGATACTATACATAGAGAATCCTAAAGACTCTACCAGAAAACTACTAGAGCTAGTCAATGAATTTGGTAAAGTAGCAGGATACAAAATTAATGCACAGAAATCTCTTGCATTCCTATACACTAATGAAGAAAATTCTGAAAGAGAAATTAAGGAAACACTCCCATTTACCATTACAACAAAAAGAATAAAATACCCAGGAATAAACCTACCTAAGGAGACAAAAGACCTGTATGCAGAAAGCTATAAGACACTGATGAAAGAAATTAAAGGTGATATAAACAGATGGAGAGATATACCATATTCTTGAATTGGAAGAATCAACATTGTGAAAATGACTATAGTACCCAAAGCAATCCACAGATTCAGTGAAATCCCTATCAAACTACCAATGGCATTTTCCACAGAACTAAAATGAAAAATTCCACAATTTGTATGGAAGCACAAAAGACCCTGAATAGCCAAAGCAATCCTGAGAAAGAAAAACGGAGCCAGAGGAATCAAGCTCTCGGACTTCAGACTATTCTACAATGCTATAGTAATCAAGACAGCATGGTATTGGCACAAAAACAGAAATATAGATCAATGGAACAGGATAGAAAGCCCAGAGATAAACCCACACACATATGGTCACCTTATTTTTGTTAAAGGAGGCAAGAATATACAATGGAGAAAAGACAGTCTCTTCAATAAGTGGTGCTGGGAGAACTGGACAGCTACATGTAAAAGAATGAAATTAGAACAGTCCCTAACACCATACACAAAAATAAACTCAAACTGGATTAAAGACCTAAATGTAAGGCCAGACCGTGTAAAACTCTTAGAGGAAAACAGGCAGAACACTCTATGACATAAATCACAGCAAGATCCTTTTTGACCCACCTCCTATAGAAATGGAAATAAAACCAAAAATAAACAAATGGGACCTAATGAAACTTAAAAGCTTTTGCACAGCAAAGGAAACCATATACAAGATGAAAAGACAACAATCAGAATGGGAGAAAATACTTGCAAATGAAGCAACTGACAAAAGATCAATCTCCAAAATATACAAGCTGCTTATGCAGCTCAGTATCCAAAAAAACACAACCCAACCCAAAAATGGGCAGAAGATATAAATAGACATTTCTCCAAAGAAGATATACAAATTGGCAACAAACACATGAAAGGATGCTCAACATCACTAATCATTAGAGAAATGCAAATCTAAATTATTAGAGCTGACTACTTCACGTTCTCCTCATTTAATTAAAACTCTTTGCCTGTCTCTTCTATTTGTTGAGCAAATAAATAAGCAGATATATTTACCTAAACTATCAGGTTTGATTTCCTGAATTTGCTTGATTCTAAGATGTATGATATAAATGCATAATTTATTCACATGCTTTAGGGCTTCCCTGGTGGCGCAGTGGTTGAGAGTTCGCCTGCTGATGCAGGGGACACAGGTTCCTGCCCCAGTCCGGGAGGATCCCACATGCTGCAGAGTGGCTAGGCCTGTGAGCCATGGCTGCTGAGCCTGCTCGTCCGGAGCCTGTGCTCCGCAATGGGAGAGGCCACAACAGTGAGTGGCCTGCGTACTGCAAAAAAGACCCAAAAAAAACAAAAAACACATGTTTTAAAATTATATTTACATATTAGTTCCAGGAATAACCCTGAATTCATAAAAGATAAAATATTGAAAAATGCTCGAGGACACCAATAATATATAATAGTACAATGTTTGGTTTGTCGTTTTATATGTAAATTTTAGAAGTGTTCTTTTAAAATATGTACCTTAAAACCATTCAGGTAAAAGCAATTTTTCCATATGAACAACAACAAAGAGATAATTAGGAAATGGTCATTTACCTTGTGAGACTTTATGATTTATATTATTCTAATCTATATCAATATAGTAATCTACATCTTTAAATAAAATGAGTATTAGTGTTAATGAATAGAGAAAAAGAGTGAAATTATTTTTTTTAAATCCATGCCTGCACATTCCATGTTCTCTGGCTTATAGTAATCCATGCTTAATATTTATCTTGAGTTTTTAAATATTTTCTTTATTTTTATTTTTTATTGAGGTATAATGGACATGCAACATTATATTATATAACATGTTAGTTTCAGGTATACAATGTAATGATTCAATTTCATGAAATATTTTTGATGTCTGTCATAGTATAACTTGGAAGGACCTCTTCCATGCATTAGCATAATTGTATATATTAGAATTTTCTACTTTGGACAAAACATTATCATCTAAAGGAAGAAAAATTTAAGCTGAATTTTTAATATTTATTACAAA
This sequence comes from Delphinus delphis, assembly GCF_949987515.2. Taxonomy (NCBI): domain Eukaryota; kingdom Metazoa; phylum Chordata; class Mammalia; order Artiodactyla; family Delphinidae; genus Delphinus; species Delphinus delphis. Next base: position 152,132,376 of record NC_082685.1, read on the forward strand.
TTTCTTTTCCACAATATGGAAAACTTATACATTATATGCATTCCATTTCATAAAATGCTCTGTAAAATAATTGGCCTACATCATTTAATTATCATTGTGTAAAAAGAAATCCAACGTCCTGTAGCTTAAAATCAACTACTGTTTATTATAAGTTGAATTTCCCATGGCTTGCCATGGCTTGGCTAATCTAGTTTGGGCCCAGTTTATGTTGAGTTTGCTCAGGTATCAGTGGTTGACTGCATCTGAAATTTGGTCAGGGCTCTATTCTCAACTGGGCTTTCCTGGGACATCTCAGCTGATACTTCTCTGCTTTAGTTGTCATTCATCCCTTTTTAAGGACCATCAGACTTACCACGTTCTTATCATGTTGACATCAGAAGCTCAAGAGCTAGTGAGTCTCATCTTGCAAATGCTTTTCAAGACACTGCTGATGTCAGGTCATATTGACATAAGCAAGTCACAAACTAAGCCCAGGCACAGAGAATTAAACTTACCCACAGTGGGAAAGCATTGCGAACTTACACAGAAAAATGCACAGATAGAAGTGGTGAGGAAATTGGGCCATTAATGAAATCTAAGCAAAGTCTGTAAACAGTGTCAAACTAGTCTTACAAGTTCTTTTTGTCCTTTCTCATCTCCATCTGCTTTTTATTTCAATATCATATGTATACTTTTTCTTTCTATACATATTACCAAAAATATATTTAAGTATTCAAGTATAAATAATTCACAAAAATTCACATTATATTTCCCACAGAATGAATTCCATGTTAATAGTTAAAAGTGTTTATGTAAATGTATGAAAGTGAATGTTCAGAAATCAGCTAATGAGTTATGAAGGGTTTGGGAATTACTGTAGTCTTATTAACCATTCTTCATTCCCTTTTGTTGTAAACAAATTATTATTTGTAAACAGCCATGAATAATATCTTGAAGTCAAATTTTTTTGGTCCTATTTATTAAGCAAATAATGATGAAAATAATAGACATTATTTTAATTATTATAACTGTTTTTGTAACAGTGACAAAATATATACAAAACAAATAAATATTTTGGTACTATATACCTTTTAATAATTTGTAGGTCAAAGGAAATATATTAGTTTAAAAAAGTTAATCTGGAAATTTATCTATATGGCACAACAAATTGAATCATAAACAAATCTCTAAGACTGCCCATCTTTGATATAATATATTGCATATCAAGTGACTAAAACTTTGAATAATTATTGCTCTCTAATTAGCATATTATTAATATTTCTAGATGTCAGATTTACGTGGTTGAATAATGTATTTTTCCATTTTTAGTAGATTATATGTCATTTTTATAAAGTTTTTTCCCAACAAAAACAAAATACGATAGATTTATGCTACTTCATACTATTTACTAGATGTCTCTGAGGCATAGATTAGAGATGCACTGTGTGCAATAGATGTATAAATGATTTGTTTACATTACTCTATATAAATTATTTGTTTGCTTAATGTCTTGGAAATGATTTGATATATTATGGTTGCTGATCTTGTTGTCATTGGAGTACTACAATAAACAAGATCTGTGTCTAATTTGGTCTTCTTTTAGCTTATCTGAACCAAATAAAGGTGCTTTTATCTCCATTATATTTTATATTAATGACACTTTTATCAATTTCATATTAATGTATCACATTTATGTTTCCATTTCCCCTTATTAAATATTATTTCAAAAATTATGAAATATTTCAAACAAGAAAAAGTAGAGCATAATATAAAATATATCTATGCATACTCTACCAAAACGTAGTATAAGTTATAGCATTTTGCCACATTTGCATCTGACATATTATTTGAAAAATATAAAGCATTATAAATGATGTGATGCTTTCTTTGACCTCTCAATCATCCTTCACTGAGGCAATATCCTGATCTCAATGCCTGGACCATGGATTAATATTATATCTTTACTACATATTAATATAATTATATACAATATATAATATTTTTCTGCTTTAATATACAAGTATAAAATCATCTATACATGTTATTTTTGTAACTTATTGGTTTTACTCATAATTTTGTGTTCCAGGTTAACCTATGTTTATAAATTTTTTAAAAGTTCATTTTATGAATAACCCATTTATTTATTTCATTTCCCGGTTCACATGAGCCATAATATTTTTTACACAGCACATATCTAGAATGAATTTGTTGAGTCTTATGACTTGAGATTATTCTTATTTAACAGCTGTACTAGTTACCAATCACAGTGTTAAACATTTCTCCAAAACATACCTACTTAAAGGAATAAATATTTATTTTTTTTCACAGTTTATGTGGGTGAGGAATCCAGGCATGCCTGAGCTGCCTTAGATATCTCACAAAGCCATAGTCCTCTCAAAGTACAACTGAGGGTGGATTTGCTTTCACACTCGCCCATGTAGTTGTTGGCAGGATCCAATACATCACATGTTAAACTAAGAGCCCAGATTCCTCACTGGCTATTGATGGAAATCCAGCCTCAATCCTCTCCACAGATCATTTCACAATAAGGCAGCTGACTTCATCAAACAGAGGAAGAAAGAGATCCTAACCTCTGTAATCTAATCTCAGAAGTGACAGCCTATCAACTTTTGCCACAGTCCACATGTTAGAAGCAAGCGACTAAGTCAGCACATACTCAGGTAAAAGAGATTACACAACGGAATGAATACCAAGGGATGAGCTCATTGGTAACTATTTCAGAAGCTAATTACTGCTTGGGCTATTAGCAAAGTACTTTCAAAGTGATTGATCCAAATTTTTAAATTATTGAGATATAATCAGCATATAACATTCTGTAAGTTTAGGTATGCAACATGTTGATTTGATACATTTATATATTTCAATTACCAACACAACATAAGCTAACACTTCTTTCATAACACATAATTATCATTTATTTTTTGCAGTGGGAATGATTAAGTTCTAGTCTCTCAAATTTGAATATTATAATACAGTATTCTCAACTATAATCACTGCTCTGCATGAGATATCTGGAACTTATTTTTATATTAATTACAAGTTTGTACCCTTAGACATTTTTCCAGCTCCCAGCTCCTGGTAACCACCATTCTATTCTCTGTTTTTATAGGTTCAGCTTTTTTAGATTCCACTTATAAATATCATACAGTATTTGTCTTCCCCTGTCGACCTTATTTATCTTATTTAATGCCCTCAATGTCTATCCATGCTATAGCAAATGGCACTATTTCCCTCTTTCTCATGTCTCTCTCTCTCTCTCCCCTCCCACCCTCCCTCCCTCTCTTTCTCTCTATAGATAGATAGATAGATAGATAGATCATATCTTCATTATCCATTCATCCATTGACAGACACTTAGGATGCGTCCATATCTCGACTATTGTGAAAAATATTGCAGTGAACATGGGAGTGTAGATGTCTCTTATAGATCCTGATTTCATTCCATCGGATATAGAACCAGAAGTGGAATTGCTGGATCCTATAGTAGTTCTATTTTTCATTTTTTTGAATAACTTTTCACACTGTTTTTTATAGTGGTGGAACCAATTTATATTCCCACCAGTGGTGCACAAGCATTCCATTTTCTCCACATCCTTGCCAACACTTCTTATTTCTTCTATCTTTGATGATAACCATTCTAACAGGTGTGAATAATATCTCATTGTAGTTTTAATTTGAATTTCCCTGATAATTAGTAATATTAAGCATCTTTTCCTGTACCTGGTGATTATTTGGATGTTTTCTTGGAAAAATTTCTATTCAATTCCTCTGTCCATTTTTAATTAGATTTTTTTCTTTTTTTTTGCTATTTAGTTGTATGATTTCTATTTTTTATATCAATCCCTTATCCAATAAATAGTTTGCAAATATTTTCTCCCATTCTATTGGTGGCCTTTTCATTTTGATGATTGTCTTTTGCTGTGCAGAGGCTTTTAAGTTTGATGTAGTCCCTCTTATTTACTTTTGCTTCTGTTGTTTGTGCTTTTGGTGTTATATTCAAAAAATTATTGCCCAGATCAAAGTCAAGGAGCTTCTTCTCTATGTTTTTTAGGAGTATAGTACCAGGTCTGTCTTATGTTTAACTCTCTCATCCATGTTGAGTTAATTTTTGTGAGTGGTGTAAAATAGGGGTCAAATATTATTATTATTATTTCCATCTGATTATCCAGGCTTCATCGCATCCTTTGCTAAAGAATCTATCTTTTACCCACTGAGTGTTCTTGGCTCTCATCAAACATTAGTTGATTATATATGCAGCAGTTTATTTCTGGACTCTAAATTTTTTTCCACTGATCTATATTATTGCTATTATGTCAGTACCATACTATTTTGATTACTATAGCTTTACAATATGGTTTGAAACCAGGATGTGTGATGTCTCCTGTTTTGTTCTTTTTTCTAATGATTGCTTTGTCTATTCAGAGTATTTTGTAGTTCTATACATATTTTAGAATTTATTTATATTTCCATGAAGAATCCCTTTGGAATTTTGAAAGGGATTGCATTGAATCTATAGGTGACCTTTATTAGCATGGATATTTTAACAATATTAGTTCTGGTCCACAGAGATATCTTTCCATTTGTTTGAATCTACTTCAATTTCTTTCATCAAAATCTTGTAGTTTTCATTGTACAGATCTTTCACATCCTTGGATAAATTTATCTCTAAGTATTTTATTGTTTTTGATGCTATCATGAATGGATAGTTTTCTTCATCTCTTTTTCAGATGTTTTGTTGTTATTGTGTAGAAATGCAACTGTATATTTTTTCCCTGCATCTTTACTGAATTCATTGATTAGTTTCAACATTTTTTGGTTCAGTCTTTAGAACTTCCTATATATAAGATCATCAGTGAATAACAACAATTTTACTTCTTCTTTTTTCAGTTTGGATACCTTTTATTTCTTTTCCTTGCCTAATTGCTCTAGTTAGGACTTCCATTACTATGAATGAATGGTGACACTAGACACCCTTGTCTTCTTCCTGATCTTAGAGGAAAAGCTTTCAGTCTTTCATTGTAGGATATGATGACAGTTGTGGGTTTGTTGCATATGGCCTTTATTATGTTGAAGTTTGTTCCTTATATACCAGATTTGTTGGGGATTTTTATTATGAGAAAATGGTCTATTGTGTCAAATGCCTCTTCTGCATCTATTGAGAACATCATATGATTTTCTTTCATTCTATTAATACGGTATGTCACATTTTCTTTCATTCTATTAATATGGTATGTCACATTTATTGCTTTGTGTATATTGAACCAACTTTTCATCCCAGGAATAAACCTCACTTGGTCATGGTATATGATCCTTTTAATGTACTGATGAATTAGGTTTGCTAATATTTTGTTGAGAATTTTTGCATCTATATTCATCAGGGATATGATAGGCTATGAAGCAAATCTTATCAAATGCAGGAAAAGTGAAATAATACCAAGTATCATTTCCAGCCACAATAGTAAGAAACTAAAAATCAAGAAGAGGAAACCTGGAAAATTTTAAATCATGTTTAAATTAAACAACATACTCCTTAAGAAGAAGAAACCTTAAAAGAAATAAAAAATACCTCAAAACAAATGAAAATGGAAATACAGCATACCCAAACCTATGGGATGCTGCCAAAGCAGTTCTGAGAGGGAAGTTTGTAGTGATAAATACATTTATTAAGAAATTAGAAAAGTGTCAAATAAACAACATAACTTTATACCTCCTCAAGGAACTAGAAAAAGAACAAACTAAGCCCAATGGTGGTAAAAGAAGGAAATAACAAAGATCAGAGCAGAAATAAGTGAAATTTGGACCAAAAAAAATCACTGAAACTAAGAGCTTGTTTCTTGTAAAGATAAAACTGACAAAACTTTAAGTAGAATAACTAAGAAAAAAAAAGAGAAAACTGTAATAAATAAAATGAGAAATGAAAGAGAAAACATTACAACTGATAGGACAGAAATGCACAGGATCATAAGAGACTACTATGAAAAATTCTACACCAAAAAAATTTGGAAAAGTTAGAAGGAATAGATGAATTTTTAGAAATATACAATCACCCAAGACTGAATCAGGAAGAGACAGAAAATCTGAACAGACCAGTAACAAATAAGGAGATTGAATCACTAATCAAAAACTTCCCAACACAGAAAAGCCCAGGATCAGATGGCTTCACTGGTGAATTCTACCAAACATTTAAAGAAGAATTAATGCCAGTCCATCTCAAGCTGTTCCAAAAAATTAACAAGGAGGAAAAAGATCCAGACTCATTTTATGAGGCCAGCATTATCTCAATATCAAAGCCAGATAAGGACACTACTGGAAAAGAAAACTGTAGACCAATATATGTGATTGCTCCATATTTTAACCTCATTAATACCATATAAAAAAATCACATTTCTTCCATTTCTTGTCAACTCAGCATAGATAGATTTGTAATTTTTAATGAATTATTAAGAATATAAATGTTTATTTTACATTGATTATCAGTGTAATTTATTATTTTATATATTTATTCACCTTTTTCAATCCCTTTTTCTGTGGCTTGTCAGTTTTACTTTTTAGAACTTGGTATATTTGTATTTTTTATCTGTTCAGTTTTTCTATATTACCTGAATACTAATGATTTTTTTTAACTTTTATCAAGATTTAATTGATATCTAAAGAAATGCACATATTTAATGTGTACAATTTAATGAGTTGGGCATTTGCAAACACCCATGATGCCACAGCACAATCAAGTTAATAAACATATTCATCACCTCCAAAAGTTTTCTGTGTCCTTCTTTTTTCTTTTTCTGTTTAGTAGGAATACTTAACATGAGACCTGCCCTTTTAACAACTACTGAAGTACACAATGCTATATTGTTAACTATAGACATTATGTTATACAGCAAACACATAGAATTTATTCATCTACCATAACTGAAACTATATATCCATTGAATAACAACTCATTTCCCTTACCACCCAAGCCCTGGTTACCACTACTATATTTTATCCTTTTATGAGTTTGATTAGCAAGTGGAATCATGCAGTACTTGTCCATGATAATATCTCATTGTGGTTTTGATTTGAATATCCTTAATGATTAGTGATGTTGAACATCTTTTTATATTTTCATATACCTGTTGGCCATTTGCATGTCTTTGGAGATATGTCTCTTCCAAAGTCCTTTGCTCAATTGTTTGTTATGTTATAGTAAAGTTAATTAAGCTTTAAATAAAAATGCAGATTTACTAGGCTATGTTAAAACATTTCTTAGGTTCAAATTTAAAATTTACTGTCTAAACTAATACATTTGTTGGATGAAAATGCATATCGTTTCCTGATTGATGTCTTTAAGACTAAACAGATATTTTGCTTGGTGAATGTACTAAATAACAAAATCAATTTTCTCAGTGAATGTCTGAAAAAAATATACACAGCTAAGAATTAATATTTAAATAAAGCATTCATCTACCACCCCCCACAATTATTTATAGAGCAAAAGCTGTTTAATCTTCAATTTGCAAATAAGATATTCATTTTAAAAAGAATGCATACCCCTTTTAAGTAAATTGCTCTTTAAAAAAAAAATCATCTAGGCTCACTCTAACATGGTGCAATTAACACTTCCTGTCCTGAATCTCAATCACTTGCTAACACTATTTGCAATCCCTGGATCAGTACTTCCTGAACCAGTTGTATTGCCTCTGTGTACATGTTCACAGTGTAATACCATTAATAACATTCTGATCACTTTCACTTCTTTCCATCTCAGACATGCTGGAATTCATAGTATGAACATATTCTATGCTATTTTACATGGGAATCAGAGAGTAAAAAACATCCATCCAAGAAATCAGCAGAAATCTTCTATAATTGTAACTGTCACGCTTTAAAGCTGCACAAATTTATTTCAGGATGGAAAAACACTAAATACACTTTGTATGACAAATATCAGGAATTTTGAAGAGGAGATGGCATTAAATATTATAGACATTTCAACAAATAAAATTTATTTCATTATTCTCTTTAAAAAAGCCAACAATTTATAAAGGATAACTGACAACTTTATTGTAAAATATTTCATTTACTTTTTAAATTGTGAATATTTCATATATCAAATGTTAAACATAAAACAAATAATTTTTTCTTTTAAAATATTCATAGAAATAATATCTGCTCTTAGTATATCTATCAGTATAGTTCCTAATCCCAAATTCAGTTAAGTATACCACCATAAGGAATCTACCTATGTATCTATCCTTGTGTATCTATCCTTATATCTATATATCTGTATGATTTAGACATTTTGAAGTGATACAATTATTAAATATCAATATTCAAATAAAAGCAATTTTCTAATGTGAATGTGTTTTTTCCTTAAAAAACTAAAAATAGACCTACCATATGACCCAGCAATCCCACTACTAGGCATACACCCTAAGAAAACCATAATTCAAAAAGAGTCATGTACCGCAATGTTCATTGCAGCTCTATTTACAATAGCCAGGACATGGAAGCAACCTACGTGTCCATCGACAAATGAATGGATAAAGAAGATGTGGCACATATATACAATGGAATATTCCTCAGCCATAAAAAGAAACGAAATTGAATTATTTGCAGTGAGGTGGATGGACCTAGAGTCTGTTGTACAGAGTGAAGTAAATCAGAAAGAGAAAGACAAATAGCATCTGCTAACACATATATATGAAATCTAAAAAAAAAAAAAAAAAGGTTCTGAAGAACCTACAGGCAGGACAGGAATAAAAACACATATGTAGCAAATGGATTTGAGGACACGGGGAGTTGGAAGGGTAAGCTGGGACGAAGTGAGAGAGTGGCATGGACATATATACACTACCAAATGTAAAATAGATAGCTAGTGGGAAGCATCCACATAGCACAGGGAGATCAGCTCGGTGCTTTGTGACCACCTTGAGGGGTGGGATAGGGAGGGTGGGAGGGAGATGCAAGAGAGAGGGCATATGGGGATATATGTATACCTATAGCTGATTCACTTTGTTATATAGCAGAAACTAACACGCCATTGTAAAGCAATTATACTCCAATAAAGATGTTAAAAAATAATAATAAATAAATAAATAATATGAGTTAAAGAAAAAGATTAAAAAATGTGTTCTATCATTTCAGACTGAACAATAACCATTCTTGCTATGCCCATTAATTTTAATATAATAATAATGACTAGTGTAAAGCATAAAGAAACCTATTAGGCATCACATGCTTATAATGTGTATGAACTATTTCCAAAAAGCCTTTAAGAATGTTCATTTTGTTAAAATTATCCTCATTTTGTAGATAAAATAACATTTGGTGATATCTTGTATGCCTTGGTCCTATTTCGATTTATTATAAACTAGATCAGGACTGATTTGGACCGTAACAAATAGTGATTGTTTCAGGCAGCAATAAATAGTGATTGAGATATTATCAATATCTCTGTATCAATGGTCCTATAGAATACAGTATACCTAGAGTATTACAGAAAGATAAGATTACTTAATTGTATCCATTTATTTTACATTTTTATTTGAATGATTTTTTCTGTATTAGAGGAAATTGAACAATAAAAATGCATCCTTGTGATTAATCTATAATTTGCAAGAAGGGTTTGGACACTTCATAAGTACAGTGCCATTCAAAGAGAATTATATTTGAGAAATTAAATTCAAAGTTTAACAAAGATTGGTATCTGCCACTCATTACAGGGTTAAATATTTTTTCTTTGCAAAAAAAGATCTCCTTGGAATCCTTCATTCGATTTAAATTATTTAATCAAATAAGACAATGTACAGTGTTAGTCAAATGAGAAAATTCTAGGAAGGTTTTCCCAGTGAGGATGTACCCATGGTCATATTGATAGAGTTAATGAGATTTGGATACTTGGGTATAAAAACCTCTTATTAAGAGGGAAAAATGTGTTACATCTATGAAAGATTTTGGTATACATTTGACAAAACCAGTGGCTATAATAGATAAAAAGCTTAATTCTCCATTTTGCATTATTGTTTGTTCTGAGTAGTTTGTAGTTTGTAAAATATGTGCATATGTGCATGCACGCGCACATGTACATGCACGTGTGCTCACACCACACACACACACACACACACACACACACACACACACACACACACACACACACACACACTCCCCTACCCGGGGAACACTTTCCTATTTAGAGTGATATTACTGAGATCCAATTTGTAATAACAAGCATTATGTAAGTCACGTAGAAAATTAAGTAAATTACTCAAGGTCATAGATATCTAGGTTTAGAACCTAGGTTTCTTTTCTTTGTTTATATACTATTTGTTGTTTGTGTTAGATAAATGCTGTTTACTTGGAGTTCACATTTTCATTTAGATATTTTTCTCCTTTTTGGATATTAAAATATCCACTACATTCGAATATATAAAATTAATATAACAATGAAAATATAACCTGACAAATAAATATTTGTCTCTTTTTAATGTATGATACCAGTGCCTGTCTATGACTGAAAAGATGAAATAATGTAACATATAGCCACAGATATGAAAGGTAATAAAATCATGTAAAATAATATGATGTGCAACTTTGGACAAATGCATTCTAAAAACTAAGCAAATGGAGCCCTCAGTCAGACGAGCGCAGAGACGCTTCTGGAAGTAGCATCACCATGGCTGCCCAAGTAGAACCCCAATTTCAGTTCAAATTGGTATTGATTGGGGATGGTGGTACTGGTAAAACTACATTTGTGAGATGTCATCTGACTGGTGAATTTTAGAAGTATGTAGCTACCTTGGGTGTTGAGGTCCATCCCCTTGTGTTCCATACCAACAGATGACCTGTTAAGTTCAATGTATGGGATACAGCTGGTCAGGAGAAATTTGGTGGATTGAGAGATGGCTATTATATCCAAGCTCAGTGTGCCATTATAATGTTTGATGTAACATCGAGAGTTACTTACAAGAATGTGCATAACTGGCATAGAGACCTGGCATAGAGATCACATCCCCATCGTGTTGTGTGGCAACAAAGTGGACATTAAGGACAGAAAGGTTAAGGCAAAGTCAATTGTCTTCCACCGAAAGAAGAATCATCAGTACTATGACATTTCTGCCAAAAGTAACTACAACTTTGAAAAGCTTCCTCTGGCTTGCTAGAAAACTGATCGGAGACCCTAACTTAGAGTTTGTTGCCATGCCTGCTTTTGCCCCGCCAGAGGTGGTCATGGACCCAGCGTTGGCAGTGCAGTACAAGCACGATCTAGAGGTTGCTCAGACAACTGCCCTCCTGGATGAAGATGATGACCCGTGAGAAAGTGAAGCTGGAGCCCAGCGTCAGAAGTCTAGTTTTATAGGCAACTGACCTGTGATGTCAGTGGTACAACATGTTTGCCTCTTTATTATATAGCTAAGCAGAGCATGTGATTAATCTTTGGGATGCTGAAAGAGATGAATGGGCTTCGGAGTGAATGTGGCAGTTAAAAAAAAAAAAAAAACCTTCATTTTTTTTGTACCTGCATATTTATGTATTTTGGGACACAGTTATTTCCTCCTTGAGTTTCACGTATAAGACTGCTATAGTCACATCACAATATTCAGTGGTGGAATCTTGTTTGTTACTGTCATTCCCATTTCTTTCCATTTAGAATCAGAATAAAGTTGTATTTCAAATATCTAAAAAAAAAAAATAAGCAAATGGATGTTTTTATAGTGAAGCATAAATTAACAAAATTGACAAGGGACAGTTTCGATTTTATTTAAAATGTTCCATAACATAGAAAATATAAAAAATCTTATCCAATCATCTTACCAGGTTATAACAGCACAAAAACATTATAAATTTTATTTTGAAGAAATGACAAAATATAAATAAAATCTTAGAATATCAAGCCATTCAGTAGTACTTAAATCAAAATGAATCAGGACAAACAGGGTTTATTCCACGAAAGTAGGGTAATCTATCATTAGAAAAATCTATCAGCATTATTTATTATTTTTTCTGTGTCTTAGAAAAATTTTGACTTGTTCAATAAACACTTGGAGAGTTATAAAAGTAAATGAGATATAATCCCAGTTTAGGTTAAAAGTGAAAGATATAAATATGCATTGATATAGAGAAAATTAGGTTTTATTTATAAAAGATTAAAGCATTTGGAAATGTAAGTGAAAATCAGAAGTATCAATGTAAACTCAGGACCAAAAAGAAGAAAATGTTATATGTGTTGTCAAAATGTGAATGATGGATGTTTTATATTTGTTCTCTCAAACTATTTTCTATGAGTCCCGAGATTTTTTAAAATTTAAATATGAGCTCACAGATTTTTATCTCCAACATTATTTCTAAATTAAAAAAAAAATTACAAACTGTTTCAAAGAAGCTGCTTCCATGCTGTTGCAAGAAATTTCCTTCTGCGATAACATCCTTCCATTAACCATTTTTATTCCTACATCATTAATAACGAGGGGAGAGTTGAGTGTAAGTTAAAAAACAGTTGTGTGGGGGCTTCCCTGGTGGCGCCGTGGTTGAGAGTCCGCCTGCCGATGCAGGCGACACGGGTTCGTGCCCCGGTCTGGGAAGATCCCACATGCCGCGGAGCGGCTGGGCCCGTGAGCCATGGCCGCTGAGCCTGCGTGGAGCCTGTGCTCCGCAATGAGAGAGGCCACAACAGTGAGAGGCCCGCGTACCGCAAAAAAAAAAAAAAAAAGGCTGTGTGGATTCATGTCTGATTTACTGAAGGAAGTGAGCCAAAATAATGGCTAATTGTAACCCTCAACAAAAGGTAGTAAGCTTGGTTATTTCGTAGGCAAGAGTCCCTTCATCTCTATTTTTGGAAAATTGAAAATGGGTCTCTGCCCTGAGTTTACTCCGGAGAGCTATAATCCCACCACTAAAGCGTTCTAGGCTCAAGGTAGGTTTTACTTGCCTAGAGCGTCACTTCCCTCTGCATTGATTCTGTACCTCCCACAAGCCAAAGTTTCATCCCTATTATTTTTGTGCAATTTTAATATCTCCCAAGGCAACTTCCAGAAAACCTGTGCTGTTTGCCTGATCTGCCCCAGTTATTTCCCAAGATGCCAATTACTGTTTTTGTTAGTACTCTGTTTACATAGCTACATATGATTTAGCCAGTGCCATTTTCTCCATAAGCCCTGTGATTGTTAGTGGTGATTTTACAGAATGCAAGATCTTTCAGGAACGTGTGCATTATATTCAAACAGATATGCCTGCACTGAAGATAGCGCCAGAACACTTTGTTCCAGAAAGCAAAAAGGCTTTCAAAAATAGAAGTATCTAAATGTTAAAGGAGTTAATGTTAATAGGAAGCCTATTGACTAGGCAGTGGTAATGGATAACAAGAGAGAATAAAAATTCAAATTATTTGTTTTATATATTATTATTATATAGTAATAACCATTATTGGTTTATATATATATATATATGATTATTCCATAATATTAAGCATTTGTCTGTATAAAAACTGTGGTTTACTAATTTTTTCCCACTCAAAAATAGAGAAGGATAAATAAAGGGAACTGTGAATAAGCCAAACTATTCTGGTAAAAGTAGGACATACACTAGAAACAGAAATGCTTATCAGTTCCAGTTTTTACGGAATGGTCAGGTAGAAAGCATTCCCCAAATCTGATGAAGGATAGTAGCTTGATCTACTGCTTAGAGAAAACCAGACTGCATACCCAATCTCTGAATTCCTAGGATATATAAACTCTGGACCACCCTGTAAAATATAGTATGTGATGCCACTTGATGTTTCTAAATATTTAAGGAACATGGGAGATAAAGAAAATTAAACTTGGTAGACATGGTTACACACTGAAAAAGCTTCAGATTACAAGGAAATGCACAAGTTTAGAGGGTTATGTGACTTAGAAAATTAATATGATGTTTAAAAGTGGCCTAGAACAATGTTTAAATAAAGATTATTGAGACACCTTAGTAGGTACAATCAGGCCTCATAGTTGAATTAGAAGTCAATTGTTGGCAAATCACAACCCATAACCTAGGCAGAGATATTATGCTATTTTATTTCTAGTTCTGAGATTATGATTCTATCCTTGAAAAGTATGGGAAAAAGTATGAAGAAAATGAGAAAATGAATAAATTACATAATGCAATTCCTTTAAATAGTATAGGAGAAGAAATAAACTTTTATAGTTAATGATTTCTGTATTGTTATAGTATTTGAAGCACTTAGAAGTAGTCAACAAAATGATTTGTTTAAATAGTAAAATTAGTATAAGGAAATATGAAATTACTTTTCAAGATAACTATTATTATAAAAGTAAAAAAAAGATATATCGTGTGTTTTTTAAGATCTTTAGAATAAATGTAATTACAATTAATAATTTAAACATTAAACAAACTAAAAACATTAGTAACTATCTTTCTGCAATAAAATCCTCTTGGATGGGAAAATCATTTAACAGTACTTACACAATTTTCAGTTGCATTTATCTGTTTATACTACTGCTTTTTCTTTCTTCCTAGTGTTACCTTTTTCCTGTTTACTATTGGGTATTTCTGACCTACAGTAGACACGTCGATAAATATTTTTCAAGTAAAAGAAAGAAAGGAATTATAGGAGAGAAACCAAGAAATTATTGAACTTTATTCCATACTTTCTTAACATTGGATAAAATGTCTATAGACTTAAATTAAAAAAAAAAAATCTCAGTAAAACAAATTGAAAAATAAACAAAGATATTGATGAGCCAGAATTTAAAATGTAGAGATAGATATATGCATGTATGGGCATATGATTCATGAAAAGCTTGCCATTTCAAGTAATTAAACAGCCTTGAAATAGTTGTTTATCCATATTGAAAGATGAAGCTTGGTCCTGACCTCAAACCACCATAAATGTGTTTCAAATGGATTAAAAAGCTGCAATCGAAAAATGAAAAAAAAACCTTCAAAAATACAATTGAGCATATGGAAGAGTATATTTACAGTGGCTTGTTTTTACAACTAATTTTTAATCAATGAAAAGATCCAGATGTGAAGACAAAAACTGACAGATTTTACTATATGGATTTGTTTGTGAATGTCTGTTTATATTTGAAGACACCATAGAGGATGTACAAATATAAGATTGAGAGAAAATATCCCTTATAATAAGAGATTTGTGTTCCTAGAGTTTCTACAAACTAATAAAAAAGTATGAGAATAGGGTATAAACAAATAACGACAGAAGATAAAGACAAATGACCAGAAATATTGTTTATGTCACTAACAAACATATTAAAATTAATATATTGTTATATTTTTTATGTATCAGTTTACAAAAGGTAAATTATTAAGAACATTTAGTAATAAATGAGAGTGTAAATAAAACATTATTCTCATGTACTGCAAGATGTAAAAATTCATGGTCATTTTAGAAAATATACTTCTATTTATAAAAATTAAACATACATCACTGTTCTTCCTGAGTACCACTAAACAGAGTGACTTATACCATAGGCCACATTTAAACCTAACAAAGATATTTTGGAATAGAAGTTAATTTTTTCCCTGATACTCTATCTGATGATTATCTTTACGACACTTAAAATTCACCAAGTACTATGTAGTCTCACAGACTCATGTCTTTATCTTTGAGAAGAAAAGTTAAGATTTTGAAAAATATAATTATGCTAATATACATTTGAAGCAAGGATGAACAAGCAATAACTGATGAAAAAGTATAAAATACTATATATTTTTTATTCAGAAAGAAAAATAAGTGCAATTTAGTGACCCACTGGCTTGGAAAGGCTGAGTTATTAGTGATGCAAAGGATTAGAAGCAAGCTAAGTGCTTAGGCAACAGATTTAGAAACAAACATTCAAGGAGGCAGTGGAAGTAAAATCCCATGAATAAAGAAACCGTAAAGCAAACAACAAATATTGCTTTTAGAGAAATGAAAGGCTCTTACTTGGTGTCAGTAGTGCTATGCAAATTGTAAACTAGCAGTAAATTTTCTTGATTAATTCAAATAGCAGAATAAAGCATGCCCTCTAATGGAGGAATAAAGCCCTCAGTGCTCAAGCATGAAGCACTCAGGGGCAGTGTTTTTCACTGGACAGGCTCACCCCAGAGTATGAGATGGAAATGATATCAATGCCAAATGAAAAGAAAAATCCTGTTTCAGAGTTAATGATCTTTCAACCTATGCACACTTGAGTCTCCTGAATTGCTAATTTTTTGTGCTGGATCATTAGATAACACTTACATCAGTTCCCTTGACAATTTATTTCTACTATTTTTCTAATTTCATCAGAGGTCCTAAGACAACTCTAGCTGAAATTCTGATTGACCAAACGCTTCCTCTACCGAATCATATATAGCAAATGGTCTGATCCCTTTTTCATTATTTATTTAGATGTTTTTATTGGGCATGTGTTTCAGGGTAGTCTATTCTTTCACATTAATTAAAAGCTGAAAGTAAATGGGTGGCCTGCTACTCCTACTCTCTGTGTGAGAATGGCTATGAAAAACTTGAGACTTATATTTTAGCACAGAGAAGTGAAAGCAACAGTATTCTTAAAAGCCATACTTAGAGGTTTTTTTTTTTCTATGAATGTATAGGTAACTCATTCCAACTTAATTACTTAAAACAAAGACAACTTGTTGCTACCGTGAATATCTCTTTATAAGCATGAATTGTATCTCAAAAATAAATCATATACAAAGCTCAATGATAAAAACCATCATTGAGACAGAAAAGAAGTTTTCAAATTTATTTTATAAATTTCTCAAAATCAGAGCCCTTCTGCATCCCAAATAGTAACTCATGAGCTTAAATGTACAGAAACTCACAAAAAAATTCAGACATAGGAACACAGAGTTTAAACCATATATGTTTTCTTCTTTTTTGTGTGTGTGTGTGTGTGTGTTTTTTTTGCGGTACGAGGGCCTCTCACTGTTGTGGCCTCTCCCATTGTGGAGCACAGGCTCCGGATGCGCAGGCTCAGTGGCCATGGCTCACAGGCCTAGCCACTCTGCTGCATGTGGGATCTTCCTGGACCGGGGCACGAACCCGCGTCCCCTGCATCGGTAGGCAGACTCTCAACCACGGCGCCACCAGGGAAGCCCAACCATATATGTTTTAACATGTACATTTTAAAGAAAAAAAATCTTAGGGAGATTTCATTGTAGTTCACATTATATCATGTGCTTTCATGTCTTATGTTCATCGTCTACCAACTTCTTGATCTTCACCCATTTAATATGATTAATAGGCAAAACATTTTATGGTCATCTATATTTTATTGGAGGTAAACTGTTAATCATCCATTCTATAAAAGTTTAGCAAACAGTTACTGTATGCAAGTCTTTATGTTAGGCATCAAAATTATTAAATATGTAGAGAACAGACACAAATGCAGAAACTTGCATTATTATTTCCTTTGAACTTTGTGTCTTTTTTTTTTTTTTTTTTTTTCGGTACGTGGGCCTCTCACTGTTGTGGCCTCTCCCGTTGCGGAGCACAGGCTCCGGACGCGCAGGCTCAGCGGCCATGGCTCACGGGCCCAGCCGCTCCGCGGCATGTGGGATCTTTCCGGACCGGGGCACGAACCCGTGTTCCCTGCATCGGCAGGCGGACTCTCAACCACTGCGCCACCAGGGAAGCCCTGTGTCATTTTTATAACTAAAAATCTTTCTATATGCTATATGGATAGAGATTCCAGGAAGATGATGGATGTGACAGGGAAGAGGGCTTGGCAGATATTCAACTAAGTCAATATTTTCAGAGAGAAAGGTATGGGTAAAAACGCCTTGATCGTAAGTGCTGACTGGTTCAGAGTCATATAAAGATCAAGGACTAGCACATTTAGAAATGTGGCATAAGCCAGAGTTTAGTATGATCCCTGTCCCTTGATGGCTTGTAAATTCAAAAAGATCATTCTGGCTGAATAGATTACAGTAGAGCGGTATCAACAGCCTGAGGAATCTGGCCAAACAACACTGAACATAAGCTACAGAGTGCTTTTGGCATTTGTTATTATTTAGCCAATATTGTCATTATAGGGGAAATTTATAGGAAGCATTGATAGAATCTAGGCAACATGTCCCTGAGGTAGCAATACGTAGTTTTGGGGTACAGAAGGCTAAATGTGAATTCTTTAAAGAGGAAAATGGTCCAGAGTAACATGATAGATGCAAGTGATTTCTTGGGTAACAGGATAAAATAGGATCTGTAAAATATGCCCAAAACAAGTTAGGTTGCTTGAATTCATTCTATGATTTACAAACTACTGCTTTTGCTAAATTTCAAAACTCTGAGTCAGAAAAGGGCAATGGTATTTAATTTATATGCCACATATGCTAATATTTTAGAATGTCATGTTTTGTAATTTCATACAGTCTTCCTGCTTTACAAAATCTTAAACAGTATACTGCTTACTGCTTCCCTTCTGTAACTCCTAATAAAGTTAATTTCATTAGCCCAATTTATTATCTTCAAAATGAATGTAGCACTTTTAGATCAACAATTACTCTAAAGGGGATCTGAATCCCATTACCCCTTTTTTTTCATTTCTTCTCTTGCTCTAGGACAGAAGGAACTTACAAATCTGATCTTATTGACTCACAACTCTGTTTACTTGAAAGGATACAATCCTTAATACAGCTACTAGGATTTGAAAGAAAAAAAATAAGTAACACCACTTCTCTATTCAAGTTCTGAAACAGTTGAGAAATAAGACAAAAAAGTAAGTGGAATGGAAGATTAAATAAGGCCTTGAATCCTGATGAAGCTCACATTGAGGGAATTGGCATACATACTTTTATTGATTCTAAGACCCACATCATTTCACATTTTACCTTATCCAAAATTGATGTACATGCATATACATTGCTATTTTACAATTACTGTAGCTAGTTGACATTTACTGTATATTTGTTAGCTTATGCTTATTTTTTTCTTCCAAATTCATTTATTAGACTTAGTCATTCATGAAGACCTAGGGGGAAATAAGTGAAGAACAGAAAAAGAAGCTACTTATGTACTTATCCCCACAATACTCACCTTCATTCTCTGTATGTGCTGTCTTTCATTCAGTAACTAAAATGCATGATGCATTCCATACATTATTAGAGCAACTGTCAATCATTCAACAACACACTCTGACATTGGCTTTTTCCCAAACACTCCACACTTGACATTATCAGTTTTGGCTAAAGACAGTGACTTCTGTGACACATTATTTAATTGATGCTCTTTAGTCAGCTTGTTAACATTTCAGGTTCCATTGGAACTACTGACCGTTTGCTTCTTCTCGAAATAGTCTCTGATTTTAATTTGTGTGGCAAATAACTTAATAGAGATTTCTAATCCCAGCTAGGATGGAGTAATTTTGTGAGACCAAAAGTCCTACCCAGAACATATAGGAAAGCCAAATAAAATAATAAGAAGGAGGAGAAGGAGAAGAAGAAAAGGAAGGGGAATTTAACCGAATAATATGTATATTGGAAAGCTGCCGTGGCAATCAAGATTTGATGAAACAAGATCCTAGATAGAAAGAAACCAAAGAAGAATGAGCCAATATTCACTTGCTCCAGTTTTCTTCTTAGGGGTTAACTATTCTTTATATGGAGGGAGAATTTGAAAATCTGGGCAGCAATGCCCAGAGGCAGAGAAGTTGGAAGGGATTTCATCAATCTTCACTGGGATGGGAAGACACAGTTTTAGTATTTGGGGCCACTGAGGTAACCAGAATATGATGCGGTCAACATCCCAGAGTAAAGAGAGGTACAGAGATATGAGCAGCATAGGCCTATGTATGAAAAATAATAAATGCTTTCAATGATGCTTTTATCATCAAGAGTAAGTTAACCCTATAATCTGATAGGCAACAAGATTAAAAGAAGATTATATCATACTGACTGGCGGGAGTGTAATAATCTTTGTATGATTGTCTGGATTCTCTGGTACCATCCTAATTATATAAGAATAACAGATATTAATATTGCTTTTATAATTTGGTTTCTTCTCCTTGGCAACTAATGAACTCAAATTTTTATTCCCTTAGCACTGTGAAAATGTCAAAAAACCCCAGTCTTCCTTTCAGATTCTTTTATCTCTACTTTTAACATCTTGCCCTTGGGGGATTTGCAGAATTATTGTTTTAAGGGCAAGAGATTGACCTTGGAAAAATGCAGTAGAAATTAAATATAAATTATTTTATTATTTTATGAAGTTTATTGTACTTATATCAAAATCTATTGTTCCATAGCTAAAGGATTCTGTTCTGCCATTATTTGTTGAGTTCATCTTTAAAGGCCTTGTACAAGATATTTCTGGATATAAAGTATGTTAGACATTATTCCTATCATAGAACAACTAGACAAGTAAACAGGTATTTTTATTACTAGCTTGAAAATTCAAATACTGCAAGAAAGGTCCTAAATAATTTTGTGAGTTCAGAGGAAGAAGTGCTTTCCATTTGTTGGTGAAAGTGATGATGGTGGTGGGACTAATAATATGATTTTTTAATCTGAAAAGGTCAATTTACAGAGGCTTTTATTTGTTTTATTTGCTGGGGACTGAAATGAATTTTTCCATTTGGAAATAAAAGGTAATAACAAGTATTTTAGGCTGCAAGGAAAGAAATGAGAATGGATCAAATAGTGTGGAAGCATAATGTACAGGAAATCAACACTTTATATATTTGGCCTTAGTATACGGATCAAGGCAAAAAAAAAATAAAAAACAGGTTGTGTCAGGTCTTTGGTGACCTTGATGGTCTGGTTAAAGTTGTGGAAAATTTACTGAGTTGTGAGTTACTAACGTGTGTCTTTAACTTCACTGTGCCTTTGAATATTTTTTTTTTTTAGGAAAATTTTGATAGCACTTTCTTGCGGGAAGATTTAAGAAAGAAAAATCTGCTCTGTTAGTATTGGTACTGAGATAAGAAAATCCCCCCCTAAAGCATTTGCATTGGGGATAGAAAGGAAAAATATAATAAAAGGCATATTATAGAGTCAGCATTGCTTTGAAACTGATTGATGGGATCAAAATGAGATATGCAATGATAACTTGAAGACTTAGAGCCTAGATGACTTGAAGGATTATGAAACCATTAAAGGCAATAAGGAATACAAGATTAGGGAAGATTTGGAATTAAATAATAAATTCAATCTGGCTCATGCAGAATATGACTATAGCTCCTAAAATGTAAAACACATGAATAACACATTATACTTGCTGCTTGTGAACAAAGAGAAGATAGGCACTGAGTGATGACTGAGTGTGGTGTTACTGAGAATATACAATTTAATATTGCTGGGTGGGGGTTCCCAATACCATATTGCAGTAGATATAAAAAAAAAAAGTGACCAAAAGTCCCATCCACTCCTGTATGCATATATTTTGCAATATGAGCTTGCTCCTACTTTCTTCAGAACATGGACTCTTTCTCTCTACCCCTCAGATTCAGAATTCGCCATGTGATTTGCATAGGCCAATAGACCATTAGCAGATATGATAAAACTGGAGACTCTAAACAAGGTTTTGAAGTATGACTTGCCATCTCTCTCTGCTGGAATTCCTGAGCCACCACATGAATAATCCAGGAACTTCCTTCTAAGCACCACATGGAGAATTAGACCCAGTCATTCCCTGGTGTTCCCTCTGAGGCCCCATACACATCAGTGAGGCCATGCTATGTTGTCAGCTTGTAAGCAGCTGGCCCAGAGAAGATCTGCTCAGAGAACCATAAGCATTGTGAGAAATAATAAACATTGCTGTTTTAAACAAATATGTTTTGAGGTAACTTTTTTTTTCTCCCTCAACAAAACCTAAAATATGTGTCACTGATTTTGATACCAGGCATCAAGTGGAAACTATTAGGCAAGGAATCTATTAAAAAAGACTAGAAAAATGGCAAACAAAATGTTAGCCAAAACTAAAAAAGTAGTGAGGAAATAGATAAAAAAGGCTGAAAAAAAGGACACGTTTAAGTTATAGTAAAATATATGGCAAAAATATTGCTTACAATATCATAGAAGATGAAATATATACCTAGAAACCTTTCATATTAAAAGTGTTACTTCACTTTTCCAGTATAGGTATGATAAGTTACTGCATGAGAGTATTGAGCTAAGGAAAGAACTGTTCAGTTTGAAAGCAGAATTTATATGAACTATATATGGCTCAGGATTTGCCATATATATATATTTTTTAATAGATCTTTATTGGAGTATAATTGCTTCACAATACTGTGTTCGTTTCTGCTGTAAAACAAAGTGAATCAGCCATATGCATACATATATCCCCAAATCCCCTCCCTCTTGAGCTTCCCTCCCACCCTCCCTATCCCGCGTCTCTAGGTCATTGCAAAGCACCGAACTGATCTCCCTGTGCTATGCTGCTGCTTCACACTAGCTATTTTACATCCAGTAATGTATATATGTCGATGCTACTCTCACTTCACTCCATCTTCCCTCTCCCACCATGTGTCCTCAAGTCCATTCTCTATGTCTACGTCTTTATTCCTGCCCTGCCACTAGGTTCATCTCAGTACCAATTTGTTTTTTTTTTAGATTCCATATATATGCGTTAACCTACAGTAATTTTTTTTCTCTGACTTACTTCACTCTGTATGACAGATTCTATGTCCATCCACCTCACTACAAATAACTCAATTTCATTTCTTTCTATGGCTGAGTAATATTCCATTGTATATAGGTGCCACATCTTCTTTATCCATTCATCTGTTAACATTTAGGTTGGTTCCATGTCCTGGCTATTGTAAGTAGTGTTGCAATGAAAACTGTGGTACATGCCTCTTTTTGAATTATGGTTTTCTCAGGGTATATCCCCAGTAGTGGGATTGCTGGGTCATATGGTAGTTCTATTTTTAGCTTTTTAAGGAACCTCCATACTGTTCTCCATAGTGGCTGTATCAATTTACATTCCCACCAACAGTGCAAGAGGATTCCCTTTTCTCCACACCCTCTCCAGCATTTATTGTTTCTAGATTTTTTGATCTAGAAAAAAAATACCTCATTGTAGTTTTGATTTGCGTTTCTCTAATAATTAGTGATGTAGAGCATCTTTTCATGTGCCTCTTGGCCATCTTTATGTCTTCTTTGGTGAAATGTCTATTTAGGTCTTCTGCCTTTTTTTTTTTTTTTTTTTTTTTTTTTTGCGGTACACGGGCCTCTCACTGCTGTGGCCTCTCCCGTTGTGGAGCACAGGCTCCGGACGTGCAGGCTCAGCGGCCATGGCTCACGCGCCCAGCCGCTCTGCGGCATGTGGGATCCTCCCAGACCGGGGCACGAACCCGCATCCCCTGCATCGACAGGCAGACTCTCAAACACTGTGCCACCAGGGAAGCCCCTTCTGCCTATTTTTTAATTGAATTGTTTCTTTTTTTTAATATTGAGCTCCATGAACTGTTTGTATGTTTTGGAGATTAATGCTTTGTCCGTTGTTTCATTTCCAAATATTTTATCCCATTCTGAGGGTTGTCTTTTCTTCTTGTTTATGGTTTCCTTTGCTGTGCAAAAACTTTGAAGTTTAATTAGGTCCCATTTGTTTATTTTTGTTTTTATTTCCATTACTCTAGGGGGTGGGTCAAAGAAGATCTTGCTGTGGTATGTGAAAGAGTGTTTTTCCTATGTTTTCCTCTAAGAGTTTTATAGTGTCTGGTCTTACATTTATGTCTTTAATCCATTTGGAGTTTATTTTTGTTTATGATGTAATAAAAGGAATACAAGCTGGAAAAGAAGAAGTAAAACTGTCACTGTTTGCAGATGACATGATACTATACATAGAAAATCCTAAAGATGCCACCAGAAATCTACTAGAACTAATCAATGAATTTGGTAAAGTTGCAGGATACAAAATTAATGTACAGAAATCTCTGGCATTCCTATACACTAACAACAAACAATCAGAAAGAGAAATTAAGGAAACAATCCCTTTTACCATTGCAACAAAAAAATAAAATACCTAGGAATAAACCTACCTAAGGAGACAAAAGACCTGCATGCAGAAAACTATAAGGCACTGATGAAAGAAATCAAAGATGACATAAACAGATGGAGAGATATACCATGTTGTTGGATTGGAAGAATCAATATTGTGAAAATGACTATACTACCCAAAGCAATCTACAGATTCAGTACAATCCCTATCAAACTACCAATGGCATTCTTCACAGAATTAGAATAAAAAAGTTTTCAGTTTGTATGGAAACACAGAAGACCCCGAATAGCCAAAGCAATCTTGAGAAAGAAAATGGAGCTGGAGGAATCAGGCTCCCTGACTTCAAACTATACTACAAAGCTACAGTAATCAAGACAGTATGGTACTGACACAAAAACAGAAATATAGATCAATGGTACAGGATAGAAAGCCCAGAGATAAACCCACGCATATATGGTCACCTAATTTACGACAAAGGAGGCAAGAACATACAATGGAAAAAAGCATCTTCAATAAGTGGTGCTGGAAAACTGGACAGCTATATGTAAAAGAATGAAATTATATGTTTGTTTTTATCTTTAGACTCTCTAGTAAGCAAAGTTTTCAAAGAAAAAAATGTAGCTCATTAAACAACTAATGATGAATGTAACACACTTTGTTGAGACCTCTGAAAGATTTAAGATGTGCAGAGCAGACAAGCTTAGCTAGACCAAAAAGCTTTTAAGAAACCTGAAGGGATTGGCCTGTAGTTATCAGCCATATGGTTCAAGTTAGAGAGAACTCAATTTCATAAAATTGTGTGGATGTGTCTTTTGAAACAGGAGTGGACCCAAATACTATTCATAGAAAACACTAATTCTTTAGGAGAGTTGTACTGATGCATATAACTTGGATTAAATGGTATTGAGATTATTTAAATTGCAAAATGGGATCTGGGCCACAGATTTCTATGAAAAGGGAGTTGGATTAAGTGTTATCCAACTTTAGTCATTGACTATTCTTATAAAAAAGGAATGTCATCTTGAGAGGGCAGAGTCAAAATTTCATCTGAGAGTAAAGCCAAAAACCAAAGAGAACAAGAAACTAGGAAACAAATCCCAGAAAAGAGAACACATGCTCAGCTGGATTTCATAAATGCTTTTTGTACTTCCTTATTCTGATCAAAAGTATCTATTGCAATTATCTATTGCCTGTCTCAATTTTGCATGCTGGGTGTTTGGAACATGAATGATTTTTTTTTTTTTTAAGTTCACTGTGTTAGATCAAGAGGTAATGCACTTAAGAACTTGCACTCAGTTGGGCTTCATGTGTACCTGGACCTAATGCAGTTCACAAGATTATGAACTTTGAACCTGATGCCTCAATTGAAAGATAATTCAGAGGTTCCTGGAATGCAACTGAACATGTTTTCTATGGGAAAGTGACTCAGATTAGGTTCCTGGGAAACATGCTATAAGAAGAAAATTGCCTGAATGCAGTTTATTGATAAAAGTTCTCAGAGACAAATCTTTGAGTGAATGATGGAAGCAGGTTTGGGCAGAGGAAAAATCTGAACTCTAATGAAGTCACAACAAAACCTTAACTAATATTATTAAGAACACTGGAATAGAGATGAATCTTCAAGTTGAAGGCAGGGAGGCCAAGTCTTTACACACAGCATCATAGGTAATTGAATGCAGCTTTCACAAGAGGAGAGAAGATATATTAAAGGAGGCAACTCCCTTAGTATGACAATTCCTGGGAAGGGGTTAACTTTTGAGTTTTATGCAGAATACTCCCTTATAGCTAGGGAAAAGATTCCTTTTGTCATTAGGGAGGATTTAAGGGACAGATGACATCATTCTCTAGAGTGAAGAATGTGACTAATTTGTGACCAGAAGGTACATGTCAGTAAATTGCAAAAAATACCCCAAAGTTTTCCTATGTCTGTTTGCACATCCACTTGAAATGTGCTTTTATCATTCACCTATCTACAGTAAAGGTCTATCTCTCTGACTTAAATCCGAAGTTGACCACGTTGCTTGTGTTGGTCAACAGTATGCTTAGCACACAGCAAAAAATGAGAATAAAAGACCACTTGGAGAGAGAACATGAAGGACCACATGGAAAGAGAGGTATAACCATCCCAGGCATTCCACTCATCTCAGCTAAGGCCAAAGACATGCAATGCCACTGTCTTAAACAATCAGCTCTCATTAAGCTGGCCCAGACCAGAACTGCCTGACCAACCACAATTCTTAAGAAATAATAAATCATTATTTCATTAAGTCACTAAATTTTGGAAGAGTTTGCTATACATCTAATTAACACACAGCTATCAACTATGTTTTTTCAATTATTTCCTTTACTTCCTAGATTAGATATTAATATCTTTGTTCTGTGGTGCAGGTTTATAGAATATCTATAGGGTAGATTGATCACAGATCAAAAGTGGCTAATAAGAACCATTATAGGTGCAGTTAATTCATAGTTTGGAAGAAAATACAAAAGATATGGTCATAACTTAGGTGGAAAATTAAAATAACTTGTTGGTAGCACAATCCGTATTTGAAAACTATCTGTAATTGATTTGAAAGTAATTGCCCCTGTTATTCTATTTGTCCAAGAAATATAAATGGAATCCATGTCATCTTTTAAATATATACTTACCTCCTACTAATACCTTCCTCACAGGGAAAATAGGACCCTCAATATTAGTATGTTTACAAATAATAATCATTTGTCAAATGGACTTATAGAATTGTTTAGTCAGTGCATGCATTATGAGAAAATTGCAGCAGGGCAAAGCAACAGCATACTTCTGTTTTCCTTTCTTCTCCATATTTAATATTTTAAAATACATTATTGATGTATATTTTCTATGTTCAGAAAAGTACATATCTTCATAGTGGTAAACAATTTAAAGAATATTGAGATGTATGGATATGCTAAAATTAGATTTTCATTTTTTATTTAATGTCAACATGATTGTCATATCCAAATCTGAAGTCATGCTACCTTAAGTCATATATTAAAAAAAACAGGTCTTTATATTCATAACTTGGGCTCTTTCCTCACACATCAGACACACACATGTAATATTCTTCACTGATTAACATACATATTTTGTTTTGAAATTAGATAATCTTTTACCAGAAACATCATCCTCTATTTCATAGTTTTTATGAGAACCGAATATAGTGTACCATAATATTTGGGGTAAATCAGCAGTTTTTCTCATTAAGATATTTTCAGAATGAACTGAGGCCATAATAGTAATTTTAATTCTTTACTGAAATAGACATCAATGTGTTAAAATTTTTAAAATGACAGATTCCTTTTTCTATATATCATGCAAAGCAAAGGGAAATTTAGTTTAAAAATTATCTTAATATCATCTGTCCTTGAAACAGGGATGTCAAAAATAGCCTCAGTTTTTCTCTTCATGTGGGGTCTCATTTTTTCCATAAGTCCAGCTGCTGTGTTATCTTCAGGGACAAATTTATTTCAAAGAATATCATAAATAGAACATCATTTTTACTCCACATTTAATTGTGTAGGGTGCATACACATTTTGTCTTTGTATTAATCACTCATTGAACAATATTTTAATGAAATACTTATAGTATATATAGAAGCACATCCAATTAAACTATAAAATATATCATCACTATATTTTAAATTCCTGGTATACATATTAAGGACCAGATGTAATGATTAGTAATTTATAATTATAGTTTGTCAACCAGAGTAATTCTTAGCTAGGAAATCACCCACCAAAAAATGACGTAGAGAATGCATAATCCTTGATATATGTTAAAATTTAAAGGTAAACTTATATAAACCATGTACGTTGTCCTGCAAAAAGGAAAAACTTAAATTTTTAAATATTCAAAAAATAATATCTTTTTGTAGTTTTATGATATAAAACCAATATATATATAATATATATATATATATATATATATATTTTTTTTTTTTTTTTTTTTTTTTTTTTTGCGGTACACGGGCCTCTCACTGTTGTGGCCTCTCCCATTGCGGAGCACTGGCTCCGGACGCGCAGGCTCAGCGGCCATGGCTCACGGGCCTAGCCGCTCCGTGGCGTGTGGGATCTTCCGGGACCGGGGCACGAACCCGTGTCCCCTGCATCGGCAGGCGGTCTCTCAACCACTGCACCACCAGGGAAGCCCTAAAACCTGTATTTTTAAAATGGAAACTAATTTTCTAAAACTGGGAAGTCTATATCCCTGATAGCTTTCCTTGTTTGAAATCTGCTCTCTGAAATTGATGTAAATAGTTGTGCTTTCTTATGATTAGCGTTAGCATGGTACACTTCCCTCCATTCATTTACTATTAATCTTTATGTATATTTGTATTTAAAGTTAATTTCTAGTAGATGAAGTAGAGTTGGGCTTGTGTTTTGATACACTCTGAAAATCTCTGATTTTTAATTGGTACATTTAGACCATTGACGTTCAAAGTGATTATTGATACAGCTGAATTAATATCTATTATATCCATTACTGTTGTTCTTTTGTGCCCTTATCCCTGTTTTTGTCTTCCACTTTTTTTCTGCAATTCGTGGCTTTAATTAGCATTTTATATGACTCCATTTTCTTTCCTTAGCATATAGATTATACTTCTCTTTTTTACTTTTATTAGTGATTGCTATATATATATATATATATATATATATATATATATATATATATATACACATACATACATGTATAGCAAGTCCACTTTCAAAAAGCACTATACCGTTTCCATTTCATGGGAAAAATACCTTAGAATAGCAAAATAATACTAATTCCTCCCTCCCATCCTTTTGTCATTCGTTTCATTTGTATATAATCACACCTCTATCAGATAGATAGATGTACATAAAATATACATAATGTATACATAATATAAATATATATATATATACACATGAGCATACATAAATGAGTACATTGTATATTATAAATTTTAACAAATTGTTATCTGTTAGATCAATTAAGATTAACAGCAATCAAGGTTTTTATTTTACCTTCACATATTCCTTCCTTTGATGCTCTTTTTTACCTTATGCAGATTTGAGTTTCTGACCTATATTATTTTTGTTCTCTCTAAATAACTTAACACTTTATACATCATTTTATGTAGGTCTACTACCAACAAAATCCCTCAATTTTTGTTTGAGAAAGTCTTTATTTCTCTTACACTTTTGAAGGATAATTTCAAGTATACAGAATTCTAAGTTGGTGCTTATTTTTCCTCTCAACATCTTAAATACTTCATCCACTCTCTTTTTGCTCACATGATTTCTGAGTAGAAGTTAGATGAAATTCTTATCTTTGTTCCTCTATAGGTAAGGTGTTTTTCTTTTTTTCCTCTGGTTCTTTTCAGAATTTTATGCTATGGTGTACTTATTTTGGTATTTATACTGCTTGGTGTTCTCTGAGCTTCCTGAATCCATTGTTTGGTGTCTAATATTAATTTGGGGAACTTCTCAGTCATCATTGTTTCAAATATTTCTTCAGTTCCTTTCTCTTTTTTCTTTCTGTTATTCCTATTACATGTATGTTATACCTTTTGTAGTTGTCCCACTCTCCTTGGATACCCTGTATTCAAAGACTTGGATAGTCTTTGTTCTCTTTGATTTTCAGTTTTACAGGATTCTCTTGATAAGCTCTCTGAGAACTAAAATATTGCCTGCCATATCAGTAAGCAAAGGATGTTGCAGCCATCAAGCCATTACATAACAGTTGCCAGGATGGTGAGCCCTGAGGGGACTCAGGATGGAGACAACGGGGCTGCCCACTGCCAGGCCCATCTAGCAGTCAGCCTCTGCAGCCACTGCCTTCCCGCCCCCCACCATGGTGCACACTGAGGAAACTCAGGATGACAAAACACAGGATACCAGCCCTGGATAGCTGAGGTGCATATCAAAGGAATAATTTCAGTGATCCTAGACTCTTGTATCTTCCCATACACAGAAGAGTGCTAAATTCCTTAACTTGAGATATCTGGTTTTCTCTTATTAACAGTAATCTTTTGATGTTCTGACTACCTGGTCTTTGGTTGCAGAAACTCCTATATATCCTGGCTCTCCCCCTTACATCTTTGGAACAGTTTTCTCAGTGTTTTCTGAGATGCTGTGTCTTGAGCTTGAAGTCCTCAGAAAGTCTGCCAAATAAAACATAACTCTTGAATTTTAGGTTGTGCATTTTTTTCAGTCAGCATCTCTCACTCAGAGATTCTTTCCTCAGCAATGGCCAGTCTACTAATAAGCTCATCAAGTCATTCTTCATTTCTGTTATGGTGTTTTGTTTTTCGCATGTCTTACATGTTATTTACTTTATCCATTAGAGCTGTTAACATATTAATCATAATTGTTTTAAATTCCTAGCCTGATAATTCCATCATCCCTGCCATGTCTGGTTCTGATATGTTCTCTCTCTCTCTTTAAATTGTGGGGGTTTGCCTTTTGGTTTGCCTTATAAAATTGTTTCTTGATAATGAGACATGAGTAAGGAACTGCAATAAATAGGCCTTTACTAATATGGTGGTTTCTTGTTGGGGGAGAGAAGGTATTAAATAGTCCTGTGGTTACTTCTCAGTCTTCTAATGAGCCTATGCCTTTGAACTTCACAAGAGGTCCTCAATTTTGCCCCCCGCAACCCGCCTTTAGGTGAGACAGAATGGCTATAGTGTA
The DNA here is from genome assembly GCF_949987515.2 of Delphinus delphis. Classification (NCBI taxonomy): domain Eukaryota; kingdom Metazoa; phylum Chordata; class Mammalia; order Artiodactyla; family Delphinidae; genus Delphinus; species Delphinus delphis. The sequence goes on from NC_082685.1 coordinate 152,162,977, forward strand.
AGAGTATTTCCCTTCCCCATTTCCCCCAGGTCAGTTAGGCTTTGATAATATTACAGCAGGTTAGGCTCTGGTTAAATACCTTAGTCTGAGGTCAGGCCTTTTTAAAATGAACAAAGTGATCTGAGTATTTCAAAATGGTATTTTTCCCCCTCCCCCTACTGGGAGCATGAAGTGATTTTTCTCAAGTATTTACTCTAGGAATTTGGTTGGCCTTTTGGAAATAAATCTCACATAATTATCATGGCCCCCTGTATGACTGGATTCATCTGGTTAAACTCCAAATTGTCAACATTGAGCCTACAGCAATTTATGAATTGCATTTGAGGTTTTCCTCTCCAGGCACTACTTCCTGAGGCAGCATCTGCTTGTGAGTCTCTGCTCTAGTAAGTTGTTAACTCCCTGTATTTAATCCTGTCTGTCTCTCCAATCTTAGGGCAGTTTTGGCCCTGTGTCCTTCTCTTTCTCAAGGATCTGTGGACAAAGAATGTTGCCCGCCATTTCAGCAAACGATAAATGTTGACTCCATCAAGCCATCAGCCACTGCAGCTACCCCAAAGTAGTGCCCTGAGGGGAATCCAGGACTGAGAAAAATAGAATACTGGCCCTAGATAGTTAAGGTGCATATCAAAGGAATAATTTCAATGAGCCCAGACTCTTGCATCTTCTGTACATAAAAAACCACCAAAATCATTAACTTGAGATGTCTGGTTTTTGTGGTTACAGTAATGTTTGATGTTTCACTATATATACATATATATTTTTTAAACAAAACTCCTATATATCCTGACTCTTCCCTTACCACTTTGGAGCTGTTCCTTGGAGCTATCTGAGAGGCTGCTTCCCAGATTAATAGCCCTCAGTAAGTTCCCCAAATAAAACATGACTCTCAACTTTTAGATTGTGCATTTTTTTTCAGTCAACAGTTTCAAGAAGTGTTGTTGATTTTTTCAGTTTCTTTGGCTTTTTATGTTGTTCAGATGACGTGTCAATTTTCAAACTCCTTACATGCAGAAATGGAAACTGGAAGTCATTTGTTTGTTTTTTAAACGTCTTGAACTACATATTGCAAATTAGGAGAAGTGTTGGTCATTATGATGATTACATTTATTCTTAACAAGTTGGGAAAGGCAACACAAAATA